>NC_132786.1:2834090-3137121 GCF_048418805.1 Vulpes vulpes | reverse complement strand
AGTGGCAGGGTCCGGTTGACTTTAAGCTTTCTTCTACGGTAGAGTCACCACATGTCCTCCGCCCAGCACAGCCCCATTGTAGCCCTCCTGCTCCATGTAGTCATTCATGGCTCTCCCTTTTACTCTCACATATGTAGATTATGTATACATATAATATACACCCTGACTTTAATTTTTTAGGAGGGAAAAAAGTTAAATGCCAGTGTTTATTCACCATCCTAACCTGGAAACCCTTTATTCATTTTTAATCCCCCAATTTAATACCCTAGAAACAAATAGTTTTTCAAAACATGACTTCTAAATTTATTGAACTCTATAAATTTTAAATGTTATTAATGTTTCCCTTTTATTGAAAGGATGTCATCATTTTTAGTGCTTATGATCGATTCTCTACAAGAGTTGTAACGTGATAGATGCTTTCGTCTATAGTATTCCACTTATCCATTACAATAACGCTGAGACATATTAGTGTTCTGATGTTGAAGACATATGAACCGAGACATGGACAGGTTTTAATATTTTCAAACAGCCAGGGAGTGTTTAAACATATTATCATCTATGGGTGCATCTAAGACAATTTACAAAGGCTATTTACATAAAGGATATAGGTTCGAATGAGACTTTCTTGTCTTTTAATGGCCTATATTTATCACTTTTCCCTTTTAATGGACTGACACATTCTGAGAAGCCCCCGTTCTTGTCATTAAAATAATATAAATTACTGTTAGCAGTAGTAGTTTAAACATTTCTTTCCATTTCTGACTAACCAGAGTCTAGGCTGTGATCCAGGACGACTGCCTTGTTCACTAATGAATCCAGCAGTGTCTGTGTATACTTGGCACTAATAAATGCACAGCTGTGAACAGACCTATGCCACTGTGGCTCTTATAGTAGGTAGAGGTAGCCAGCAACAGTTAGAGGTAACCAGGTAAGCATGAGTGACTTCATCTAACTCAGTACTAGTTAACAAGTGTGAGACAAGTCTGCCCCTCCTACGGTTAGAAGACAGATATTTATTAGCAGTGGGCTCAAAACTCGTCTATACAACCTGTTCTGTAAGCTTGAAAGTCCAAGCTTTTTGTCCCTGTACATGCTCCAGCTGCTTGGAGTGTGGGTGTTTTTCCTAGACCAAATATGAAAACATTCCAGAAGCATGGCTGAGTTTATTTTATAATTGGAATCAGACAGCCAGAATCCTCTAATTCGATGGCTGAAACAGAATGATTTAAGATTCCAGCCTCAGTCACCATTATGAAAAATTTAAAAAAAAAAAGTCAAGGTTTCCCTAGACTATTCTCTATCCTTTTGATACAGGAATAGGGAGAGTCTCTAAGTTATTTTCACCAAATCACCTTAGGCGAACACCAGTAATTTCACTGATTAAAAAACCCCATCACCCATAATGTCACTTGCAATTCAATTTATTTATGCTCATTAACAAAACATGAGGTCTTGAGCAGAGATAAATATACCTTACACACTTGTACTACCCACCTGTGAAATGTGGTCATTTAATAAAATATTAGCCTCCCTCCTACGAAGCATAGGTTCTTGTATAGGTCAACCATTGGGTGCCAACCATCTCATATGCATGGAATTATATCAAACTATCTTTGTGGATGTATTTTAAGAGCAAATTACAGACCCCAAAACACATTAATTAACTGTCCAGGTTGCCTACCAAGCACTTGTGAAAAGGGAATTATGTCAACAAAGTCATTACATTTGGAGAAAATTTGCAAAAGATGGTTCACTAATGACATTACTGGGTTTATTCATCCAGACCCTTGAATCGCTCTTGCTAATTACTACCTGCAGCTCCAGGCCAGTGTGAAAAACATTTTCCTTTACATTTTGTCTCATTCCTTTCTTCTTTCTCATGGCCTTATTTTCAGAGCCTTCCTGAATGTTCTTCTTTGAATAGAAGAAGAGAGATCTAATATGATTCTAACATATTAATGTAATATGTTACTTCCTCCAGTGTCTCTCCACTTTGAAAGAATAACCAGAGGAATCCAAATACAGGGAAGATATCCTCAAACAAAGCACTTTCAGATGCTCTGAAAGTCATTCTTGTCCATAGCCCCCGTTCTGCTTGTCGATACAGAAAATCATAGTCCGAATCATTTGTAAGGGCTCTGTCATGTGAAGTTTTTGTTTGTTGAGAGCTGGCAAGCCACTATTTTTATTAACTACTCTGTCTTACTTTTGTGTCAATATCTACTTTATACCAAGTCTTCCTTTGTTGTCTGCCCCTCACTATCCCATTCCATACACAAAAGCTAGAGGCAGGTAAGATTAGGGACAAAATTGAACTAAATAGACCATAGAAAAACACAGTATGCAGTAGAATAATTACTCTCTGGAAAGCGAATTACTTGCTAGCATTATATTCCCGACCCTTCCACTCTCCTCAAGTTCTCTCTTCTCTTTGAAAGCTCTAGATTCTAGTTACTATAACATTCAGATTCCCCATGTATAGTAATTTTTAATACTTTGAACCCCTAATCTTCATTTATTTTTTAAAAAAGATTTTATTTATTTATTCATGAGAGACATAGAGGGAGAGAGAGAGGCAGAGACACAGGCAGAGGGAGAAGCGGGCTCCATGCAGGGAGCCCGACGTGGGACTTGATCCTGGGTCTCCGGGGTCACGCCCTGAGCTGAAAGCAGGTGCCAAACTGCTGAGCCACCCAGGGATCCCCTTCATTTCTATTTGAAAGTAAAAGACTCTAACTCCAACATAACCTGTCTTACCTCCATTGTGGCAAAGCATCGTTAGGGTCTGTGTATCATTAGGGTGTGATAAGGACCCAGGTAGCTCAGAAGCTTCTGTGGATGCTGAGAT
Organism: Vulpes vulpes; assembly: GCF_048418805.1. Lineage (NCBI taxonomy): Eukaryota > Metazoa > Chordata > Mammalia > Carnivora > Canidae > Vulpes > Vulpes vulpes. Next base: position 3,134,273 of record NC_132786.1, on the reverse strand, counting down.
TTTTGTCATCATGTTGTTATTCTACATGGTACAGTTTGGGTTGTAGGTAATTACAATCTTGCTTGGATATTTTTGGTTAGTAGTGGAAAGGAAAAGGGGCTAATAGCCACTTAAAAGAGGAGATTAGAAAGGAGTTGGATTTGGAGGAGATTTGTTGTTAAAACCCATGGTATTTTCTTTCCCCCATTTCGAGCCCCTGGGCAGAAACCTCATAAAAAACATTTGGATGGACTATCACGGCCTCAGTGAGCATCTGACTCTGTTGCAATGTCATTAAGATGAATTTTTGGTGCTAGTTCAATTTGCCTTTAGTTCTGTGGACATGGACCTATTCGTATTGATTGCTCTCCCTTTTATAGTAATGGGATGAAAAAAAAAAGAGGAAAATGGTGTCCAAAAGTAGTCAATGTGTTAAGGCTTTCTTTTTCAGTGCTCCTGTCTCGTAATGTTTTAACAGGCTGCAAGTCTATTAAAGATGTTCCTCGATGATAATAATCTTACTTTAAAGGGGATGCAAATTTCGTGTGTCGTAGTGGGAAAATATTCGGTGTGCAAATGATTCCTAAAACATAAAAATCATGCAAATATTATAAGTATGCAAATCCCGTTTCTTTTAACAAAATTACAAAAAGACACATTTATTTATATCACACAAGTGTCATTTTCGACGTAAATATAACTCTTCCAGCATTTGCCTTTCATAAAGCTTGTTACCTTCACAAGAAATTCAACTCAGCTTTCTTAGTTTCTCACCGCAATTATTTGAGAATATTCAATATCTTTAATAAATTTGCAGAAAAAAATCGGTTCTGAAATATCTTTCAAATCCATCTCTTTTAACATAATCTTTAAGTCAGCACTTGGACTTCCCAGTTCCTTCAGTAGATCCTTATTTGATGTGGTTCATAATCCCTTTCTAATTCTGCTCATTAGCCTTTTATTTTTCAATTTGAATAACTATGATTTGAGTAGCGGCAATTTTAGTCGTAGCTGTGATAGAGTTCTCTATAAGACATCAGACAGAGTGTGAGTCATTTCCCACCCAAATCAAATATCTATGTTTATTATTCTGTTATCCCCTGGGTACAGTTTTTAGAATTTTAATGTGTTTACCTAAGTTTATGTAATTTTTTACTCACTTAACTAATATTTCTTAGTGTGTATTATGTGCTAGGCATTGGGGATGCAACAGAAAACATATCAGACATAACTTCTATTTGTGGGGAGCTTATGGTATTTTAGGTATATATAAAATTATTTCAAATAATCTAGCATAGTATTATATGAATAGCAAAGTTTATTTCTATTGGAGACATTGAATTATTGAAATGAGAAAAAGTTATAAAGTTATTACAGTGAATGTATATATTAATTTACAGCAATTTCTGAGACAAATAATTTATTACCTTAAGTCGGAATTTCCCAAACTTTAGTGATTTGGTGACCATCTTTACAAATTTTGCAAAGCCCACAGGCCACCAATTTATTTATTTAATAAATATTTTTGTCTTTCAATAAGCTTGTTTCTTTTTTTTTAGATTTTTATTTCTTTTTTTTAAAATAAATTTATTTTTTATTGGTGTTCAATTGACCAACATACAGAATAACACCCAGTGCTCATCCCATCAAGTGCCCCCCTCAGTGCCCGTCACCCAGTCACCCCTACCCCCCGCCCTCCTCCCCTTCCACCACCCCTAGTTCGTTTCCCAGAGTTAGGAGTCTTCATGTTCTGTCTCCCTTTCTGATATTTCCCACACATTTCTTCTCCCTTCCCTTATACTCCCTTTCACTATTATTTATATTCCCCAAACGAATGAGACCATATAATGTTTGTCTTTCTCCGATTGACTTACTTCACTCAGCATCATACCCTCTAGTTCCATCCACGTTGAAGCAAATGGTGGGTATTTGTCGTTTCTAATGGCTGAGGAATATTCCATTGTATACAGAGACCACAGCTTCTTTATCCATCATCTTTCGATGGACACCCAGGCTCCTTCCACAGTTTGGCTATTGTGGCCATTGCTGCTAGAAACATCGGGGTGCAGGTGTCCCGGCGTTTCATTGCATCTGAATCTTTGGGGTAAATCCCCAGCAGTGCAATTGCTGGGTCGTAGGGCAGGTCTATTTTTAACTCTTTGAGGAACCTCCACACAGTTTTCCAGAGTGGCTGCACCAGGTCACATTCCCACCAACAGTGCAGGAGGGTTCCCCTTTCTCCGCATCCTCTCCAACATTTGTGGTTTCCTGCCTTGTTAATTTTCCCCATTCTCACTGGTGTGAGGTGGGATCTCATTGTGGTTTTGATTTGTATTTCCCTGATGGCAAGTGATGCGGAGCATTTTCGCATGTGCTTGTTGGCCATGTCCATGTCTTCCTCTGTGAGATTTCTCTTCATGTCTTTTGCCCGTTTCATGATTGGATTGTTTGTTTGTTTGCTGTTGAGTTTAATAAGTTCTTTCTAGATCTTGGAAACTAGCCCTTTAATGAATACGTCATTTGCAAGTATCTTCTCCCATTCTGTAGGTTGTCTTTTAGTTTTGTTGACTGTATCCTTTGCTGTGCAAAAGCTTCTTATCTTGATGAAGTCCCAATAGTTCATTTTTGCTTTTGTTTCTTTTGCCTTCATGGGCTTGGTTAGTACGTGGATGGGAGTAGATTTTTATTTCATTTATTCATGAGACAGAGAGAGAGAGAGAGAGAGAGAGAGAGAAAGAGAGAGGCAGAGACACAGGCAGAGGGAGAAGCAGGCTCCCTGTAGGGAGCCCCGATGGGGGACTCGATCCCTGGACCTGGGGTCACTCCCTGAGCTGAAGGCGGATGCTCAACCACTGAGCCACCCAGCCGTCCCAGCTTATATTTCTTTAACTTATTATCTGAAGCAACCAAAATCATAAAATTTTGTGTTTAATACACTCAGGTGTTTCTTCCTAATGTGCTGTTAAAATACATTGTGGTCATGACAGGAGCTAGTGTAATATGATATGATGCTTCTTAAAGTATCAGAGGTACATGCACTTAGGGAAAGTCTGGCTTAACAAAACCCTGGTACCTAATTTAAAATCTTCTTTTTGTGAAACTATTGACTTGTATGGCCTTGAAGCAAAAATCGTAACTAGCACAAGCCACACGGTTTCAAAATCTAATACCTTACTTAAGTCCAAGGAAGGCTTAGGCATGAGGACTTTATTTTAAAACACAAATATTGTAATTTGGTAGTAAATGATAGACCTGGATATTAATCTGTTATTTTGCTAGCAGTTTATTCATGTTGGCCCCAGTGTTCATTACCCACTGCTGACCTTCAGACATTCTCCTTCTGTCCTTCCCACCATAACTCTGATTTAATGTGTTATGAGCAATGACCATAATCTGTATCTTTGTCCAAGAAGAATACAAGCTGTCGCCGTCCATTCTAAAGAGGCCCCTACTCCCAGCCCTGCTAGTTCCCTCCATAGCACTGCCCTTTCCATTCTCTCCTCTGCCTTGCCCCTTACCAAACCTACAGTCCTGTGTACCAAGTAATGCTTTTAGACTCTCACAAAACTTTGAGCTAAAGAGAATTTTCATCACCTAGTCACACTCCATTTGACAGATGAGAGAACTGACACTTCCATCTTGACAGTCTTAGCTTGAATTCTTACATTATATTTAAAGTGGCTTGGGCAGTCGTAGAAGGAACCCCAGTGATAAATTTTGAACACTTCCTAAAAGCATTTTATATTGCTGTCTCCTTTTCAATCAATTTACAAAATAATTCTGCCTGTGTTACTTACATTATTTGTTTATCCAGTATCTCAGTCATTCATTCATTACCCACATTTTAAGCCTGTAAACAACAACAATAATAAAGTTCTAATTCTTAGCAAACACTTGCTGTGTGCTGGGTATTGTGCACGGACTTCTCATGAGGTCGGTTGTGTTATTATCCCCTTTGACGTGTGAGACAACTAAGGCTAGGTAAGTAACTGGCCTAAATTCAAAAATTATTAAGTGATGAAGTGGAACCAGGTCTGTGTAGCTTTGGAGACCACCACCTTTGTCACTTCATCAGAGCACCCACTTTATACCTGGTGCCATGCTATAGCAATGAGACACTGTGCAAATGTGTAAGACACAACTCTTATCTTTAATAATATCTTTAATATTAATTATCTAGTTCAAATGACAGAAGTAAAAATATTATACATCAGATGAAGATCTGAATGACTTTTGGCAGTTTTAAAAATTGGAAGCTATCTTCATAGGAGAAAAATTCATGATCATAGACAGACATTGTTACCCATGATGTGGAGGCAGTTCCAGTGAGAACGTTCCACGTGGCCTTGAGCAATGGCCCGAGTCACTGAAATAAGTTGATAGCATGGCAAATTGAGCCTGTAGTGTTGTTTTCCCTCTTGGAAATAAGGATAGCATGGAGCCTCTGGAAAAGCAGGGAAAAAGCCCATAAAGACAGATTCCAGTAGCTCAGAGCAAGCATGCAGGACTCCCCTAACAGAAATAAGGTGACACATCATCAGGTAACTTCCTTCTCCCATCTAAATCTGGGAAAAAAGCATTAGCCCCAACTTCATATGACCTCAGCAGTGAGGACAGGTGCTCAGTTTAGTTATCTGGAATAAAACAACAATAATAAAACTGTTTCCAGTGATGGGAATGCTATAAAAGTATGCATTATACACAAAGAAAAGAATTTTTTCATAGTGGGAGCTCAATGAATAAATATTCTTCTTTGGTTACAGAAAATATAATAAAGAAGCACTGCCGTTTAGATAAGTAGTTTTGAAGATATGTATTTTTTCCCCTTGTGATACAGAAGAGGAATTAAGATTTTTGGAGAAAAGGGAAGATATAAATGGTAATGGTAATTGTAGCTTGTTAGAAGCTTAGAAGTCTATTGACATTCTTAGCTAATAGACTTGTTACTTTTACAGAATTTTAATAATTGCTTCCAGTTCCAAACAAGTGAGTATGGATAATTGACAACCAACTGTAATAATGAGAGTTGTGGTCCTGGAAATTAGCTTTGTAGCCTTGATTCTTCACCCTGAAGAGGTTTCCATTGGCACTTGTAGATTGCATGTTCTATTGGAAGAGGCATTGAGAGATTATATTAAGTTGGTTATGGATCATACTGTATGGGTTCATCTTACTAAAATGTCATCTCATGTCAACAAATCTAAATCTGACAAAGTTTGCCATTTTCATGCTGTGTAGGCTCAGCAAGAGGTTACAAGAGGGGCACCTGGGTGGCCCAGTGGTTAAGTATCTGCCTTCAGCTCAGGTCATGATCCCAGGATCCTGGGATAGAGATAGAGCCCCACATCAGACTCCCCGCTCCGTGGGGAATCTACTTCTCCCTCTTCCTCTGCCTGCTGTTCCCCCTGCTTGTGTCCTCTCTCTCTCTCTCTCTCTCTCTAATTATAAATAAACAAAATCTTTTGAAAAAAAAAAGTTATAAGAGATTAGAGGTTGGCTGAGGCCTTGAATTCTGGCCATCGCAGATCTAATATTTAGAAGTATTAAATTAAATGATATATATGAAAATGTTTTTATTCATTAACATGTAGATATGAAATTACAGTACTTTGAAAAATACAAAACAAGTGCCATTGAGCCTCTAGTCTTGACCACATGCTCTGGGGTGGATCATAAGGAATAAATCATTCCTTCCAGGGGTCCAGGAGTAAAGAAAGTCCCTGGGACAATAGTAGTTTATGTGTGTTTATTATCACAACAGGAAAAAATAGCTAATTGTCCTCATTTCTAGCTTCCCTTATTAATTACTTCAGCTTCTTTTCACATTTTTCATTATCAGAGGTGAGTCTATCTGGTCCCATTCCTTCTGAGCTAACCCTTATCCTATCCTCACTCTGCCACACATATTGAAGTAACAAGAGCTAAAACAACTAATATTAATCTCAACTTCAAGTGAGACAATTTTCACATCGATTTAACTACTGGCTCCAATCCCCATAACCTACTTAATTACTTGGGCTAATATCCTGTTTTTTCGAAAAAAAATTTGGTATGCAGGCAGGAAAATGCATTAGTGTGTTCCTGATAAATCAAACACACATCCCCATGCGATATTTATTACATTGGTGACATTATTATTGTCTAGAGACCTTCATTGTTGAAGAAGGTAGTGAAGCGTTAGGAGGACGACCCATTAACTAAAACTCAGTAGAATGGCATATAAAACTAAAAAGTCAATTAATTTATAATGAGAAATAATTATCCTGATGCTCAGAAATGATTGTGTCTTCTCCCGATTGGCAATCTTACATAATCAGATAATTTGGGGGTTTGGAATCAGTACAGAAGGAATTACATAAATGACATGAGTTGATGACATCAAACTAAGCCTGTTTGTTACATTGTTTTACTATTTTGGTCTATTGACTGAACTTCTCTATCTTTGGATTGTTTTCTTGACAATCATCAGCTTCTGCTTCTACAACTCTTTTTTTTTTTTTTTTTTCTGCAAGCTTCCATGGTTGAACAATACCATCCTGGTCATTTATTTCACCTTTTCCAAATAAATGACATAAAACAGATTGAAGTTTGAGTGTCAGTTGCAAAGTATTTCAGGAGAATTGGACTCTGGGGTGAAGAAGTATGAGGGGTACCTTAACCAGTTCATTGCACTTGTTTTCCTTTACAAGATGCATCGGAGTCATATAATTAAATGAAATTGAAAGAGCTCTTTTAAGAGGTCTTATTTTCTTCTTAGTGGTGTATCTTACAATCCATGACATCCCAAATTATCAAATATGATAATGTGTATTTTTAAGTAATACTCCATCTACATACATGTGTTGGCCCTTTTAAGAGATGTCTGTAAACTGGAGTCAACATCTCTTTTTTGAGATGGACAGATCTTCATTTAATTGTAAAGTGTAGTGGTAGGAGATCATCAGCCCTCTCATTCTGAAAGATATTGAGGGTAAATTTAAGTGATATTTTCCAATTCTGTTTGAATTTGAAGATGGAAAAATTGAAGTTCTTTATTCATGAGGTGCAATAAAAGGCTATCCCATTACCATATGGTCAAGCCCATTACATGGCTCGCATGTGAAAAAAGAGTAGAGAATTAAAAATTTTTTGTTAAGTGAGAAAGAGGAATAAAATGTCAGGTTTAAATCTGTAAATAGAATTTCCTGGAAGAGTGGATTGGCAGCACCACTACTAGTCACGTGAAAAATTCAGGGCTTCTTGCCTCCTCTCTGGTCTGGCAGATGCTCCTAGAAAAGAAGTGACAGCTTTGAAGAAGCTGCAACTGGCATACGTCTTTATGCTCCGCAGGCTGCTCTGCTGGGGTGGCCTCTGCGGGGAAGCCTCATAGAGCCCCTTCCAGGCCCCTGGCAGCTCCCAAGTGCAGGGAACAAGGCTCGCCAGGATGGTGTGGGGAGGTCTTGAGGGGCATAGCCTGGGAGATACCATTGAAGTGACCCTCACTGAGAATCTCAGTGACCCTCTCTGGGGCCCCGTGAACCTGCCAGCACACAGCAGTGTCTCTGAGTCGCTGCGCTGTCCATGAACTTCTCTGCCTGCACGTTCCTGTTTGACAGAAACAGTTGCATATTGTCCAGAGCGGTTCTCATGAATCCTATTGCTGTGCTTTGATTTAACAGCATATCCCCAAATGTCAGTTCCAAATCAGGACAGATACAGTTACGTACTCGGGTGAATTAGCTTACCTAATTAAGGATCTATTATTTTAGATATATATCCTTATATATTGAATTATTTTTATATGCTGCTCTATTATTTCAAGCAACATAGAAAATAAATATTATTACTGTGACCTAGGAATAAGATAACTGGTGAACAGTTTTATATATATTTATATATATATATGTACATATGTATATTTATATACACACACATATATATATAAAATATATATAGTATATATGTAACAGTTTTATATATATACACACATATATATGCATATATATATGCAAAATTTTATATATAAAGAATATTATATATACTTCTATATATTATAATGTGAAACATGATATATAATTATTATGAATTAGAATACATAATTATAGCTATATAGAATATATATTTATGTATATAACTATATATGTGCAATTTTGTATATAAATAAACTTTTACACAGTTGTAAAATCATTCACCAGAGTTGTGTGTATAAATATGTATAATACATAAAATGGAAGTATGCAATTTATATATTATATTACAAACATATATAAATATACATATATGCATGTACATATCTATCTATCTGGAGTTACTTCTAGGTATAGGTAAAAAGCTGAGATACTTTGAGGCCAAACTATGTATGCTTATAATCTTTTGCCCTTAATTAGGTTAGGTTTGAAATAATTGACCTATTTATTCTTAATTATTTTCTATGAAAGTCTTCTTGTGTTGGACTCCTCTAAAGGAATATATATATAGAGAGAGAGAGAAAGAAAGAATAGGAGGGAAATGCAATGAAGAATGAGGCAGAAATATAACAGAAACCCCATCACGGTATAACCTGTGTATATGTGTGGATGTCGGGCTGGTCGTATGCATGTTGTCCCCTGCACAAGGGCAGCCAGACTAGTGATTTCAAAGCTGAAATCAGTCTGTGCTCCACTCCAAAGCCACAGGCCCTGGCTCGTGTCTGCATTTATGAAGAAAAGGGCACCTTTTTCTCATTCACATAAAGGCACCATATGGGCTTTCTAGGCCCAAGTGGCAGAAATACACTTTTCCCATCCAGGCAACACAGTCTAAAACTAGACCCACAGAAATTCAAGCTGTTGTGTTAATCATCACCTTTTCCAGGCACTCTTTTCTGAAATCCCAATGACACTTCAGTGCAAAGTAGTTTAACCGGTACCTTTTTTGGTGATTAGAGTAGGCGCTGGCAACATATGGCACCCAAGGAGTTTGAACAGAGGAATTCCAAAGAAAGTAGTAGGAAGAATAGATGAGAAGGGCTGAAAGCTGGCTTACCTACTTCTTCATGGTCGCTGGAGCATCCAGAGTCTCTGGATCATGGCTAGCTTTTGATTTAAATACTCTATTTCTATTTAATACATAGAGTGTGAAGGGTCAACATTTGAGAAATAGCACCACGATTAAAACGTCTGTAGAATCTTCTCTGTTCAGATGTGATATTGGGACCAGTTGCAGATCTGGAGCTCATATGACCAGTGACAATTTCACTTACTTATATCAAGAGAAGTTTCATATTTGTGCTTTTGCCAACATGAAGTCGGTGAGCCTTCCTCCGTGTGAAGTTCCTTAGCTGGATACCACAGGCAGTTGGTGAAGACAAGAGATTCCCCAGTCCGGGTTCCACTTGGCTGCTTACGCTTGCATTTTAGTGTATTCTAAATTTGTCAGCTTCTTTTAGCTTGTTCCAATTTGGACCTTGCATAACCCTAAAAATTCCCTAAACTCTATGCTCTAACATAGACTATTGAGAGCCAGACTTTCAGAGTTGGAAGTGTTCCATTGAAGAATCATCCATCTAAAAGCAACAGCAAAGATTTATTGATACGTGGCAAAATCTTGCCAGTACATTCTTCACTGTCCACCTCTCTCTTGAAGATAAGACAGGGCTTTAAAGACAAAACAAGACTCATCGTGGTATTTCACCTGGAACCTCATGATAGAGAACTCAATATATTCAAACACTGTAGCGTTTGTTTGTAATTATTTTACAGTCCTTATTTTGTGTTTCTTCCCTTTCACAGCAGAATTAGAGAAGACATTATTTTAAAGTATATGTATCAGGAGTGAGAAACCTTGAACTACATTTCTCTGCTTTCTAAATAACTATGAGACTGTGGCCAAATCAGTTTGCCTCCCTGGGCCTCTGTTTTCTTATTTACAAAATGAGACACTGAAGTAAATCAAATTTAAACTCACATCCAACCATAAATGTACCATAATGGTAATGTGGAAAATAATGAGTTACTCAGAGCTATTTCTGAATCAAAACATGAGACTATTTTATAAACTGTAGAACCACTTTGGAGAGTCTCAGACTTTCTTTATTGAAAGTAGAAAGAGAAACATGGGAGTCACTGGACATAGTTAGGTCCTCCTTAGTCTAATAAAGCCAATCGCACTACCTAAAGGAAAAGAGGAATAATTTCTAAGGACTCCAGTGTCATCCCAAAGGACTAGAGCTATAACGAAACCCAGGATGAGGATTCAGAAACCAAAATACTCAGTAGAGACTAGACTTTGTTTCCAAAACCCAACTCCATATTTCAAGGGGAGATGATCAACTTGACCCTGCTTGGGTCAGTATTCTCTTCCCAGGACAATCAGCTGTAACCAGATCACTGGAGTAATCTAGGACAAGTATCTCAAAAGGCCCTCCAAGAGGAGATAATTCTCAAACAAGAAACTATGATGTGAACAGATGTACTGGAATCCATCAACCAAAGTGCCTGTTTCTCACCCCTTCCAGCTCTAGTATCCCAAAGATTGGAATATTTAAATGTATAAAAAAAAATATTGCCTTGGTTTTAATTCTTGGCTACCCAAGAAAAGCATCAATCTGTAAATTACTTTCTTCTCTGTACCGATACAGTAATTAGAACCAAGGCAATAGGATGTGCCATTATGTTCTTTCCCCATATCATAACACCAGGCAGTAATGGAGGGCCAGCTGGGCCAGCGTGGTGCTTCAAGAGAGACGCCCTGAGCTTCTCAGGCAACTGACATTTATGGGAGCTATGGTATGGCATCAATAATTCACAGAACCTCATGACAAGTGCTGGCAAGCAGCTGTTCTGTAGACAGGGGCCTCATCACTTACTCATGTTTGAGACATTTTTACTGGTTCATTGCCTTACTTTAAAGCTTCTTTAATTGTAGGGATGCTACAAAAAGAATGCAGCAACTAGCAATTAAGTCAAGAGCGCCACTCTGCATCGTAAGTGGGTAGGTAGATTACTTACTTCGTGGAGGGGGTAATTGGCTTTTGAATTCCTAAGTGAATGTTTGGCCACCAAAACCTAATGTTTTAAATGATCCATTTATTTCTATTCAACATTTGCCTCTACAGTGAACTGGAAGCAGATCTTCCTACTACCTTATTTTATAGAACCGCAGACCTTTAGGATTGAGTGGCTCCTTAGAAATGATCAAGTCCTTACTCTGTATTTTGTTTGAGAAATAAATGTCTAGAGAACTAAAGCAAATGTCCCCAAATCACACAGCTGGTTCTTAAAATGCTAAGACTAGAACTCTAAGTTTGGTGGAACTTGGACATGCACCACCCTCCCCACACACACACATACATGCTCAGGCGTGCACAGGATTAGATTAATCATAATCCCTGGTCATACTCTCATTATCCATCACTAACTGATCAAGTTTTGTTTAGTAACAACATAGTAAGGGCCTGCAAACCCATCATCGCCCAAAAGAATTAGGGCATTGGCAATAATATACTAAACTTATGATCCTTCCCATTCCATGCCCCTTGCCCCGCACCCTTCAACGCACAGGAAAATATCAACCTGAATCATGCATTTCCTTCACGTCTTTTGTGTAGTTTTCTTGCATGTAGATGTAGACCTCAAAGTCGTGTTTAATTTTTTTTTATGGAAAGTATATCATGCTCTGTATAACTTAATATATTACTATGGCTCATCCACATTGTGTATGCCATACTATGGTGACGTTTTTATTCCCCCATTAATAGGCTTTTGGATTGTCTGTCAGTTTTCTTGTTATGACCTGTGCTGCTGTGAATATTCTTGTGTTTCTTGTTCTAAAGGTATAAGAGTTTCTCAGGGGTAAATAGCAAGAATTTCTAGGTAAGCAAATATGTAAATATTTAGCTTTGTGATGACAAATTGTGTCCCAAATGGTGATACTAATATGCGCTCCCAAGAGCAATGTATAAGACCCTGTAGACTGTGTCTATCAGGGGTTAGAAAGCTTTTCCTATAAAGGTCTAAACAGGAAATATTTTAGACTTTATGGGCCACATACAGCCTTCATGGCAGCTACTCGGCTCTGCTACTGTAGGTAAAAGTAGCCATGGAAATGAATAACACTGGTTTTATAGGCACTGACGGAATTTCATATACTCTTCATGTTACAAAGTACTAGTCTTCCTTTTCTCCCTCCGACCATTTCAAAGTGTAAAAACCAACAAACAGACAAATAACTTTCTTACTTTGTGGGTCTTACAAAACCAGGGAGCAGGCTGTGGACATCTTCACGTCCATCCTTCTTCCTGTTCCTTCCACTTTTTTGAGGGAGATTCATTAAAAATTTACTGATGAACTATTACATGTCATATACTCTGTTCCAGATACTAAGGATTCTGTTAGCGAATGAAATATATAATGATCAAGTGGTGGTTGGTATTATAAAAGCAAATCAAGGGAAGGGAAGGTTGGGGATAGGAGGTGGTGTTTTAGACAGAATGTTCAGGGAAGGCCTCCCTGGTGGAATGACATCTGAGCTGAGCCCTCATTTTTAAATGAGGGATTGGGGCATGCAAGGAAACTGTTTCAGTGAGAGAGAACAGCAAATCTGTACCCCTCCCCTGAGCTGTACACTGTGTTTTATTTTGTTTTGATTTTTTTTTTTTGTACACTGTATTTTGAATGCCGTGCTAACCATCTCTTCCCAAATATGCCATGAGTTCCAAGGACTGTCATTTGCCCATCTGAATGCACCAGCCACTGCCATCTCGGCTTCCCCCTGTGGGTGAAAGGCATCGCTATGAACCTGTCACCCAAACAAAATGCTTTAACTTTTCTTGTCTCTCTCCTCCCCTTTTACTGCAAACATCTGTTTAGTCAACAAGTACTTTCATTTCTATTTCCTTAGTATCCCTCTCAGTTTGCTCAGGCTGCCATAACAAAAGGCCTCATCCTGAGCAACTGAAATAACAGAGTCATCCGCTCACAGCTTTGAGGCTGAAAGACTGTGACTAAGGTGCCTGCAGGGTTGGATCCTTTGGAGGCCCCTCTCCCTGGCTTGCAGACGGCAGCCTTCCCTCCATGTACCCACGTGGTCTTGTCTCTGGATCCAGTCATGTTGGATCAGGGCCCGCCCGTATGTCCTTGTTTTGCCTTAATTACCTGTTAAAAGGCCCTATCTCCCAACTACAGGCCCCTTCTGAGACACTGCGTATTAGGGCTTTAGGGCATGAACTTTAAAGGGACACTATTCAGCCTATAACAGTATTTTCCAATTTAATCTCCCTTTTTTCCACTTTTAATGTCATTTTCTTACTTACAGTCCTACTCTTTTCATTTGTGTTTATTGGTTTCCTAATTTTGGTCCATGCATTTATGACCGCTTCTCCCCAGGGTTAGCAGAATAATCATGCGAAAATGAAAACTTGATTGTGTTTTATTCTGCTTGAATCCTTCTGGGTTTCCTGGCAGTCATGAGGATAATGCCCAGCAGGATATCAGATGCTCAAGGACCTGCTCCTGTCCCTTTCTCACTGGGTAACCTGTACCCCTCTTGGCAGCAGCAAGAGGAGGCTACTTGTAGCTCAGGGCCTTTGCAAATTCTCTTTGCCTGAAATCCCACCTCCGTTCTTATCAAGTCTTTTCATGTGATTAACTGATATATTCCAAAAAGCACAGCTCAGTATCGTCCTTTATGAAAACTGTTAGCAGATCGTCATTTTTAACACTACGTTAGCTGTTCCTCCTGGGTGCCCTCATTCCATCACAGTATCTTTTCCCAACGCAATACAGTTCTATTACCTGTTCCCTCAACTCTGAGAACTGTGTGAGCAGAGACTGTGTCCCAATTTTGACTTGTCGCTTTGGTACAGCTAAGTTCCTGCTCCTCTTAGGCACTTAGTGAAGATTTGATGAATAAGTGAATGAATTAAAAAAAAAAAAAAAAAACTAGATAGAACGAATATTTTTGTAGTTTTTTTTTTCAATACTCTAATGGCAATATTCGAAAAAGTAATCAATTATAGTTCAAAACCAACCCTTATGTTTTACTCAGCCAAAACGACTACTAAATGGCACACGTGGTATCATTGTGACACGGTATATTGTATCCAGACATGGAAAATTAATAATCACTATTTAAAAGTGGTTGTTTTCTGCTGATAGGTGATGTGTCTGTGTATAACTTATATCCTCTTTCCTACTTCCCTGCATTTTTCAAATAGCCTTGGTTCTATGAAATGTCCCATGGCTCTCTACTCGTGTTAATAAATTTACCATCTTTTTCCTCAATGTTCTCAAGTTATATTCTTTACATTTCACTGCTTAGAAAAAATAAAAAGAGGGATCTGAAACAAATTATTTGTCCACAAATCCACATTTTCATGGGAGCTAAAATAAAATGCGTAACAAGGCTTGGAGGATAAACTTCTCCAGCCACTGTGAAATTTCCATTACGCCCTTCGTCACTTCTCCAGGTCTTGGCCCCGAGGACAGATGAGCAGTCTAATCTTTGATCAAAGGTTACTTCAAGTTAAAATTATCAGCTGTTCTCGAGAAACCCTTCCAAACCGGCGCACCCTGCTGCTACGAAGGTGAGAGTCGCTCCCACGGTTCACATATTGCATAGCTGCAGGATGCGACGCAGAGACTTGGAGAAAAGATTAAACAGCACTCAAAATATTGTTTCCCTCCAAATGACATCACATGGAGCATTATCGCCAAAATATATTCATTTTCCTGCAGCCCTAACAAAACAAATATTGTCCTTGAGGCAACCTTGCATGATAACTTTCACTTAAGAGAAGTGCAGATAGCGACAGCAATTATAATTTTAAGGAAAGGATAAAATAATCATTGTCTGATGTCCGGGGGCCTTCCTTCGGATTTTCCTCCACGTGCTGATTATCTCCACACTTGGATAATAGAGCCGTAGACTTTCAGAGATGGAAGGAATCGTACAGATTATCTAGTATATATATATATATATAAAAGATTATCTAGTATATATATATATAGTCTCACTTACAGTTGAGGAAATTGAAGCCCAGAGAAGCCCCCAGAACATGGCAAATTGCTCCTTCTCCTTCTTCTGAGAGGCCTTGAAGTGCACTAAAAAACCACCATAAGTGACGGGTCTCTCTTATTAACTTCAGACTCTCCATTCACCTGCAGACTCTGTCGTCAGAAAGACCTGCGTCCATAGTCCTTTGGCCACATAGCAGTGGGATCTTGGTAAATTGTTCAGTCTTTCAAACCTTCTACTTCCTCAGCTGTAAACTAGTCATTTTAAAGGACTTACCGTGTCAAGTTGCATTCGGATTAAATGGGAAACTTGTTAGAAACTAGATTCATAAATAATACTGATGTTAGCTCTCGTTATGTTGTCATTTATTCCACATGTAACCCCACTCGTTGAACTCTAAGGCATTCTGGAAGATCAGGATTTCATAGAGTGTGAAGACGGTAACTTTATCGCTTTTGCCTTAGACTACTTGGTATGTATCCAGTTTCTTTATGGCTGTTTCCTAGGATTTTTGAAAACTGACAAAGGAAGAAGTGCATCTAAAACAACAACAGTGCTTGGCACTTAGTGAGTTCTTGGTCTGTGACTGATTCCCTCTGAAGTGTTTTCGTGCATTTTTCTATTTATTCCTCAAAACAACCTCATGAAATCAGCACGTGCTGTGATAATTCCCATTTTCACAATGAGAGACAGACACAGAGGGATTCATGTAGACACGTTCAAGACTTACTTTATTACCACCTTCCAAATTGCTCCACTTGTCATGAGTCAAGAGGACCTGCCACCTGCTGGTGTCTTGGTTCTGGTCTTTGGCTTCCAGAGCTGACAGTGGCTTTTCTGGTGGCATGAGAGGGTCCCTACCAGTTCTCTTACTATTAAATCCCACATCTCACCAAAAGCCTCAATGAGCAAGGCTTTATAGGACAAAAAGGTAGCCTTTGATGACAGGCTTGACTACCGAGTTATGCATTATTTTTTTTAAAAGATTTTATATATTTATTCATGAGAGACACAGAGAGAGACAGAGACACAGGCAGAGGGAGAAGCAGGCTCCCGGTGGGGAGCCCAATGCAGGACTCAATCCTGGACTAGGGAGCACACCCTGAGCCAAAGGCAGACACTCAACCACTGAGCCACCCGAGTGTCCGTCCAAGTTATGCATTAACAGTATGTAGAACGACATGTGAGTGATGCCACCAGAGCAAGGACATGCTTTGCAGTACTGTCCAACGCGTTTCCTTTTTAGGCCATCCCCTTCTCCATCCCTTCTCCGTGCTTGCCAAGGCATTCAGGCAAGGCTTGACACCAAATCCTGCTGTCCCCGGGGAAGGGAGAGCCATCGTCCGTTCACTGGAATGGAGAGTTATTACTCACTTTCGAGCCTCAATCAGGCTTTTAGAAACTCTTAGCGAGATAGAAGTTTTAAAGGAAGAAACCATTTTTCTCGAACTTCTAAAGCTAGGTTTTATCACAAACAGATTAAAGTGTGCCTTTGGGTAAGGAAGAATGTGACCAAAAGAACAAGTTCTTGTCACACAACAAGGAGAAAAAAAAAAAAAAAAAGAAGCCTTTCTGTTGGTGATGTGTGAAGAAGAGAGAGGAAGGAGGGAGAGGAGAGAAGAAAAGAAATGTGGAAAGAGAAATGACAGAGAGGAGTCTGGGATGCAAAAGAGGGTGACAGGTGGAAGAGGAGAAACAGTACAACCCCTCTCCCTCCACCTCTGCTTGGTGTGGAAATCTAGGGCGCAGGTGGAACGGGGGACACATAGGTAGTTTGCAGGGAACTACGTAGAAGAGGGAGGTAGGGCAGATCCGAGAGAAGTTCCATATGAGTCTCTTTAAATCAAGAGATCATAAATACGCCCATAAATGTTCGCTCTCCTCAACGTGCCATTTACTGTCCTCTTAGAGCCACCGTCAGTGCGCTTTTTAGGCATCTCTTTCCTAACTTTGTGACTCACGTCTAGATTTAGGAACCCTGATCTAGGTTTACCATCCCTTAACCTTGGCTTTCCAATGATTCACCAACTTATGCATGGAATTGGACCGTTATGCCTTATTTTCCAATCTCCAAAGAAACGTCATTTTGGAGACGTTACGCAGGTCTGCATATGAACGTTACTCCATCTTACGAATTGAAAAAGGTTCTGGACTTTTATAGGGACACTTAAAAATCGTAGGTGGCTTGAAATATTCCCTACTGATGTACATCATCTCATTTGAAATAATGTATTCGATGGAAGCAAATGATCTGCTAGAGAGTGATCTTCATCTTGCTTCCCATAATAACTCACACCCTTATCTCGTTTCCCAAAGTGCTTTTCCGATCACGGCCACCACTTGGTCATTTGGTCACGTCTGGCTTAGACTCTTACAAGATCTCACTGACCTCAGTCTCCTTTGAAGCCTCTGAAAGTCATGGTCCCCAAGCCTTGTCCTGGGCTCATCTCGCTCTTTCTAAACATTTGCCCCACATCCCTCACTAGGTCCATGGCACTGGATACAACCTACATGCAGCCTCACAAACATCCACATCTCCAGCTATGACCTTTCTTCTGCGTCCCCAGATGCTTATATCTAATTTGCTTCATCTAAGCAATTAACCGTCTCTTGAGCATCTCAAGTCTGGCTTGTTAAAAGTGGAACTTTTGATCACTCCACCAGCAAAGATGTAGTCATCCTACATACCGCATCTCTCCCCGCCCCCTCCTTTCCCCACCTCTCTTACTCCACTACCTGCCTTATCCAACCCATCAATAATTTATATCTTTTTTCTTATCAAATAGATTTCAAACCGATTGGCCATACTTGCATCGCCACCACTCTACTTCTTGGTACCACCATCTTTATTCAGGGCTATGTGTCGCCTGTCAGCTTCCACTCTTACTGACTAACCTGTTCTTCGGACAACAGCCAGAGTGATTCTTTAAAAACAGAAATGGGATTGTGTTGCTTCCCCGCATGGAAATTTTCCATGTGTCCTCTCCCGCTTTGCATCTTCCTCAGGGCCTCACCCTGCACAGAAGGGCTCCCCAGCCTGACCGCACCCACCCGGTCCTCCCCCTCAGTTTCCTGAACCCACCAAGTTCTTTCTCACCTTAGAACCTTTGTGCCATTTGTTCCGTCTGCCGGGAACTTTCTCCTATTCCACCTTTGGCCCCCGGCTACCACTGCACCCTCATCTTCCACCACCAGCTCTTCCATCTTTTAGGGCCAGTTTAAATATCTGTTGATGAGAGGCTGCCTCTGTTCATCCTGACGGCTTCCCTCCTGTGAATATATAACACTGCTATCTCTTTCCTTCAAATCTCCTGCCCCATTGGATGTTTGTTTGTTTATTTATTTATTTATTTATTTATTTATTTATTTATTCTATTTCATCTCTGTTACAGTCTCTGAAGGTCAAGGCCAAGTCTGTTTTATTTACCACGAACAAGCTTATGGCCCAGGGGCCCAGAGTAAGTGGGGCATGTTTATCAGAGGAGCAAATGAAAGAATAAATGAATGAATGAACTTTGGTGATGCCCATTGATACCATACAAATTAGAAGGGAGATACCCAAAGCTCGTATTGGAGAAATACCATTCTCAGGTTTAAATTTCCTCTCTTTTAGCCCCACCACCACCACCGCATAACCCACATTCCCTAATAAGCAACAGGGGCTGTTCTCAGCAAAAGCGGGAACTTCCAATTTGCAAATTTGATTTTCCCTGGCAACTCAGAAATATTTGTCTAGGGGATCCAACTAGATGATTATGTCTTCTGCTTCAGGCCCTTTGCTAGATACCCGTGTCTCACTCCAGTCAATAACACAACACCATGCGGTCCCACCTGGAGTGTTGATCTGGAATGATGCTCAAGGCTTTCCAGTCCCTCCAGCATTGCCAGCAGCAGTAAGTCAAGGAAATACCAGAATTGCTGGGGCCTCCCTATGATTGTGCTGAGGTGAAAGGCAGTGAGGGGGAAACCTCATGGAATCGGAGTGAGGAATTCTAAGGATCATTAATTGTATCAGCATAGGAGGCAAAAGGCAAGAGATTCCAAATTCCTGGGGGGTGATTGTAGCTGTATAAGAGCTTGGCCCCCGCGGATCAGCATATAAAGCACACCCTCTCCACTCAGTGTCCCTTCTGTAGGCCTCCCCAACATGCTATACTGTGGTTATCAGTGCACAGGTCTAGGCTGTGAGCTTGTTAAGGGTATTAGCTGTGTCTTTTTCCTATGTTTACCACCGTGATGGAAAAAATGAATAATATGCCTCATGCAGAAGGCAATGTCATAAAGACTCCTCCACCACTTCCCTCTTTTACCTACAATACATAATGGGAGTTAAACACTTACACAGGACAAAAAGGTGATTTATAGGTGTGACAAAGGACCACCAAATGGGTGGGTGGCTTAAAACGAGAGAAATTAATTTTCTCATAGTCTTGGAGGCTGTAGATCTGATATCAAGGTGGCCACAGGCCATGTGTTCTCTGAAGGCTCTAAAGAGACCTATCCTTATCTCTTCCCTCTTCTGGTAGGTGAGGTCCTTGGCATCCTTTGACTTGTAGTTACTTTACTCCACTGTCTGTCTCACTGTTACATGATATTATGTCTGTGTGTCCACATTCCCCTTTTTAGAGGACATCAGTCATTGGATTTGGACCCATCCTCAATAAGTTTGACTTCATCTAAACTTGATTATATCTACAAAGACCCTATTTTCAAATAAGGTGACATACAGGTTCTGGGTAGATGCGAATTTTGTGAGAACGCTGTTCAGCCCAGTAGAGTAGATTCACTTGGATTCAAATATATCAGATAATACCTTGATAGTGTTTTGAGTTGTATCTGAAAACAACCTTACACTCATAATAGTAGAGGAAATAACTAAATTGGAGAATTTAAGCATACCTGTACAACAAATTGCAGATACTCGTCAAAGTTTACACTTTGATTACCATTCTTTCCACATGTAGGAAACAGAACAGCCCCTGGGCTTGGGTGTGTTAAATCCTCCTCCGTCACTCTTCACTGATTTGTCCCCTTATCTGGTTGGTCACTCTTTGGGAAGTGTCATCGGTCAGCTTCATTCTAGGAGGCTTACACATTCCTATAAAGCTAAGTGTTTTTCTTCTTTTTCTTTCTTCTTTCTGCTTTCTCACTTGTCACTTTTGTTGAGGGGTTAGTAACCTTCTTCCATAAATGTCCGCAGAGTGAGTGTCTTAGGTTTTGGGAGCCACATGGTATCTGTCTCAACTCCTTGACACCGTGTCCATGGTGTGGTGGCAGCCAGAGACAATGTGTCAACAAATCAGCATGGCCATGTTCCAATAAAACTTCATTTATGGACGCGGACATGTGCATGGCCTCTATTCTCCCCACTTTTTGTCCGTTCTCTTTCATTCTTCTTCTTGCCTTCCTATCTCCTTCTTTCCTTCCTTCCTTACTATCTTCTTCCTTCCTTCCTTCTTCCCACTTGCACTTGTGTACTCTTTTCTCCCTCCACCCCCCCCCACTGGTTCTGTGTTTCCAAAATACCCACTACCTCTAAATTATATTTGATAATTGCACATTATTATATTTGATAATTGCACATTAATTATTTTAACCTTTTTCTATTTTAGATAAATTGAGGGGTAATGATAATAAGTCATGAGAATACTCATGTGATGGCCATTCGCTTATTCAAGATAAAAATAGACTCTAAAATCCCTACATAAAATGAATACAAGTTATGATGATCCTTTGGTTATTGTTTGAAAAATATATTTTCTCTGCTGGATGATCAGCTTCCAAACATATCCAGAATTAGAACACCATACAGGGTCCTGGAGGCCCATTACCCAGCTGCTACAAGTGGCCAGTGACAGCCAATTTTGATTAATTTGGCTTTCTCCTTCCTGCTATGGAATTACTTTGAAGCAAGTCCCAGACCTTAGTGATATTTTAGCCTGTATCTATTAAGGATCATGGTTCTTTTTTAAAAAGCATACCCCAAATCACATTTTCATAGCTAATAACCAATCATAATTTCTTAATATCTTTAAATACCCAGTATTTAATTTCCTCAGACTCCATTTTGTTGGTCCCAGTATGATTTAACTTTATCATGCCCAATATGTCTTCAGTAGTTTAGTATTTATTGAGCACTTGAGTACCTGTAGCAGGTACTCTGTTAGACAATAGGAGTAAGCAATGGCACTGATGCCCACATTGCTCTCAGTGAGTGACTTAACAAAACTGTGACTACAAAAAATATTACAAATGTGAAATGAGAAATGCAAACGCATTGGTTAATATAGACTTTTAAGGAAGCAGATGGAGATGGATGCACATCTTACTTGGTAGGGTACTGGGGGTTGGGAAGTGGGCAGTATTTTCAACAAAGTGCTTACCATCTGAACCCCGATGGACTAAGAAGAGCTGGGCCAGGAGGCAGCATTCCTGGCAGGGGGACAGAACTTGCTGCGTTTAGAGTCAACCGAGGATTTAGGAAGCTTCACAGAGAATCATTTCTAAAAAGTGAAACCACGGAACACATTTGTACTTCTGTTAAAATTAAAGTGAGAACACCAGTTTTAGTCCCTTCGAATATGTTAACTCTGATATTTTAAGGGTTTCTTTCCCTAAAAAGTTATTTCTAGCTAATTATCCTTACCAAGGAACTTAATCTGTCAGACTGTCTTGCTAATGTCCTCCACAATGAGGGCTGCTTCAGTGAAGAGAAACTGAGTTAATGGGGAAAATTAAATACTTAGAGGAGTTGATTATTTGGGGATTTTCTTCCAAGGTGATAAATGGTATCTGTATCATCTTTGCTTTTTTTTTTTTTTTTTTTTTTTTTTTTTTTTTTTTTTTTAATTAAGCCCGGTGCCTGGGTTTGATGAAGGGAGGAAGGGCCACAAATCCTCTGATAGGAAGTTGCTTACACCGCAGCCTTTACCACCCCTAAAGAGGTAAACTTGATCTCGCAAACTTTCAGGGAGCAGACAGTGATGTGAGCTTGGGTCAACACGAAAGGAAGGCCCATCTGGTGAGATTCTATTCTGTTAATAGAAAATCAGACTCTCATTTCCAGCTTTATGTGTGCCGCTACATCAAAGCTTTTTAGATAAAAACTTCAGGAAGAATGTAATTTCTCAAGTTAGCCTGTTACAAATCAGATTTAAACTAAATACTAACAGTGCTCGCTCTGGCAGCACATATACTAAACTAAATACTAACAGAAAATAAAATTCCCCAACAACAACAACAACAAAAAATGTATAAAATACAATGCTAGAGAATTTTATTTATTTATTTATTTATTTATTTATTTATTTATTTTAATGCTAGAGAATTTTAAACCATTAAAGAACTCGGTGTAGGTTATAAGTGAGTTTATGACTTATATACTAAATCTTATTATTTGGATTATTCTGGCAGTTGCCTGAAAATTAGCAGTTGCTTTTTCAGGTTGTACCGTCATCACTTATTTTGTGTACTTCCCTCCTCTTGCTAGTTTTTTGGTGGCTTTAAACGGCCATTACTTATCTTTATGTGCCCGGGGCCTAGAACTGCGCTTGGAATAAAGCAAGTTGTTCATAAATGAAAGCTCCTCTGTTCCTGAAACTCTTACCATGGAAGGAAGCCTCCCATACTTAGCAGAGAACACTTACTCTCTTACTATTCAACCTAGAAAGAAACAGTGATGGTTTTAAGATGCTTATTGCACTTTAGATATATTTTTATGTTGCTCTTCTAAAAATCGTTGCAGTTTAATATCTTGTAAATATTGCAAGTACAATACCAGTCCTCTACAATTCCAAATATCACTTTGTTTCTTTCACCTGTAAAGACTTTCTAAATGCTTTTTTTTTAAGCTTAATATCGTAGAGCTCTCTGGTGTGAGCCATAACCCCATGAACTATATATTTCAAATGGGTCCTTTACAGGAATCACTGATGATGATAGTGATAGAAGCTTGTTGGAAGCTAAATGAAGAAAGGAATAAGGTATATAATTAGCACAAGATTTCTTGAACTTCTGCAGACTGCTAGGCACCGTGCTAAGAATTTGAGATACACCAGTAAAAATGTTATTTAAAAAAGTTCTCCAGCATAGTGGAGTGTATGGTCTTTGAGGAAAGTGGTAGGGGAAGCACACAACACAAAATAAGCATTTCGAGTAAGTAAATTATATACTATAACATATAATATACAGAAGGCTGTATGTGCTAGGAAACAACAAAGTAGGTAAAGGGCAGGGTGGGCTGTAAGTTTGAAGATGGCAGGCAGGGTGGGCCTAGTGAGATCTGCCATCTGAGTCAAGACTAAACGGAAGTGAAAGAGTTAGTCCTGGGAGCAGGTGGGGGGACACCAGGAAGGCACAGGGCAGCCAGGCCCTGAGATGGGGCTGCTTGCCACAGTCCAGCAACAGGTAGGCCAGTGTGGGAGAGTAATTATTTGAAGAATAATTTTTTTTAACCTAGTGTGTGCAGCATATTTCAAGGTAACATCTCCTCTTAAATAACAGGAGATGTTATCTTTAAAGGTCCACAGGAATGGTCAGTCACTGGTCCTGGATGACATTTCCTTAGTCCCAAGTTGGAATTGAGCTCAGAATCTAATATATTATAAGCGACAAGAAGAGAAGAGTAGCATTTCCTTGCTCAAGGGGAACAACACTCCTTGTTGCCACAGAGGTGGACTCCCGACTGCCAAATACACAGGGGCCACATCTCCATCTCGTGTGAGAGGAAAGGAAAGGGAAGATTAGCTTGTCTAAGTATTGACAGAAATGCAGTCAGTAACCACAGCTGTATTGTAAAAGAATTTTAACATCCCTGCAATGGAACAAAAACACTAACAAATATCCTTCTTCCCAGAAAATAGCTAATGCCTTCTTAGAAAAAAAAGACACAAATAAGCTCCAAATTGTACGTCGGGTGGGTGAGAATGATCCACCATTATTTATACATGTTCACAGCACTCGATTTGTCATCCGTCTCTGGGCCGGAATTGTGAGCATAAAAATAATCAACACTTTCCACCACCTGCAGAACATCATCTGTACTTTGAGCTCATTTCCTCACTGCTTCCTGCAGAGGTTCCATCTGCTTTACATACCTTATTTCTTGACATGTGATTCAGGATGCCTGTGCCACCTGAACTGCATACATAGCTGGCGTTACGAATGATTCCAACTACCACGGCCTGCCATTGTGAGATGGCTTCTCTGTTATTAGAGGTTAGGCTACAGAGAGGCTTGTAATGCTCGCACACTATCTGTTGGGGGACACAAATGTGACACCAAATTTCTAATAATTTAAGTTGTGTCAGTAGCATTATACTTATTGAGAAAATCTTCCAAGCCAAATAATGATATATGAAATGATGAAATGTAGGGTCCTCAAGCTGACACACTTGAAAAACTGATAAGATTTTCAAATAGATCCTCTTAAAATGACTAAAAAACAAAAAAACAAAAAAAAAAAAGAAAAAGACCATACTGTAACCTAACATTGTGCTGGGTCTTTCTATCTGAAAGAGTTGTAGGCAATTTTGTTGAAATTAATACTTCAAATAATGACAAGTGGTTATTAATAATTTAAGAAACTATTTTGTGACTTAGTAAAGCACACATAGCTCATGTAAAATGACCAATTTTGGTCTAGTTGTTAACTTTTGTAGAGATCTGGATCTCAGCATAAAGTTTACCTGAAATAAGATACTCCTTAATTGTTTGTTTCAGTACGGAATATTTCTAGCTAATATCCAACCCCCAGATTAGGAAAAAAACAACATCAAATATAAAATTAAAGCCCGTGCATATCCCTAATCTTATTCCCCTTGGCAGGTTCCTCATCTTAGAGGAAAAGATTTCAACTTTTCATTGTTGAGGATGATTTTAGCTATGGGTGTGTCATACGTAGCCTTGAAGAAATATTTTTAAAATATGAGTTGATATTTTATCTTCAGAATTTTCCAACACCCACCTATAACCATGCACTAGACCTTTCGACTCATGCACAATTGTTGGGGCTCTGCAATCTTATATTTCACTATTGCAGACACTTCAATCTCCATTTGATCTAGATCCCATCTACTAAATCCTTTTTTTCTCCAAAGTATTTGGTCTGAACTATAAGAAGAATGAAACTGGCCTTACCTTACCCTTCATATAGCTCATCACTATTTAACCTTTATAGTTAAAGGTTCAACATAAAGGTTCATAGAAGATGCCATGTCCATCTGGTCATTTCATAACTGTCTATATCTGGGTCATATGGGCTTTGTAGGAACTCATATGGGCCTTACCTTACCCTTCATATAGCTCATCACTATTTAACCTTTATAGTTAAAGGTTCAACATAAAGGTTCATAGAAGATGCCATGTCCATCTGGTCATTTCATAACTTTCTATATCTGGGTCATATGGGCTTTGTAGGAACTCACAGTGGCCTGTGCATATCTCCATTTTAGCACTTGTAGGTGATTTGTAATTTCAGGCTTAGTGTTCTGTTACCATCAATGGATTACAAGCTTTTTGAGAACAGGAACTCAAGTCTGTTATTCTTGTATCCCCAGAACATAACTGATGAAACCAGTTGGGAGTTCAATAAATAGTTGTGAATGTGTGCATTACTGTTTTATGACATTTTTCTAAGTGCAGTAGGTTATGTTGTCATTTAAAAAGTCTATCCAGATGTTCGCCCTACCTCCTGAACATTAGTGGATTGCTATGGGGAAGACAGTAAAAATGTTGATGTGTCACCAACCATGTCACCACTGAGTCAAAGGGATGAGGAGTGAAAAGAGTACTAAATCCAGAACCAGGAGACAAAGTCTCCATCATTT
This sequence comes from Vulpes vulpes, assembly GCF_048418805.1. Lineage (NCBI taxonomy): Eukaryota > Metazoa > Chordata > Mammalia > Carnivora > Canidae > Vulpes > Vulpes vulpes. The sequence goes on along the minus strand of NC_132786.1, from coordinate 3,108,495 downwards.
TGCCACTCTCTTTATGGTCGTTTCAGCAAGTCACTTATCCCTCCTAAGATTTGGCTTCTTAATCTCTAATAGAAGAGAGTCACAATGGATGTCCTTCAAGATTTTACATTGATGTTATTTGGTATTCAAAATTTTCCATTTGAGAACATGGCTTCCTTCAAATGTTAGGCTTCTTTCCTTGGATATGTGTTCCTCTAAGGCTGCAAATTTTAAGTTTTGCAAAAACAATTCTTATTAATGCTGTAGCCTTTAGTTGGAGATCCTTGCTGATCTCCTGCTCATCGTTAGTGTTCAATCTTTGATTAATGGAATCAGTCTAATAGCCATTAAGACTTCTGTGCCCAAAGAAAGTGACAGATAAAGTTATTGGACTGCAGTTTATTGGAGGAGAAGCTTAAGGATATACAAAATCGAATCTACTAGTTTTACTCAGCAGCCAAGATTTACATGCAATATGGAAAATGTTGAGAGACGTGTATCCTGTTCAGTTCCCTTTATGTTACTCTGAGAGTGAGAAACTCAAAGTCATTCCTGGCATAATAGGCAATAGGGTTTCTAAGGAATTTGGACTGTAAGCAGATGTTCATTATGCCCCTCCAATACGTTTTATAAACTATTTTAAATTTAGGTAGTTTACAGCGTATTCTCTTTTTTTAGAAGATGAATAAGGTGAGGAAGAAATCTCTCAGATTAACAAATTGGTCCTCAACCAGTATAGTGATATGGTTTGAAAATCAAAAACACTTAGATGCATATACCCATTTTTTCCCTACTTTTTCAGCTTAGATTAGACTTTTATTACAATATGCCCTGTAATATGAACTCAGATTGTATTGGATAATGTGGAAGAGTCAAAAACAGCCATATATACATGATAAAGAAGCTGGTTATATCCTGGAATGACTTATTCTTTGTTTTTGTTTTGTTTTGTTTTGTTTTGTTTTGTTTTGTTTTGTTTTGTTTTTTCCACTGGTCTTTTCCTGGCTTTATCAGTTCCTGGCCAGAGCTCCAAAGAACTGAGTTCTCATGAAGGGAATTGCTTGAGAATTACAAATAGGATAAGGATGTGAGGTCACGGGTAGAGGCAGCAGAGGGACCTTTCTGATGTACTCGTGTCAACACAACTAAGCTGGGTAATCTTGAGGACTCTGTTTATTGCCAAGCAGAAGGATACATTTCCACAATGCGCTCCATATGTGTCCCAGTATTTGGAAAATATAACTAAATCATCTGTACTGAAAACATTGTACAGTGAGATAATTTTTAAATATGCAATTGCATGATGAGACAGATACTAAGCTCTCAGTAATCACAGAAGGCACTTTCATAACACACTAATCCAAAGAGGGTATTTGAAATATACTAGTTTATCAATTGCTTCTTCATGAACATGGAACAGTGGCAGAAATTTAGAATTTGCTATACATAGTAGTTTCTATTTGCATCACGCGCATAACTGATAACACAGATTATGTAAACACGTTACAAATATGGGAATAAGATTCTTAATTTTTCACTTATGATACTAGCAAAGAAAAAATTATACAGTATAACTTTCTTCGAGATGGTGGATATCTGCAAAATTGTTAATATACATTTGTCACTTAAGATTTAATGGCTCAAGCGTAACATGCAAGCATTAAAAAATAATTTGCAAAGATGCATCAACAGTAATTGCTTTATGCCATTAAAATAGAGTTTACATATTACTTTATGTAATGCCACAACACTAAAAGGTTTTAAATCTTTATACATATATCTGTGAGTGTGTGTGAGTATACATATATGTACATATATATGTGTGTATATGTATATTTATATGTACATATATATATATTTTTTCAAGCCTTTCTGAAGTATAGCTTTATTGAAATAAAGAATTGAATGTCAGAGAATAAGTTGAAGCATGCTACATTAATTTGCTTCCAACCTTCTAATGCCAAGGGCTTTCTATCTCACTTCAAGGTCACACCCACCCATCCGCGTTACACCTCAGACTTTAATTCCTGCTGTTTTCTCCTTTCTCATTTGCTGGCCTCCTTGCATACCTGAACAACACCAGGAATATTCCAGAATTAGGATGTTTTCATTTGCACTTCCTCTGTCTGGAATACTTTTCCCCAGACATCCACATGGCTTGCTGGACAATGACTTTGTTTATTCAGACGTCACTTAGTGAGGGTTGTCACGGTTTCCTCTGCATTTAAAAAAAAATGTGATCAGACAAAGACAGACAAACACCATATGATTTCATATGGTGGAATCTAAAAAAAGAAACAAAACAAAAACAGATGAACAGTTTCAGGAATCAAACTCCGTTACTAGATGGGGAGGGGTTGGGGGATGGGCCAAATAGTTAAGGGGAATTAAGAGCTATAAAATTCCAGCTATAAAATAAATAAATCACAGGAATGCAAGGTACAGCATAGGGAATATAGTCAATAATATTGTAATTAGTACAGTGACAGATGGTAACTAGACTTGTCATGGGGATCATTTCACAATGTATAAAAATATCAAATCACTATGATGTATACCTGAAACTAATAGGATATTGTTTATCAATTAAACTTCAATTTAAAAAATTGCAATCTACACACAGCCTGTTCTTCCAGTCCCTGTTGTAGTTTTTCTCACCATTGTTGGGTGCTACCCATATATATTATTTTAATCTTTGGCTTATTGTCTGTTTTCTCCCCACTGGAGTATAAGACTCCAAAAATTCAGAATTTCTTTTCTTTGTGGTTTCCCTAGCTCCGTATCTGTCATGTAGTGGGTACCCAGTAATGTTTGCTGAATGAGTGAATGGGCTATAAAACAAGTATAAAGAAAATGGTGCCCTGAGGACTGATACTAAAATGTGTGCTGAAATGCATGGTTGTAGGGTTTAGGGCCCAGCAGCCACTAGGACCAAAATATTAGAGACTCATCAATATTAATAAATTGGTTAATATTTTTAAAGTCATTGACAGAGACCCTAGTAGGTGACCATTTTTATTTTACTTAATTAATGTCTGCCATTATGAACATTATTTTGTGTAAATTAAAAAGGGGTTTGTTACTTTTAAAAAGGCCCAGAGTTAGAATGGCTATTTCATTATGACTTAAAGAATGAAAGTTTTGAAATATTGCTACGGGACAAGGATGAGGTCCTGGTAAGGATCTGGTTTTGTTTTTTAAAGGTAAGTAGTGAGTACTGTCATAACACTTGAGAGCCTCTATACTAGAGGCTGATTTTAACAGAAAAGAGATGACTTACCCTTATTTAACTAATGGATCTTGACTTAGCGGAAGGTAAACGTGAAGGTCTGAATATAAATGGCAATCAGTAAAAAAATATATATATATATATATAAATAAATAAATAAATGGCAATCAGTGTGTTGTCAGAATCATGTCAGAAAGAGAGACGATGATTAAAACATGTTATAGTTTCTTTGCTTTCTCGGAGGAGCCAGGGGAAGACCGTCTGATCATGCCAACGGTGAACATGGAAAACCATTATCTTTTGGAAAATGTGCCATGACACAGGCACCGTAATTGAATTGTTTAGTTGGTTTAAGAAGAGCAAGGTGCAAAGGATTCTGATGCAGAGGCATCTTATAAGCCATGAGGGGAAACTGCAGCCTAGAACCAAGGGGCTTGTCCAGGGTCGTTCGGGAAGGTCATGGCAGTGCCGAACCCCCAACCACAGTGCTTTAGGATGTTCCTAGACCAAGGTCTTTGTGTTCTACTTGTGTTTTCTTAATTCATACTAATATATGGTGAAGGCCTGCTGTGTGCCGGCTGCTGTTCCAGGCACTGCACATCCAGCATTGGAAACAACGCCTGCCTACCCCTGCATCTAACGTGGGGAGACGGCCAGAATGAAAATGTGCAGTGTCAGAGAGGGATAAATCCTAGGGAGAAAACAGAGCCGGACCCGGAGATAGAAAAGAGCTGTGGTGGGGATGGGCCCAGGAGAGGCGAGGGTGGCAGTGGGGCAGACAGAGGGCCCCGTGGCCTCCAAGGACAGAGGGAGAGCAAAGGCTCCCAGGAGGGGCTCCCTGACTGTGCTGATGGAGGCAGGCTCCCTTGTGGCTGGAGGAGCAGGGGGGAGGTAAGGAGGGCAGGAGAGGATGGTGGCAAGGTGGAGCTAGACCACAAAGGGCCCTCCACTGTTTCAATAGCTAGACTTTTCCTCTGAATGAGACCTAGTGCCACGTGAAGGCTTGGAGCAGAGTATCTGAACCTGGCTTCCATTTGCAGAGGCTCAGCTTGGCTGCTGGGTGTAGGGTAGGGGTGAGAGCACAGGGGGGAAAGCAGGGGCTGGTTGGAAGGTACTGTGAGATGGGGCAGGAGGAGGTGGGGGCTTTGACCTAGCAATGAGGGGCAGGTTGGGGGGCCAGGAATGCTCAGATCCCAAATGGAGGAGATGGAGCAGACTGGATTAACTGATAGGTTGGATGATGAGTGTAGAAGAAAGGGGGGATATAGTGGGGACTCCAAGGCTTTGCCCTGAGCAGCTGGACCCTGTATTTCCTAGAAGTTGGTAGTCAGGACCGTATGCTCAGTGAAACTCATGTTTGATCTTGTCCACACTGCTCCCCAGGTGGTGTTGTGTACTCCCACCAGAAGACATGTCTCCTCCGGTTTGACTCACGGCTATGTTAGCAGCTGCAAAAAACCATTGCCCAGACCCTGCATGTTAGGAGTTACAAAATGAGGGTCCCCTAATTCTATCATTTAGTGGTCATTGTTGAGCTGAAATATTTCCATAAAGAGAGCATTTAGTGATGTTATGGTTCCTACTGGTAAGATGTGCTAAGTGCTGGCTTCTTAGTCCTTATTCCTAATATTCAAAATAATGGGTTAGTTACTTGGCATTTCCTTAAGACTGAACATTTCTTTTTATTTTTATGAACTCCTATAATTAAACATCCCTGATGTATTTTATCCCATTGCAGGAGATTCTCACTGATGTTAAAATCATTCTCTGATCCTGGTGTTTTTTTTTTGAAATGCCCTCTGTTTCCAATAGCTTATTTGTTTCTATGTGACATTATGTTCCAGGCTTATCTTGTGCATTTCTAGCCCTGAAATCAGTCACTTCATCCAGCAGCCCTGTTTCCTCTTAATGAAAAATCATATTGAGTGATGATAATCTGGTGCTACAGGTTGTCCTTGTTTGGGGCCTTTTCAGTGGACAGAGCTAGGACGTAGGTCTGCATTTTTTATAAAGAAAAATTATGGGTTCATGGCTATGTTTCTCATTCAAATTCAGGAATAGATCAGGTCATAATTTAACCTCATCAATCTTAGATTCGCTTCTCCTTTTCACACATTGAAATTTTCAGGGTCCAAAGCATCAAGGTAATTACTCATTTGTATTGTTGCCTGCGTATAGAGCATTTCAGTCACACAGAATGAGGCTCCAATTTTACCTGAAAGGTCAGGGTGAGAGGAACATTTGTTGACAAGAGGAGGATGCACATTCTGATTGGAGCGAACAGCATAGACAAAGATTCAGAGCTTGAGAGAGCACAGTTCAGTTCAGAAGGAGCAGATACTATTGTACCAGAGGAGTGATGGGTTAGGGAGTCAGGAAGGAGTGGGAATATAATGAGCCTCACATTCAGTGCTGTGGACCTTAGCATCAACCAGAGACACGAGCTGTTTTCTCTGCTTAAGAGGTATCTTGCATTTTGGTTTGGTTTGTTGTTTGTGTTTTTTTTTTTTTTTAAGATTTATTTATTGTAGAGAGTAGGGGAGAGAGTGAGCAAGTAGGGGAGAGGCAGAGGGAGCGAGAGCATCCTGACGCAGACTCCATGCTGAGCACAGAGCCTGAGGAGGCCCATCCCAGGGCCCTGAGCTCCTGACCTGAGCCCAAAGCAAGAATGGGCCACCTAGCCGACGGAGATGCCCAGGTGCCCCTTGCATTCGGTTTTAATAAAAAGCATCTCTTTATAATTCACCTACATATAAGGAGAACTTGCAGGATAGAACCTGAAGGATGGCAATCCTCAGTTCTTTGCTCCATCAGTTCAGGGAAGTACAGCTCAGTATTTTCGGCCATTGGAAGAAGGATTTGCATCCTAATGATCCCTTGTCCTGGTATTTTTCTCCCCACAGAGGACAAAGTGTGGACCATAGTGTCTCACGATTTGCAGATGCAGACCACAGTGGTGGGCTACAGCCCAGAAAAGTACTCGGTGACACAGCTCGTTTACAGTGCCTCCATGGACCAGATCAGCGCCGTCACCAGCAGTGCCGAGCACTGCGAGCAGTACGTCTCCTATTTCTGCAAGATGTCGAGGTTGTTGAACACCCCAGGTAGGCTGAGAATGGAGTGTTCCTTGTAATTACTATCTCAGCTGGTGCTTGGAATTACCTAAACAATCCAACAGGTGCGACGTATTATCTTAGAGGCCAGTCTCCAAAGTGCAGGCAGCTGTGAAAAAAGTAAACGATCACTTGTTTTCTGGAGAATGAAACTGAGAAAAGTATGATTTTAGGAAAACATTGCATTGTTTTAAGCTCTTAGGAAAACATTGCATTGTTTTAAACTCTGAGATTTTTTTTGCAGTTTTTTTTTTGTGTGTGTGTGTGCCTATGTGTGCGTATCTGTGTTTCTGGTGCTTAATTATCAGTAGTTGCTTCGGTCAAAAGTATATCAGAGCCACTTGTGAACTTTCAAGCACTACCGTCTGAGTTCTTCAGTCGTCCTTAACGTACAACTGAAGGCATCCTAAAGGCTGCCCGAGGTAAATGGCATGTAGAAGAGCAGTAAAATTTAGAGCTCCTTATTATCTGTAGGCACTAAATAGTATCTGTTTGCTCAAGAAGTTCGACCTAATTTTTTTTCGTGATAGCTTATTTTTAACAATGCCTCAGGATGCATGTATGTGCGCGCGTGTGTGTGTGGTTCGGAGTGTAGAAAAATAAAGAATTTCCAAAGGTTGCCCTCAAAATATCTTTTCCAAGAGATCCATATGCTTTGGGGTTCTTGGCAGCAAATTCAGGATGTTGACGGAAAACGAAATCCCTCAGTCTATAGTATAACAGAGTAGAAATAGAGGATGTGCTCTGAGAGAAACAAATGTTCACACTTTTCAGCCTTGCCGCTCTTCAGGTAAGTGACTTTGGTGGAGTTAATTGAACTCTTAAGCCTTAATATCCAGGGTTTTTTTTTTTTTTTTCATTCAAATAGGCATCATAATGCCTACTACAGGTGAGTGAGAATTTCCTGGTGTCATGTGCTAATGCTTACTATAGGCTTTGATGCACTTAACTTCATACATAGCAAATAGTGTATTGATTATTTTTAATATTAAGCAACTTTAGAAGTGGCATCGTGCTCCATCACAGACCAGTGGGCTATTTGCTGTCCAAAATCAGTATTGGATTGAAGGCAATATTGTGGGGAGTACTTACAAAGAAGAGTTAGATAAAACAAGATGATATTTTAAAGATTTGATTTGGTTTGGGTTTTTTTTATTTTTGTTTTTTTGTTTTTTTGTTTTTTTGGTTGTTGTTTTTTTTTTTTTTTTTTTTTTTTTTTAAATGTGCAAAGCCTTGTGGTGAAATTATAGACAAGTGTAACCAGTGGAATCTAAGAAAGTAAAATCTGTGGTTGTGGACATGATTGTTTCAGACAATTAGTGATTCTGCTGTTTGAAGAAAGGATGTGATCGTGGCTGAGGCGTTGAGGTAGTGCTTAGAGGCAGAAAGACAATTTGAGGATGTCAAAAGAGGGTAAGCAGAAGTCTAGAAGACAGAATATGGATGACCCTTTAGGTCATGGTCAGAAGTAGCTCAGCAAAAGCAGAGTTCAGTAAGAACAGTAAGGAATAAGGTTGGAAAGTACATGGGAGAAACTCGGGCCAAGGAGGGAGTGGGACTTGAGGGGGCGGTGCATGAACTAAGTGTTCTGCTGTGGAGCTGGGATTTTTTTTTTTCCCCTGAAGGCTGGTGCTTCTCAGACTTCAGCAGGCATTGAAATAACCTGGGACATTAATAACACACAGATTGCTGAGCCCCATTCCACAGGTTTCTGATTCGCTGGGTCTGAGGTGGGGCTCCAGAATTTTCATATGTAATGAGTCCAATGGGCTGAATTGTGTCCTTCCAAAATGTGTGTGCTGAAATCCTAACCTCAAATGTGACTGAATTTCAGTATAGCTTTTAGTAGGTAATTAAGGTTAAACAAGTTCATAAAGCTGGTGAGATTGGCGGCCTTATAAAAAGAGGGCGAGCCAGTTCTTTCTCTCTACCACATGAGGACACAGTGAGAAGGCAGCCATCTGCAAGCCAGGATGAGAGCCCTCACCAGAAACCGAATTGGCTGACAATGTGATTGCGAACTTCCAGCCTCCAGAACCATGAGAAAACAAATGTGTGTTGCAAGCCCTCAAGCTGCGGTATTTTGTTCAAAGCCTGAGTGAACTAATAACATGAGTTCCCAGGCAATGACAACATTGCTGGTGTAGAGATCACTCTTTGAAAACCACTGCTGTGGGCCATGGGAAACCTTCCGAGTCCCTACGGCCCACCTGTTCTTCCATGCGTTTGCACTTACGTAGCCTCTTTTTTACTGGATCTTGTTTTCAATGCATGGAAAAGTCAACCAAGGATCAAAGAAAATCCAGGGCATTGGGTACAATTAGTGACTTCCTCGGCACTGAGTTTCACGAGTGAATGCTCCTTATTGAGGTGCATTCCAAAGATTTCAATTTGTCTTCAATCCTCAGGGTGTGGACGAGGGTGAGGGTGAGGGCAACCTGCTGACCAGAATAGTAGCTGGTACCATCAGCTTTACCTTCTTACATGCTTCTCTTCAACTCCAAAGTCAACTGCCACTTTTTGAATTTTGCTCTAGTCGTTCCAAAACATAATATGACTTTTCAATAAGTTCAGTTCACAGTTTGGGCACTGTGAGAACTAGGTCAGAAGTAAGAGAACGAGTCTGCCTCTAGTGCTCCTGGCCTTGCTCTCCATTCCTTCTCTCTTCCCTCTGTCTCTTCCCCACAAACCCCTCAGAAGCCTACGTTCCTTTTCAAAACCGGCGGTTCCTAAAACATCAAGAAAAAGAAGATAAACTTGTTTTTAAACAGTATTTTTGTATATTTTCTAGTAATAAGCTAAACATACTTCTTGTCAACCTCCAGATGCCTCTTCAGGGGGAATAAATACTAAATTGAACTCTAGAATTAATTGTTCATCTGCACAGTCGCAGATTATTTTCTTGTGATTCGACATTTGTAGACGATTGTTGTACTTAATAGATTATACTCTGAAAATAAGTTTATCATATGCTGCTTGCCTAAATGTGCATATACATGAATACAATTTTCACTCACCAAAGATTAATGCTTAATAAACTATTGCTGATTGAAATGAAATGAAAATACATAATTTTAAGTATTACCTCATTCTACCTTCAGGCAGTTGTTTTAAACAAGAGCGTGCGTCAGAATGCTCAGATTTGTCAAAATGCTGATTCCTGGGCCACACTCCATTTTGATAGAACTTGGTTGGGGCCCAGGAATGTTTGCTCTTAAAAAAACCATCCATTTGTAGTTCTGTGAACCATACACTAAGAAACGCCATTTCTAATCTACAGTGTGAAGATCTCTCATGGTAGACTTTAAGGTTTCAATATTCCATTTTAGAGAAGATTAAAGGAAATATTAGAACTTGTCTGGCCAATTAAAAGAAAACAGCATACATAATTACCTACTCCTTCAGCTAAACTAGATTGGCATTGTAATATTTATTAATCCTTTCATAGACCAGTCTCTAAATATTCTACAGTGAATTTCAGCCTTCCCTTCTGAGTCATTCTTCATACTCCCAATTTCTGTTTCCCAGGGTAGTTAGATCTATAGAACAGCTGAAGCAAAGAAAGGGAGTAGTTGGTGTAGCGAGTGTTTCTGTATGATTGTGTTCTGTGTATGTCCAAAGAAGAAAGAACACAATTTAATAAAAATCTTTAATTTGCTGTTTTAAGGAGCTAATGTTTGCTGTAATTGTTTTTTTTTTTTTCCTCCTTCCTGGTAACAGTCAATTTTAAATATCCATTTACTCGTTCTTAACTAAGACTGAATTATATTGGAACTTCTGTAGTAGTACTTGTGACATCTGTTTGAATACAAAGTATATTCATTATAGTCATGGCAATTAAAATGAATATCAAATGAGTTTGTAATAGCTATGCACTTAAAATGTTATTCTTTATTTTAAGAGCCTTACCCTCAAGAGTTCATTTGGGGCTCTATAGTTTCTAATGATACTTAGGATAAAGAGTTGATTTTGTATGCATATGGACCTCATTTTTATTTTGATAAATGTTTGGTTGTACCATACCATTAGCCAACAAATGTAGAATTGCTCATTATTGGTTTCTCACAAATTTACAAGGGCAGTAATATATTTCTTGCAATGCTATCTCTTCTTTTATTACCACAAAATTTTAAAAATGGAATCAATTTTAAAGTAATAATTTTGCCATTCTTTATGGTCATATCTATTCTTGCCATGTTACTATTAATTCAGCTATTCTTAATCAGCTTTGTAAAGGACATAGAAACAAGACAAATAAGGTTATTTTATAGAGGAGCCTGTTTGTAGGGAGGCCTACCAATTTGGGGATGAACAAATTCTACCTACACAAAGAAAACCATTAATGGGTATCCAAAACCAAAAGGATGTTAACATGTTTTATATTTATATCCCCAGAACTGCAAATGTTGTAATATATGAACTTATGAAAGACAGAAACCATTAAACAATGAAATCTACTTCTAAAATAAATATCTTAAGAACCTGAATTTGTTAAGTTAGATATCAAGAGAAAGTTTCATTAGGTTATACTTAAGAAATGCCTCAGTCAACAATCCTAATACCTTTAAATAAAATATTTTCCTATATTTGGACACAACCTATTAGCCTGCTTTATTTTTATAAGCTTGCTTTATAATGCTTATTTGTTTACCTAAGATCCATTAGAATCATATATTTATATTACAAAACATTATACTTTCTAATTCAGAATTTTTTTGTTGAAGTATTCCTTGCATCAATAAAGATGTATTTAACTATAGAGGTGTAAAGTTGATACGGTTCTTGTTGTTCTGACTACATTTAGTGTTGTTTTCATTGGTTTCCAGTGCTTCGTTTCTTTTAATTTCTCAATATAGTCTTATTCTCATAAGTCATAGTTTTATTGCTTCTTTCGTTGGAAGAAGCAATATAAATTATCCGTCCTTTTGGGTAGTTTACTATTAGATTTTATATCTATTGAAAAGGAATTATGTTCACAATTTTTGCCTGTAAAGTAAGCTGTGTAAAATTCAATATACTTTGATGATACTAAACTGTGATTTAGTGGCATCCAAAAGACAAGAAAACATGACTCTTGTATTATAAGTTATATAACCTATTTTTAGAAAAAAAATGTAAACTTTGGGGAAGTTATTAAAAAAGTGAATTTTCTAAGTTGGCATTATGCATAAGAAAGCATCATGTTTAACTCTTGAAACAACATAGATAAAAACATTGCTTGATGGCACCTAAAGATTAGCATTTTCATTGTGTCTGGTCAGTATGTTAATCAAAAGATTAATCATTTATCTAATTAATTATTGTGCTAAATAATTGTACTAACACTGGAGGATGCAGTTAAATGGGACAAATAACTAAGAGATAAAATTAGGGGATCAAATCTAGTTAGATCCCACCCCCAACCAACTAGACTGTCTGTAGAGGACACTGTGGTGAAAACGGACAGAACGATCATAGGGAAAATAGAGGCTATTTCAGCAGTATGTATAGGAATTGATGAAAGACTCAACAGGAACAATGGATGAGGTTATCAATCAGTCTACAAATATTTATTGTTTCTTGTGTATCAAGAATCATAACATGTAAGCTGACATGTGGATTCATCAGTTAACTAAGAAAAAAAATGGCAAGGGGATTTCTAGGTTAGAGATGTCAGAATGTGCACTCATTGTGAGATGAAGGTCAGAGAACATGAACTTGGGAGGAAAGGAGAAAGATCAGAACTGTTAGAGTAGATACACTGAGGGTGAGAGCGAGAGGAAGGAGATGAAGGAGAGTCTGCACAACTGTAAGGATTTCACTCAGAGGCAAGCAGGATGGCTTTAAGCGGGGGATTCCAGCTGTCGGGTGGAGAACAACATTCAGGAAGCATGGGTGTGCAGGAAGAGAATATCCCGCACAGTGACACTGAAGTATGGGTGACACTAGATGTCACAGAGCCTCCCTGGGCCCTGAGAGGGAAAACTCTCCTTGAAGTGTAGGTAGGAGAATCAGCACAAGCCATGATTGCTTATCTACAGAGTAATGTTAGGAGAAGGGAAAGTGCGATCTTCCCTTGTGCCCAGGAGTAAAGATAAAGTGGATGACTATGAGCAGTTGTAATGCCCTCATCAATGACTCCAAGAGATCCCAGGAAGAGCAGGGAAAGAACATTGAAGGAAAGAAAACACTAATTTGAAAAGGTAATCCACTTGAAGAAGTGGATTCAGCTAACAGGACTCCAAGTGATGATCAGAGCAATAGGAAGAGGCAAACTAGGAAATCCTAACAATGAGGAAGCTAAAGCAAAGGAGTGTTTGACGATAAGCAAATGAGTTTAAAGAAAGAAAGAAAGAAAGGAAAGAAAGAGAAAGAAGAAAGAAAAGAAAGAAAGAAGAAAGAAAGAAAGAAAGAAAGAAAGAAAGAAAGAAGAAAGAAAGAAAGAAAGAAAAAAGGAAAGAAAGAAAGAAGAAAGAAAGAAAGAAAGAAGAAGAAGAAGAAAGAAAGAAAGAAAGAAAGAAAGAAAGAAAGAAAGAAAGAAAGAAAGAAAGAAAGAAAAAGTAAAAACAAACAAAAAATGAAGGTGTGGTCAGTCATCAGCATATCAAGCCAAGCCTTGGCTTTGGCTATTTGGAGGCTGCTGGAGTTTCCTGTCAGTAGGGTCTGGTGGTTAGAGCCACTAAAGAATGAATAGAAAAAGGAAAAGGAAGAGCAAGCGAAGGTCTTCAAGAAGTTCCATAGTAAAGGGGGATGGCTCAATACAGAATTGCTGCTTAATCAGAAGACGAGCTGCAGCAAGGGTTTGGGAATTTTTTGTATTTTAAAAAATGAGGGAGTTATGAATAAGTTTATAAATGGAGGAGGCAGGGGAGAGGAAGAGGCTAAAGACATAGAAGAGGAATGAAGGAACCCCAGGAGTGACAAAAGAATATGGAATTTGCCTTGGCAGGGGAAAAAAAAATGAATATCTGCTCTGAGAAAAGAGATAAAGGAAAGAGTAGAGATTTTCATTAAATTCTATTGACCAACACCGGTCTTGACATTTTATCTCCTTTAACTCTCAGAGTTATGTGAACTAGATTTTATATATCTCTAGTTTGCAAAATAGGGCTTAGGGAGGTGAATAAACTCGCTAAAGGTCACAGTAGCTGGAAGTGAGGAAGCAGGGTTCAAATGCAAATCTATCTTCTCACAAGACTTGCCTTCTGACTCTCTGAGGAGAGCATGAACATATGGAAAGGTCAGTGGCCCCCACTCCCTGCAAAGTGAGGTTAGAGTGACCCCCCCCCCAAGCAGGATCTACATCCATCCCATCTCTTCCTCCACTATGAAAGAACGTTTTCCTTCATGCCATTTACTTTCTGTCTCTGATTAGAAATGCTCTTTGCCAAGTGACCTTTGCTCAAGACCAATATTTTTGATTAATAAATTAATCTTAAGGGCAAATTTGCTGAGGACAGCTTGACTGACCTCTACTAAAAGTACTGCGTTTCAAGGTGCCAACTTTTTGAGCTTTGAGGTGTGACTTTGAAGAACATTGACCTTCTAGAACTTAATGAAGATTTTTATTTCTGCCATTTTATTTTCTGAGTGCCTTTTTTTTGATGACTGAAATAGGAATGGAGGGAGGCTTTGAAGTAATCCTATAACACACTGTGAAGTTTGGAAACTGTCTTCTCATATACTTAAATCATAAATATTTTTTGTTCGTGTATCATCTTTAAAATTATCCACTACAATGACATAAGATGAAGATAAACCTAATTGGTTGTGTAAATTATGTTTAAAAGTACCTCTCTCCTCAACAGGATACTGGAAAAGAAAAAGAGAAATTTAGAGAATTTTACTATAAAAATCCCTTGGAAATCTCTAGAGCTTTATTAAGAAACATTCAGCAAAGATTTGTTAAATAGATAAGACTCTTCTAGGTGCTGTGAGAATGAAGGAGAGCAAAGAATAGTTCTTAAATAGCATTTGCCTCAAATTTTAGAAACATTTTTTTGTAATGAGAATAAAGTCATTTTGTATATGATATAAACACAGAAGGAGTTTTACTGGGATATCTTGGATAAGAGATTGAATACACAGAGAACTCAAAACAATTTCTAAATAAATTGCTATGTGTATTTTGTACTGGGGAGAAGGTCAAGAGTTGTTTGGAGAAGCCTAGGAGAGAGGGATTTTGAGTTCCATGGTCCAGTGTACCAGTCCAGGTTCAACCAGAGAAATAAAACCAGTAAGAATATATATATTTATAAATTTATTACAAGGAATTGGCTTCTGCAGTAGTGGGACCTGGCATTGCAAGTCCAACAAGAGGGCAGACTGGAACTCTGAGGAATGAGAAGAAAGCTGCTGCCCACAGGTAGAATTTCTTCTTCAAGGAAGACCATGGCCTTTCATCCTTTCTTTCAGCTGATTGAGTCAGGTCTGTCCAGTTTACGATCACCTAATCTCTCTTCCTTAAAGTCAGTGGATAATGAACTTAACGGCATCTACAGAATACCTGTACAGCAACACCTCGATTCGTGTTCGTGCGATGACTGGGCACTGCAACCCAGATCAGTTTGCACATTAAACTGATCATCGTAGTCAGCAAAGATTTTTTTTTTTAAGTCAACAACTGAGAAACCCATTTCTATCTAGAGTAGCAATAATTTATTCCCTCAACTGGAACATACAGCTCTCTCTGTCAACGTAGACAGGTCAGATCGACCTGTTAGCAGTGTTGGGAAACCTTTCATTCTCCTGTCTCTCCATTTATGATGAGGGCACACGTGTCAAATTGACAAATAAATATCATTTCATATGGTAATAGCAGTGGTGATTTGAAGGAGTCAAGTACATCAACTTAAGAAGTCAAAACCAAAGGTTTTCCTTGTCCCTCTGTTGTCTCAAAAAAGAATTGTGGATGCCTTTATTCCATATTTTAACCAAGGTAGCCTGTGTCCACCAGGGATCTGGCAATATTAACTCATTGTTGGCTCAGAGCTCTACCTAAAGGAAAGCATCTCCATTGATCCAAATGAGCGTACTCCATACACAGAACCTTAGGAAAGCTGCAGAATAGTTCCCTGACTCCATCCGCATTATTTTGCAGTGTTTCTCTGGGTTTGCTTTTATAATTGAATCAAATCCCACTGCCATGCAAACTAACAGTAGTGTTACAGAAGCTCAGAGAAAGTGGAAAGAACTCACTTTTTAAAAAGAATGGATAAGAATGAGATAATACACCAGTTTTATTTCAAAGGCTGTATCCTCAAGTTTTGTTATTTCCCACCAGTGAATGACAGAACTTCTCTAAAATAATAAGTCTCCGAAAAGGCAGCTGGATTCTATTATCTGTTTGCCTATGATTTACCAAAACCACTTTTTATAGGACAGTGATTAATGTCGCAGAGTGTTAGTCAAATAGAAATGCCATAGCTATTTTGACCTTCACTCGGTATCTTAAATTCTCTTAAAGAACTCTTTTTTTCCCCTATTGGTACTGGATTTGAAATTCAGGCTTACTGTATTGTCCTCTTTAGTCTTAGACAAATAATATTTTAAACCTCTAAATTAAATTATGATGAAAGGAGGAGAAATGATATTAGTGTTTATTAATTGCTTACCACAGATATTTATATAGATTGGCTCATTATATCTATCCCCAAAACTTTGTAAATTATATATTATAATTTCCATTTTATACCTGAAGAAACATATGACTTTGGGAGGGTTAATTCACCAAAGGTAAACAGTAAAAATGGTGCTTAGAGTCCAAACCAAGATTAAGATCTAGGCTCATGTGCCTCTAGACTCGTATATATTTTCTAACAATATGTTAAAAAAAAAAAGGAAGGGAGGGAGGAGATGGTAGAGAGAGGGAGAGAGAAGGAAAGAGAACAAAACAAAGTGGGGTCACCTAATAAGCTAATTGGGGAAATTTAATTTTTTTTTCCTAAAGTGTAAAATTAGGATGTGCTTTTAGCACAATTAAAACAGAAGACTGAAGCACTTTGTTAAGCAAGAAGCCAAAAGGGACATTTATGAGATCTTGCAACCGCTTCATTTTGAAATTCTACCTTCCCCCCCACCCCCGCCCAACATCCTCGATTTGGCCCTGACAAGTATATTAAAAAATATGGTTTAGATGACAATTTGTTTGGAACCATATTGAAAAACATTTGATGTGAAAGAAATAGGAACATGCCTCTCTTTCTATAGAGCAACTTGACTTTCATGTTTTAATATCAAGGTATTTCAAACAGAACAGGTGAATTGTATATTGATGAAATAGAAAAATGTTGCAAAAGGTTATCCACTCTTCAGACGAGATATGAAAACAAAATGTTGACGTTTTCCTTTTCTTTTCAGAAGAAACTCACACACTTGAGCCTAACACACATGCCGTGCCCAACGCTGCATTCTTACCTTATGAATTTGCTGTTGACAGATTGCTCAGAGATCCTGTTAGAATGGGGAAGGGCAGAGATGACCGGGTCTGCCTGTGGGTGGGCAGTGCCTGAAGGGTGGCCCTAGGACCCTGACATGGGAATAAAAGTCAGCCAACAGAGACAGAAATCTATTCTCTTTCAACAGGGAATTGTTTTCTGTCAAAAGAATAAAATAACTCTCAGTCCAGGCTCGTAAGTGGGAGGGAGAATGGACAAGGGGAGGTGGCTCGTGCTGGGTAATAGGAGGAAGGGGTCTCAGTATGCAGGCAGTGGAGGCAAGAGCCCGGGGCAGAAGGACGAAGCCAGAAGGAATATGGAGAAGTAGCTAGACCAGAACAGCCCACTCTGCATTCTGTCCAGCCAGACTGTGGATTATATTTAGTGTCTCGTGGTTTTTACAAAATCATATTGATCTAGTTAGACCCAATTTTAAAATCAATTTTCTTTCTTCTTAGAAGGCAGCCATGTAAAGGTCTCCAGAAACCAAAATTCTTTTATTTTGTTCCATTGCAAAACATCAAGATGGTAAGCTGATGAAAGCAACAAAATTTCTTAGGATCAATGCTATGAGATTGGCAAATCTATTAAACGAAGCTTAATATATAATCATGGATAGAAGTTTCAGCTCCGCTAACCACAGTTATGAGTTTACATGAAGAAAACTGGTAAAATAACTCATAAATTTTAATTTAAAAATAGGAAGTATTAATGAAATAAAGGCCACCAAAGCAGAGGACAAGTGTGTACTTCCTAAATGAACAACCCCTACCCCCAGGTCTCGTAGACTTTCAGAGATGACCTGAATTCTGGAATCACTAGATGCATACTATCCAAACTCATAAAAAGCAACAAAAACATGAATCGATATAGTAGATGATTTTAATATAAAGACTTGGCATTGGAATGTTATAACGTCTAAGATTAGAGTGTAACTAATATCTAAAAGTATATCTGAACATGATAATGGAGTTACAAGATATTCAACGGCAGTGACTTCTTTCCTCCTTCCATCCCTGGGGATGTTATTCTTCTTCCTTCTAGTCTTACAGTAGATATTGTTCAGTTTAGGAAAAGGATCCACCTTCACTATTTATACGTGTACATGTATTTTTTTCACCTGATGGGGTATATACCCGTGCATCTCTGTGATAATCTAAGGTACCTCTATGTGTCCTAAATACCACACACACACACACACACCCTACCTGGTTCCAGAAATAACTTGGTCAAGCAGAATTCCTCCATGAAACTGATTAGTTCCAATAGACTTCTTGAAAGTAACAATTCATAGAGCTTATTTGAATTGCAAAGAAATCGAACTACTTATATGGAGTAGGTATTTGCTACTGAAGTTGAAAACCATCATTTGTGGGGAAAATAATCTGACTGGAAATAGCTAAAAATTGGCTATCATTTACTACATTGTTAACTACAAGTGAATTTCAGCTCAAAAGTGACAAAAGTGGAAAAAATTAAAAGTAAATGTAACTTGATACCATACAGTTGGCGCCAGAGTATTTTACCAAGAACAGAAAGATACATATTCAGTGGAGAGGGGTCAGCTTTGGTCAAATATGAGAAATAAAGATCTAAAGTAATACAGACTAAATATGAATTTAAAAAAAATAATCTGAAAAAAAAATAAAAAATAAAAATAAAAAAAATAATCTGGAGTAAGAATAGCCCAGAAATATATAACCAGTTTTTTTTTTTTTTTAAGAAGTGATTTTCTGCTACCACTAAGGATTGCTGTTATCCTGTTTTGAGCATCACCTAAGACAGGGACAATCTAACCCAGGAAAAATGTATAAAATATGTATAGGCATGGTTCAGAGAAATTCTTAAAAAGCATAAATGATCTGAGGAGGAGAAATATAATTGGGATTATATATGTAGGAGAAAGGTCTATTAAAAAAATGAGTCCTTGAGAAAATAAAAATAATGCTGAACTGCCTTGGAAATTTCACTTTTAATAAGAAAGTAGAAAGACAAAGACATTGGGCTTCACTTATATTAGAAAGGATTTAGTGGAGATTTTATCTGAAGCAACTTCTTAGGATAGCGTAGATGAAATGCTTGCCTATGCGTAGAAGTTTCAGAAAGGAAAAGAAACGTAGCTTGCATCAAATTCCAGTGGCTGGAATGACATCATGTGGAGAAGCCTCGAAGGCTGTCTCTCAAGATATCTGACATTACCTTAATGAGTTTTCTACGATTCGAAGTCAGATTCTTTTGATAGAACTTGATTTATCAGCACACTCTAGTTGGATCTCAAATATAATCAGAGTCTGCGAGATTGAGATCTACCATCAAAATGCCACTATATATTAATTTAAAATGAGAAGAATAACTGCTGAAGGGATAGGATGGTCTGGCCAGCACCTTCTATGCAGGCAGGGTACACAGAGAGACAAAGATAAGCCAGGATGCCAACGTATCAATTTGTAATGAAAAATGGAATGCTGGAGGGACTGGACGCTTTTGCTCTCTACCCTGCCAAATCGCTCCCTGTAGGGCTACCATCTGGGGAGCCAAATTAGAACCAGATGTTTTCTTGTGCATGGACTTCGACCACAAGGAATGCATCAGGTTTTGAGAGAAGGACTGGGCTCTCTTTGGACCATGGAACCCTTTCTCTGAGGCTGCAGTTATGCAAAGTCTGTCTCGTTCACTGCCCTCTTACCTCCACATGGGCTGTCTGTCTAGATTCCTTCCACCCTATTATTATTTAACTCTATTAACATGTTCAGTCAGATTACAGTGAAGTCCTGGTGACATAGGGGTAATTTTGTTCCGATCCTTGCTTTGCATTGATATTTTGATTCAACTAGCAGAAGATGATCTTATCTTTAAGACTCTTCAGGGACGTTCTCAAGACCCCATACCTGACAACCAAAACCAGAGATGATTTCTTAAAGTTCTTTCCAGTCCTCTATTTTTTTTTTGGGGGGGGGGGGGGATGTTTCTTGTGCTGTATTATCGCACACAGATAACCAAATTTCCTTTTGGAAAGACAAAGGAAAGGAAAGTTGGGTGGATTTAGAAGACGTGGCCTACGTATAAGTAAATCCTTAGTGTTTTTCTAGTTCTGAGAGGGAAATCATCATCGTTTTGACTGAGATGTTTGCATTCATTGCCCGGAAACTTGGTTTTGGCTCCCCATGGGGATCAAATGGAATATGCAGATAAAGTACTTTACTTCTTAGTAGCTTTTATAGATATTTTGATCATTTTCATCATACTAGAGCTTCCAATTTGGAACTGACTGTGAAGATGAAGAAGCTCTTGCTCAGCAAAAAAGTCTTAATGTTCAACCATCTACTCCCTGGAAGCTTTTGTGATAGCACATACTACCACGATGGAGAAACCATTGAGGTGAATGAGCCTTATGACTTATCCATGTGTTATGCTGAGCCATGTATGGTCTGTATGGAACTCCACTGGAAAGCTATCATATGATAATACAAAGCAAGATAAGGTGGAAGAAATATAAATGGGACTGACTGGAGAGTAATACAATTAATTTATAGCCAGACATATTAAATTTGTTTAAGATTGACAGCAGATTTACCCCTGGGAAGGAGAAGGAGAGAAGGGAATGGATTTTATTTTAAAGAGCTCCTGAAACCTACTAGGATGTGCCTAATGAGGTGATGTAATATAAAACATCACTTGATGTGAAATTTGCATAATGCTTTTTTTCCCTAAGAGATTGCTTTGAAAGAATAACAAAGAAACTGAAATGAGGTGGAAAACAAAATAACAAAACACAAATATTTTCTCAGTGTTTGCAAATATTAAAAATAATTTCCCATCTTCTGATTCATTTGATCTCCTGAGAGCCCACCTGGATGTCTTCAGAATGTAAAATGATACTTTAATTAATACGTTGGGATTTAGATTTCTCTATAATTATGCCACTTGTATAAAAAAATGTTCATGTCTGGTGATGAGCCAAGCAAGGCAGTGGTCGTGTGAATTATGCCATGTTGTGCAGGACCAGACAAATACCTATGCACACCTTTGATTTATGCACAAACAGTTGTAAATCAGCCAGCCCTTATCACAGTGGTCCAAAGAAGTCTGTCTTTTGCAGTTTATTCCCCCTGCTTTGCACCTTTTTTTTCTTTTAATGGAGAACCCTCTCTACCTGGAGGCGCCTGTTTTCTGGCCAACTCTGCTTCTCCAACTAGAAAACAGTTTTAATGCTCTCATGTTTAGGCTACGCTGTTACCCCAGCGCCGTGTTTCTCCTCCCATTGCTGCTCCCTTCACAATTTCATAGGAGACCTAGCGCTCATATTGCCTTTGCTTGAAATCTTCCCTACAGAGATGGGAAAGACTCCGCCACGTTTTACATTTGTTGCTTAATTAAATTTTAGCATAAAATTTCCAGCCCCTGCATCACCTTGTACATATTGTTTTGCATTTAAAACCCTTCATATTTGGGATCCCTGGGTGGCTCAGCGGTTGAGCACCTGCCTTTGGCCCAGGGCGTGATCCTGGAGTCCCAGGATCGAGTCCCACATTGGGCTCCCTGCATGGAGCCTGCTTCTCCCTCTGCCTGTGTTTCTGCCTCTCTCTGTGTGTCTCTTATGAATAAATAAATAAAATATTAAAAAAAACCTTCATATTTAATTTTGAAATTACTTTCCGTTCCTTCATCTAGTCATTCATTCTCTGAACCAGTGCTTGTTGGCCATCTATTCTCTTTAAGCTACTAAGCTAATTATTTTTTTAAGTTTTTTTCTAGGTTCAGATAATTATTATTATTATTTTTAAGACTTTATTTATTCATGAGAGACACAGAGAGAGAGAGACAGACAGAGACACAGGCTGAGAGAGAAGCAGGCTCCATGCAGGGAGCCTGACGTGGGACTTGATCCTGGGTCTCCAGGACCAGGCCCTGGGCTGAAGGCAGCGCTAAACCACTGAGCCACCGGGGCTGCCCTACTAAGCTAATTATTGTGGCTGGTTAAGAAATGAAGAAGACTGGTTTCCTAAGGGAGGGATCTCCTATCGGGGCTATATTTTGTTTGTTTGTTTGTTTTTCTTTCCTTTTTAAAGATTTTATTTATTTATTTATTTATTTATTTATTTATTTATTTATTTAAGAGAGAGCAGGGGCAGAGGCAGAGAGAGAAGCAGACTCCCCACGGAGCAGAGAGCCCTGACTCAGAAACTTGATCCCAGGGCCCCGGGATCCTGACCTGAGCTGAAAGCAAATGCTTAATTAAACAACTGAGCCACTCAAGTGCCCCATATTGAAGCTGTTTTAAACAACTTCCTTCTAAAGAGAAGTAGGAAGGTGGGAGACGGGTGAGCCTCTGAAATCACACTGCACACGACACTGGCCCTAAAGGCAGAGTTGACTAAAGTCATTATTAAAGGATGTGTGGGACAGATGGGACCCGGCGCACTCTTCCCTGTCAGCGTCCTCCTGCCCCCAACCCAGCCACCCAACACACATTTTAAAAGGTAAGCGCTTCTATCCAGCCACCTGTCGTCAAGGGACGGCTTTCCTGGTTGTGCTTGTTATAAACCTATTATAAACCAGTTTCCTGAAGATGAGGGTGTCTATCCTGTGCTGCTTTCCTGTGCCAGGCCCTGCCCTGCCCTCCCAGCCATATTCTAGAGGTAAGGCACCTCCTAACCCAGCCCCAGACTTCCCTAGCTTTAGCGTCTCCCTTCCTTTGTCTCAAGGACCCAAATGGGTTTATTGCACATTTGATGTCATCTTTAGAGAATATACTGTCATTTTCTTTCTATAACCCCTCTTTTCTAACATCCTTGCATTTTAACTCTCAGCTGTATATTTTTGTTTCTGGAGACAGAATTTTGGCCAAAGAAATGTCTAACCCCTTTTAGTAAAGGTCAGCTGCCCGCTCTGAGGCACGATACACCGGCTAAGGCAGCTCCCTGAGTGCTTCAGTAGAACTTAGTGGTAGTGTGGGCTTTGGAGAAAGTTCCTCTGCTCTGACCTTCCAAATTCAAGGGCCTTCTCTGTGATTGCTTCTCAGTATAAATACCCTCCAGTCTACCGGTCTGCACCATGACACAGCACTACCTTAGTGGAAAGTTTGACTTCTATGTCAGTCACCAAAGCCATCTGCCCTTCATATATCTGACACTAATAAAAACAGCAAACGCTAAGTGGTCCAACACCCTAGACTCTCAGGAGATGCGTCTTTGTCTTGGCATTTTTGTAGGCTTGCAAGAAAGGCCAATCCTTTCTTAGAAGATTCAATACCAGTGTATAATTCTCAGATGGTACAAATATTAGTCAAATGTGCAACAGCCCCAATGTGATTTATGTAACATAAATGCAACATCAGACACTTTACCCAATAAGTGCCCTCCCCTCTTTAAAGACCCTTTGTCTTTTATAAACTATGTTCCAGATTCTGCATCTATGCCACAGCCTACAGGACACCATCCCAGTGTTGTCAGGAGTCATTTAGTCCATTGATGGGATGGCACAGTCCCTACATCTGCTCCTGAATCAAGGAGCTGATTAACGGTGCATCGCAGCTCTTGGCAAGACTCAGAATAGGAAATAAAATTAAGGTGTAGGGGTTAGGCAGGAAATTCAGATAAAACTACTTGGGAAATGTAGCTAAGCAAGATATAATTATCTAACTTATAATTAGCCCAGAACATCAGGCCTACCATCCCTAAAGGCTTCTTTTTTGCAAAGAGACAAGTGATACCATCAAGTAGCAGATGGTACCCTTGTATGAGTGCGGGTGAATAATGGATACTTCTTACCTTAAGAGTGTAGCCTGCTCAGAATTTGGTTATAGGAATTCCTATTGGCGTTAGCTCATTAGCTTAATAGTTCATTATTTCTGTGTTTTTCATTGCTTTGGGCTAGTGCAGTTACTACATTAAAAAAAAAAAAAAGAGTTCTGGAAAATTTCAGTTACATCTCTGGGCCTGATGGCCTCTATCATTCAATCACCTAGAACACCTAGCAAATCAACACAATCAAATTAAAATTTTTATTAATGTATCCAAAGCCGAGGAAGTCAACTGATTCCAACATGACTCCAACAATTTGTGATACATTCTCATTTTATGCCTTAAAAAATTCTTTGGTGTATTTTTTTTTAGAAAAGAGAAAACTATTCAGGTCGAGCGTGTGGGTTTTGCCCCACTAAGTGCACCTGCGGCAAAAGACCTTGCATGTGGCCCTGGAAGTAGCACTGTTATTGCAGCATTGTGAGAAAAAAAAAAAAAAAAAAGAAAAAGAAAAAGAAAAAGAAAAGCCAAACAAAGCCCTCTTGGTTCAAAGAATGCTCTGTGGAAGAGGGAAACCCGGGACCAGAAGGGGTCTGTGGCTTCTGTTTACCGAAAGATGGGTTCAATGAGATGAGAGGTCTAGTTTATTCTTTCCCTTGATCTCTAATAAACCTACTTAGGTTGCTGATGGAGCCTGGCCAAGAACATGCTGCCTGTAGGAACTGGCTTTCAGTTGCGTGTCCCTCCTGAAGTGTTCATCCTGGAGCTACCAGTTTGTACACTGTAACTTACAGCCACACACACACAAAAAAAAGTATAGTTTTTAAAACTCTTTATTTCTAAATGTGGACTTGTTCACTTATTTACTCATCCATTCTCCCTATAATGCACCAATTCTTCATACCAACATTTCCTGAATACCTACTCCACAGAAGTCACTTTGCTAAGTTCTATAGAGAATGAAAGTTGAGTCCAATGTTCTGTGTAGCAGAATCTGTTAAATCACTGAGATATGAAGAGAATATTAAGCTAATATATATTTATCATTTTATTTAGGGAGTGGAAATGTATAGGAGTGGAACAATTTAAAACAGGAGAGTTTTCATGTAATCATATATATAAAAATATAGAACTTCTATATAAGCACATATGCATATATATAATTATATATGGAGATATAATTTTAGAAGTAGTAAACATGATTTCCCATTATTATTTCTTTAATGGTAACAAATAAAACCTCGCAATGCTTATAAATGACTTGGAAACTATTCATTTGTAAGCCAATCAAGTAGGGTAATTATTCATTTTTTGGAATACAAGGAAAACAGTGATAACAAAGCTACCTTAAGCTTTAGATCGGGGTTTCCTAGCCTGTTTTTGGATCAAGAATGTTAGGCTCCATAGGAATAGAGATGTTGCCTTTCTAGTCATCACTGTATTACTGGCATGTAGAACTATGTCCAGCACATAGTCATCCACATTATTAAAATAAAGAGTGGTTGAAGGGTTGAAGCATAGGAAACACTTTTTCGATAATCTGAGAAGACAAATTAAACATCGTCATGGGGAAATGATGTGGGTTCACACATACCATTTTTGTGTAAATCTCAGAGAAGCACTAGACTCTCCTCATGCTCACCCACAGCTGTGAGGTTAAGAATCTCAGCCTTGGCTGAAGAAATAAATAGACATGATATGATATGTGCAAAAGAGCATCACCCCAGGGATCCCTGGTGGTGCAGCGGTTTGGCGCCTGCCTTTGGCCCAGGGTGCAATCCAGGAGACCCGGGATCGAATCCCACATCGGGCTCCTGGTGCATGGAGCCTGCTTCCTCTCTGCCTGTGTCTCTGCCTCTCTCTCTCTCTGACTATCATAAATAAATAAAAATTTAAAAAAAATTTTAAAAAGAGCATCACCCCAAAGCAGAGAGTACAGCTGCTGTCATGGGCCCCGCCAATCCCTGAAATGCACATGTGATACTCAGAGGTATTATTGTCCACAACAGATTTAACATGAAAGAACTTCGTTGTTTTTTTTTTTTTAATCAGTAGTAACTGATACTCCAAACTTCTCCAAATTTGGAGTAGCAGAGGAGCCCTGTCTTGAAGGGCTGGAGGCCAGGTGATGAATGATGTCTAACCTTGTCTTGCATTATGTCATTTTTGGACCTTCCGTGATACCCTAGGGACAAAACTTCTCTCCTGAAGTATCCTTTTGCTCCTTCATAGGATTAAAATATTTAAATAATGGAAAATATTGAAATCATTCCTATACCCACCGCTGCAATTTATGTGCCTATGAACGTGTCCTCCCACCGAATTCGTTTGTTGGAGCCCTGACCCCAAGCACTTCAGAATGTGACTGCATTTGGAGATCAGGCCATTAAAGAGGTAATTTAAGTTAAAATGAGCCTGTTAGGACAGGCTCTGATCCAAACTGACTGGTGTCCTTATAAGAAGAATCAATTAGGACACACAGAGAGACACCAGCAATGTGCACATTCTGTGCACAGGAGAACACATGAAGACACAGCAAGAAGATGGCCATTCACAAGCCAAGGAGAAGGCCTCAGAAAAAACACAGAACCACCCAGGTCCTGGTCTTGGACTTCTAGCCTCTAGAACTCTGAGAAAATTTCTATCACTGAGCCTCTAGAACTCTGAGAAAATTGATTTCTATCACTGAAGGGATCCAGTCTGTGGAATTTGGGTATGGAAGCCCTAGCAAATGAATATACCCTCTTCCCCCTGGTGGATCAATGTGCTAACTACAAAAAAAAAAAAAAAAAACAAGAGTAAGAGTCATCATCTTACTCCAAATCGTAGGATTTCAGGGTGCGGTAACTGGGACTCCACCCACAGGAGCAGCGCCTTTGACAGTACTGTGGATAAATAACATGATATTATTGTTAAATTTTCTTTCCACGCACAAAGGAGAGAGGAACATAGTGTTGTATAATATTGACTCTTTGCCAGGCAACTTCATGTTGTCTTTTGTTGTTTTATTTATTTTTTTTTTAGGATTTTATTTATCTATCTGAGAGAGAGGGGGCAATGGGAGAGGGGTAGGGGCAATGGGAGAGGGAGAGAGAGAGAGAATATCAAATAGACTCCTTGCAGAGTGTGGAGCCTGATGCAGGGGCTCAATCGCAAGCCCTGAGATCATGACCTGAGGCGAAGTCAGACACTTAACCGACTGAGCCACCCCAGCACCCCTGTTACCCGTTTTATTGTTCAAAGAATGTTAGGAGGGAGATATTATTAGTCATATTATATGGATGAGAAAAATGAAGGTTCTGATGGGTTTGAACATGTAAGTGGTGCCCCTCAGCCCCTCACCAGCAGAGCCTGTAAGCACATCCACATCCGGATGCTGGAACCTACACTTTCTTCTGGATGCCCTACTGGTAGGCTGAGTCACCGTGTTCTAAACTCATCACACCTAAGATGCCTGCTTGTCAGAGGACGGTTAGAGTGGTGGTTGTCACTTAGCTTCAGTGTATGAAGTGATGACGTTGGAATCGTAAAAGCAGGTCTTCTCTTTTCTATCTTTGATGAAACTAAAAACTTAACATTTTCATTTTTTTTTCTTGCTGAGAAATATTCCCAGCAATTCATGTGAAAAGAAAGAAATGTGGTATCAGGACCCCATTGCTTTCTGTTCTTGAATTTGTATTAAAAGGTCAGAGAAGACGTAGTCAGGACTAATCAATGAAATTGTTCGTCTTGCCCCTAAGAATTAAGAGGGGATCAGCTCAGAAAAGTCAGTTGAGCACAGGATAATTTTGGATAGTGAAAGGATACAGGTTTAGTTTATTTCATCACTTTCATGTATATATTTTAGATAATTATCAATTTCAATGAGAATATTATGAAACAATTTACCATATTCTTTGAGAACAAAAATTGCCTGTCTATAGAAGTCAAATCTAATGGATTTTATACAAGTTCCTTACAATATTTTTTATTAGTACATATATCAAAGATACCCAGAAATCAACGTGATGATTGATTTTTTTGCTGTAACACAACCCCAGCTCCAATTTTATTTCTCTGGGAGAATTTTTTATAAACTTAGGTAATATTTTTTAAGGTAAAGTGGTGGTAATCTAGCTGGACATAATTTCTTGGCCCATTTTACTCCTTTTCCCTCAATATAGTGATGTTTCAACAAATTCTAACATTCATAACTGTCAAATAATGGCACAAATTTTAAATTGAGTCCCTTTTTTTTTAGATTTTTATACTTTCAAATTGCCATTCTCAATGTTAGTTTCAATTACCTCATTTTCTTAGTGCCTTTTTCTTTCAAAGTAAACTGTTAGACTTTAGGAGATTTTTGTCTTACAATGTAATTATTTCCATTTCCACGATTGCCATGATAAAACCCTATTTTTATTTTTAGGTATCACCAAGTAAGAATATTGCATTTCTATTAAGCACATCTCTGGCCAGGGAAACATGCCAAATGATTTTTAGGGCATCTGCCAGCATGAAGAAACTATTTCATTTAGATATTTGTCTATGGTTGCAGCAAAAGAAAAGTGAATGGGTTTGGTTTGGTTTTTTTATTTTAAGAGTTTTCTCTTTTTTGGAAGGAAGAGGAAGCAGGGTGTCTGGCTAACATAAAGGGAAAGGTATTTTCTTTTATTTCAAAATAACATTTCACCTGCTTCTAAACCTGCAGCTGCGTCTGCAAGCTCTTACATAATGGGAAAAATCTGTCACAGGATTGTGTAGTCTTGCTCTCCCTGCATCTTCTTCGTTTTTCTGCCACAATTGTAAGATTGATCCTCAGAATTCAGTCTTTTTTCTCCTTCAAGATAAGGATGTGTTTTAGCCAGGACAGTAAATGGAGCATTCTGAGATTTCACTGCTGTTGTCCCTCGCCAGCAGCACAGTGAGGCCGCTGGTCTTTTATTCCTCAGAAATCTCTTTGGACCTAGGCTGCAAATAGAAATGCCTTCCCATCACACTTAGGATGAAAACCGAAAATCCTTATCTTGACTTTACAGGGCCTTTCACGGCCTGGCCCCTGACCGTATCTCCGGCCTCATCTTTCCCTCATCCCGTTGTTACACGGCTCACACAGAGACAGAGACAGAGAGATTTAAACCTAGTTCCAGAGGTTCCCCACTCAGTGCTCTCACGTAGTTACCAGTCCCTCCCCCACACCACACCGTGCAGGTGCAGGGGATTTACAGCTCCCACCCTACTCCTGTCCTCAAACCTGAGACCAGCCCTTGGCATGAGATCAAATTGTGCTGAGGTATAAAATCCAGAGAGATATGTGTAAAAATCACTAAGTGTAAAGGTTTGATAACTCCTCCCAATGTAAATTCACTTACGTACCAGGAGCCAGAAATGAAATATTACCGTGTGCCCCAGCAGACCGTTGGCAACCCTTCCAGAACCTACTTTCCCCACAGATGGCCACTCGCCTGACTTGGAAAACCACAAATGTGTTTTCCTGATTTTGAACTTCACATAAGCCTACAGAGTGGGCTCTTTTATTTCTAGCTCCCTTGGCTCATTATTAAGTGTATCAGACACATCCTATGTTGAAGGTAATGGAGCTCATTCTAATTGCTATGTATGGGGGTACGGGGTAGGCTACGACTTGAGCTCTGTTTTCCTGGAGGTGGACATTGCGGTCTCCAGTTTGGAAGTAATCCAAGTACTGCTGCCGTGAACAGCCTTGCATTCGTGTGTGTGTGTGTACACATATATGTGAATGCATGTATGCATACATATGTATATAAGTTTATAAACATTCACATGGACATATATAAACATTTACATATACACATTCATATATACACAAACATATATAAATATTCATATATAGATACATGTATATTCATATATGCATATAAACATTCATATGTGTATATATATACACACACACACAAACGTCTACACACATATGATATATCTCTAGATTTGAGATCACAGTGTATGTGTATGTTGAGCTTTATTAGATCCTGCCGGTTTTCCGAGGTAATTCTACCCAATTTACATCATTCCAGAAGCGTGGGAGAGTTCCCACTGCTCCATGTCCTTGCCAACCTTTGATAGTGTGTCACTGTAGCCGTTCCCATGGTGTGTTAGTGACATCAGCTCTTTCTAAAAATATTTCTTTCTTAAAATAACTAATTCATGTTAACTGGTTCACTGTAGGAAAAAAGAATAAAACTCAAATAAACAAAGGAAAGTTGTTAATTGAGTTTAGAAAAGCAAACAGAGATATTAGAAACCACCTGACTTCCACCACCCAGTGATAGCTACTAACATCTCCAGGGTTACTCTGTTAGACTTTTCTTGTGTTTATGCTTATGACACAAAATAAGATTATACTTAGCTTGGTGTTCTTTAATTTTTAAAAAATGCAGTGAAAAACTTTCACTACGATTAAGTTTATTTCTGCAGCATAAATATTAATGTCTAAATAAAATTTTTTCAAAACCCCTTATTTTAAAATTAACATCCCCGTAACCATATCTTTGCATAGGCCCTTAATTAATTAATCTTATTAAAGTCCTAAAGTGGAATTGTGTATGTCAAAGGCTATGTACTCTGAGGCTTTTGGAGAATATTGTCAAACAATATTGTGTTCCCACCTATCACATGCTGTCAACTTCCTACATCTTTGCCCGTGCTGGGTGTGAGAATTCTTATTTGGGTCAATGTGACACTAGTTTATTGGTAAGATTTGCTATTAGTGAAACAATGACTATTCAGTTTGCACTAAGCTTCCCTGCCTGTTATTCTAGAGAGTGACTCTGGCTGCCTGGGCATGCTCAGTCTCCATCCATCGGCTCAGATAATGCAACACTTATTTTGCTTCCTGTCAGCATCACTTTTGTCCACTTCTGGCATTCATCATCGCTTGGCCTTGTCCATCCTTCTGACTGTCACATCACTACCACCTCAGGGCCTTTGGATCCACTCCTAAGATTTCCTTACAGCCACAAACTAGACTATGTTCTCACCCCTAAGTTTACCTACTTTTCTAATACTCATCATCTCTTTGGGAGCAGCAATAATAGCAGGTCCCCTAGGTCCTGCTTCTTCTATTCTCTTCCAGAAGTCTGGAATTTTTGATTCTCCTTGGATCCTATCTTGTAGAAGTAGCAACAGTGTTTCCTTATTCTTCTTTCTCCATCAGGACATCTTTTCCTATTATCAATAGCTTCTGACAGAAGTGAAGATGGGAACCTATAAAATATATGGACTAACATGCTACTCAATATAGAAAGATCTGAAACCGACCTCTGTGATTCTGCAGTGTTTGCTTGTTTTCTCTGGAGCTCTCCCTGTGGCCTCAGCCCCTTCTCAATCTTGAATCCATGGCAGCAGCAATAAAGAGCAGAATCCTGCCAAGGAGGAAGCTGGAAGAAGAAGAGTGGGCACAGAGGCCTTCTCCAAAAGGCTTCTTAAAGAAGCTGTAGCATTTGTTTGAGTAACTACTGAGAAAACAGTCCTTCGGCTATAACTACAGACTTGAGAGCTCCAATTTTCAGGTTCTAGCTTATGAAAAGTTACTGTACGGTGTGCCCACCTGAGGAAAAAAGAGACAAGTTATTTGGTCAAAACAACCAGGTTGATTTATTTTATATCTTCTAATAAGTATTCTGCATTCCTAAAAATAGGATGCAATATAGAACGCCGCCCAAATTGTTTCCATAGAAGAGCTAACAACGTTTGGAATATTGGTAGTCCCTGTGACTCGAGTCCAGAGATTTTTGTGGGGCTCTCAAGTACTTTGTCCTCAAGACTTATACCTGCCCCCATGAAAGAGCTCCCCTGGGTAGTGACCAAGTCCCTGCCGAAGGGGAGGACAGGCTAAATAAAATGGAATGGGCCCCAAGTAAATGGGGCAATATGAGATCACACCCGCCTGTGTGCTACACCCACTTATAGAACTTTCTATTCAGTCTTCAGTCCATTAACATAGCAGATATTAGGAAGAACCATTAAAAAGGGAGAGGGTTTCCCCAAATTAAGGGAAGCCCTCTGGGGGTAGACGGAAAAGTCACAGTTGTGGGAGTCAGGAGCTGGGTAATTATCATGTGACTGAGTATCATTCACGCTCCGAGTGCTGTGCTACGCATTACACACACGATCTTATTAAATCCTCGCCACATGCTCATTCTATTTTTTCGCCAAGTAAGAAACGAGACCCAGAAAAGTGAAGTAATTATCCACGGACAGGGCAAATCAGCAGTCTGGATTAAGTTGGAATGACTCTAAAGCCCCTCCTCTCCCCTATAGCGTGCTGCCTCCTAGCCATACAGAGAAAATAATCTCATTATTCTGCCACTCCATTGGGAAACTACAGTAGCCTCTGGTCCTCCCTCTTTCGGCGACCAGCTTCACTTAGTTCCAGTTGAATCGAAATGGAACTCCCGCTGCTGGTGATGGCTGCAGCCCCAGGGTGGCTCTACCATCATTCCAGGGAACAAACTGGCAGAAGAGCCACAGACTGGCAGCAGGGATATCAAATTCCCAGATGCAGACTAGTGGGGAGGAGACTATGTTTTAAGTGAACATGAGTCTAAGTAAATCATCAAAAACAATCAGAGGTAGTTGAAGAGGTGGAAATCAGGACTGTATTTCTTCAGGACTTTAAAAAATGACTTCTGGTACATGTTAAGTGATAGAATAATGGGTTGAAGCTTTCCAAACAATTCAAACCTTAGGAGATAACAATAAAAAAAATAAAAAAAAAACATGTGCCGAAACGCATTTGAGTGTATTCAAATGTACAAATGGTAAGGGGTGTGTCATTAACAACACTGACTGTTAGGGAGAGGTTTAATAAACAA
Source organism: Vulpes vulpes (assembly GCF_048418805.1). Lineage (NCBI taxonomy): Eukaryota > Metazoa > Chordata > Mammalia > Carnivora > Canidae > Vulpes > Vulpes vulpes. The sequence goes on along the minus strand of NC_132786.1, from coordinate 3,076,185 downwards.
GAGATATGTTATAGCTATGACTATTTACTTTTATTATTATTTTTTTAATTCTGAAACAAATTTCAGACTGGAATACAGAGGCAGAAAGGAAATGAATAATGCATCTGAATAATTGGGCTAGCATGAGATGCTAAGCCTCATTTTCATTGTGGGCAGATAATATGGAAGAAAAGATTTTGGTGGAAAGACGTGGATGCTATTTAAATGGAGAATATTTTTGTTGAAAGCATATCCAGCAACATCTGAATACCAAATAAAAGACTTTACAGTTTCGTCTCTCCTTAGAGATTTATTTTTTTTTAGTTGTTGTTGTTTTGTTTGGGAGAAAATTGCAGTTTAAGATTTTCGAACCACTTCATTTGCAAACTGCTATTACTATAGTTTCTGCCTCTGAAAATGTTTAAAGCTGCAGGCAATGAAAAGACGTGATATTAGAGTTTTTCCTTATAAAGAAAGCTCTCCTTCTATTGTAGAAAAAAAAATGAGCAGTATCACAATACAATATTATTTATAGAGAGTTATTCATAGAAGTAGCATTTTCGTGTGCCATGCTGAGATTTTGAGTTAATGGATAGCAGAATCTCTGAGAAAACATCTTTTACATAGTTGTTTAAACGCGATAGAGTTCAAGTAATTATCTTCATCATGATAAGACCCAAAGAAATTTACACTGGTAGTTGGAGCTTGTACATAAAATCCATTCCTTATCACAACATAAAATAAAGGTTGTCACTTTTTTTTTCCCCCAAGTAAGGTAAGCTGCAAGCTTCCTTACATAGAGTTGAGATTCTCCAGTCGATAGCTGAAGAAGTTCTTAGACCATTCAATTCATTCTTTGGAGATTTTTCGGATTTTAGTGTGTCTTATGAAAAATACGTATAATCAGCTATTTTTTTTCCTACCTTCCAATCAGCTGTTTATCTTCGATCTTTGAACTTAGAGAATCATCCTTTTTAACCAAGGGTGGATTCGTTTCCTAGGGCTGCCACCACCAAGTACCACAAACCTGGTGGCTTAAAACAACAAAAATGTATTCTCTAACAATTCTAGAGACCAGAAGTTCGAGGTATCATCAGGGCCAGGCTGCCTTGGAAGGCTCTAGGTGACAATTGCCTCTTTCAACCTCTGGGGCCCCAGGCCTTCCGTGGCTTGTGGTGGCATCACTTGTCTCTGCCTCTGTCTTCACGTGGCCTTCTCCTCTGTGTCTCCATGTGTCTCCAGTCTTTGCTCTCATATAAAGACACAGTCACTGGAATTACAGCCCGTCCTAAATCCAGGGTGATTTTATTTTTTGATCCTTAAAGTAATTATATCTGCAAAGACCCTATTTCCAAATAAGATCACGTTCACTGGAATTAGGGGTTAGGACTTGGATGTATCTTTTTTTTTGGGGGGGGGGGTGTACATTCAAATCCGTATCAAGGGGTTCAGAGCAGATTTGGGAGTTAGGCAAAGCTCAGCTAGAAGCCTGGCTTTGCCACTTATATTGAGGAGGTGCCATCATGTCTATAATTCTGTTTCCCTCCTCTGTGAGGTGTGAGTGGTAATTATATTGGCTTCCCAGTATTGTGTGAGATACTAGATAGTGTAGATACTGTGTGTTTTTCTGTTTATTTTTTTTTCCAACGAGTAATCTTATCAGCTTCTGTTTCTATAGAAACTCTCTTCATGGGATCCCTGGGTGGTGCAGCAGTTTGGCGCCTGCCTTTGGCCCAGGGCGCGATACTGGAGACCCGGGATCGAATCCCACGTCGGGCTCCCAGTGCATGGAGCCTGCTTCTCCCTCTGCCTATGTCTCTGCTTCTCTCTCTCTCACTGTGTGCCTATCATAAATAAATAAAATTAAAAAAAAAAAAAGAAACTCTCTTCATATAACAGAAGTCACAAAAGACAGTTACGTGAATCACCTCTGTATTGAATATTAGAAATATGATTAATTTTGTCCAATTAGAAGGATGTTTCCTCATGGGATTATTATAAGGGTGAAATGGTAGTAGTATTTGTGAAGTGCTTAGACTAGTGTTTATTGTTAGCTACTGTTATCCACAATTCCCTAAAACCCTCTAGATCTACAAAGACAAAGGCAACACGAATTCTTTTTTAAAACCTCATCAACCCCCCCCCCAAAAAAAAAAAAAACCTCATCATCCCCTAAAACAATTAATACATACACAGCTATAGTTTAATGACTTCACAAATAGGCCACACACATCAAAAATTAATAACCAATCATGGTTTTACTACCAGCTGGTGGTTTCTTTCTGACTTGCCCTGAATCCTGTTACTGTGTGGATCACACCTTCCCAAGGACTGCGACACGAGTCTTCAGCGAAAGCTCATCAAAACTCTGCTCTCCCAGAATTCTTATTGCCTTCTGGCTGTTTTAGACCAGTGCCTGACGGTCTCAGATGGCTTCGAAATTGTTCTGAAGTTGTATCTTGTCCAGAAAACCCCTTTGGTTGGATCTCCCGTGAGATGAATTAGGCTAGAATCATCTCCCTAATAACTGAAGTTTCTTCCTCCCTAATGATTGTTCTCTTTGTTATTGGTTTCTTTTATGGCATTAATCAGAAGATGCTGAGTATCTGACTTGGTTCTTTGCTACGTTAGCGATAAGTCAGGAAGGGCCTCAGCTTTGTTAACACCGTCTTGAGAGACTACAGAGTGAAGGCTTGGAGACAAAGGCTCTGCCTTCTTCTTTTAGGGTAAGATCCAAGGAGATGGCTAGCTAAGAGCGTGGAGATGCTAATGCCTGCAGGCACTGTGGTTAAAGTTGTTCTCCCTTGGTTCATGTGCACACATTACAATTTGCATTTTAATTTTCATGTCTTCAGAACCATGAAAGCATATTTCGGTAAATGTGCTAATTAGATCTTTGTAAGCAGCCATATGTTATTTTGGTTTATGAAATTTAAAGAGCAATTAAAAACACATATATTTTACTACATATAAAGTGGGGTGGGGAAGGATTCAGTCCCCACGGCATAAGTGAATCTGGGGAAGAGCTAAATTAGAGATGTGTGCTTGATAATCTTACAGGAGAAATTCAAAGACGTTTGAAACTTTCCTTTAGAAAACCATGGGGCCAAGCGACACTACACATTGAGTCTTGCCATAATTAAATAGAAATGTTTGAAAATGACATTTCAAACCTCTTTTCAACTAGTGTACCTACCTTGGTGGAATTTTCAAAAGAAGTCTGTGGTATGTCTATTTTTAATGAGACCATGTCATTCCTTCTCTGGTGACTTATCCATTTTTATCAGTTTCACTGTGAAGAGCAGAGTGATGTATGAGTGTGATAACTTGAGGTGACATCTTACAGTGTGATCCATTATCTGGAAGATTTAGGGAAGGACTGCTCTGAAAAACATAATTAAGGAAACAAATGTTTGCAGAAATATAATAAAGATCTTTTATGGTTTTGATTCAGGCACATCCATTTCTATAATATCATACACCGAGGAAATAGTCTGCCAATCATCTAAATAACACTTGTATTTTGATTTTTCTTGGTTTTGCTTTCCCCACAGAGAAACAAACAAATCATAAACAGACAATAAGGGGGAAAAAGGTATCTGGAGGTTTTTTTTCAGAAGTTCCTTCCTAGAAGCTATTAATTGAAAAATACATTGAAGAAGTAGATTCAAAAGAGACTTAGAAAAAATGGAAAATGTATTTCAAAAACCTGGCCATGTTGTAACGGTTTATTTATTTTCTCACCAATAAAAATAGCAGTTGGTTGCTAATTGTCTGGAGGCTTGGTCTCCTCACTATTTTACGGCCCTTGCTTCTTGGTCTGGATCTGTGGAACCAACCAAAATGTTTTAAATCTGCCTCATAAGTACCTTCTCGTGCCTACCGCCCCCCCCGCCCCACACACACACACACACCTCGGTTGACTCCATTCAGGGAACTGAAGAATACCATTTTTTTTCAGAAGATGCCCTTGTGCCTTGCTTTGGGATTATATTATTTCTTTAACACTTACCTTGGTTGATTTAAGAAGTCTTTAGCTTTGAGGCTAGGACCATAATTTGAAGATACGGAACTCATTAAAATGAACCAAGAAACTCAAATCAGAATTGCAAAAAGGAACTGAGTTAAATCAAGTAAGGTGAACATTGGAAAAGATGCTCTTGGCTGTGCTGATTTGAACTGGTCAGCTCTGAAGGCCCTAGCTTCTCTTGCTCTTTTTGCTTTTATTTTTTGTTTTAGTTCTATTGGGTACAGATTCTGAATTTCATCCTTTCCTTCTTGCCTGAAGCTGATCTGTAACCTATACCTTCACTCAAATCTCACTTCAGTCACTTACACAATTATCACCCAAATAGCAGTGAATAATATGGATATGCTATCAGACTTGCCAAGATGGGAAACAGAAAGAGGACCATGTGCAGCATATTTTTAAGGAAGTAGTAGATGTGGGACATAAAAGATAGGGAAGTATGCTTACCCACTCTGATCCCTTAAACATATTTGGGCTACTAGGCATATCCATTTACTAACTGTAGTGCTTCTAAAGGACCACGGCTATAACATCATGGGACTATCTTCTATTTGTCTTGATGGAGGTGATTTTAATCAAGCATATCTGGGCAGATCAGGGGTGGTATTTACAGTATCCAACCACTCATATATCGTGGGCACTGACCCATTTAGAATGGACGCTGGTCAAGTGCTAACGCGGCACTAAAGCACTCTCTTGGGGGCCCTAGCCATTTCTAAGATGTGGAAACTCTTGGGGAGAGGGTTTTTGCGGAGGACCCAAGACATTTGGTACAGAGCATACTGGGACTAGATTCAGGGGGTTTAAGCAGTAGCTGTTGACCAACTGTACGGAAGTATTTGTATATTTTAACAGCTGTTATGGTCAAACCAGGGCATATGCCCTAAATAATAGCTGTGGACCATGTAAAGCAAAGAAAGTAGACTTTGGTCTAAAAAAGTCACTCTGAGAAAGTAGAGTCATTCCAACATTACTATCATTGTGCTCTCATTCTCTCTCTCTCCCCCTCTCCCTCTCCCTCTCTCTCTTTCTCCCTCTCTCTCCCTCTCCCTCTCTCTCTCTCTCTCTGTCTCTCAGTTCTGTTTGCAACTAACGACTATAATGAGTGTTATACTTTTCCTGCTTAATATGTGTATGTCGTATGTATAGAAGGACAAGTTTTACATGAAAGACAGACTGGAGAGCTTGATCTTTACAGTCCTCAGCTGTTTCTGTTTGTTTCATTTGGTTGTTACGGGAATAGATGGGACCTGGAAACTCACTATGAACCTTGTGAAATGGTAAAGACTTAGGGTTTTCTTAAATCTCCAAACTGTGTGGAGCTTCCCAGTATGATTAAACAGGGCCCTTTTTTAGTGCCTAAACGAATAGCATTCTTCATTGACGGCTGCAGAAGAACCTCCTGGGCTTCAGGGAAGAAGGCCCCAGGCATAAACCTCAAGAACCTGAGGCATACCAGAACTTCTTCAAGCGTATTCCTAGTATCAGGCAGGGCTGGATGAGGAGAACTTACACTTCTCTTCCCAAAAGCCATGTTTTACAGCGCTCCAGAACTATGAGCTTCTCCAGTTGACCTTCCATCCTGAATATGACACCCAGTTTCTGGCACATGGAAGTGACTTCTGTGTTTTCTGAACTGACATAATTTATGAACATTATCACCTGGTGATCTAAAAGGCTATCTTCTCTATACAAAGTTATCCTTGTGTCTACTTTTCAGGAAAAAGATGTAAATATTGGAGGGATTCTCTGAAAGGGGGGGTTTAGAAAGGGTTATTGGAGAAAAAGAAATATTGAAATAATTCATTGAAAGCCTAGGTTATTAGAAGGTATAAAAAATTTAATATAATGTAGATGAGTGTTTAAATGGAGACGGACCTATAATTGGAATGAGGAGATGGGATTTTTCTATCTTCTTGCCATTACTCTAATACATGAGCTGCTAAAAAATAACGTATATCAAGGCAATGTAATAAAGGAGTACAGTGATGAATTTTATGAGATTAAACTGCAGTTAATTTCCTTATGCATTTAAGATTAATAAACTGCTAATTAGAATATGCAAATAAAGGTTTCTGAAGCCTTAAAAATATTTCCTAGCACTTGACCCGTAAATCTTGTTAGGTAACTATTTTGTTATGTAATTGGGAAATAACAGATTGATGAACCAGGGTAATTATGTGAAATTTACATGTATACAGTATTTTATAATAAAGGACAAATGTTAAAGTAGGGAAGAGTAGTAACATCCATTACAGTTATTAGTTGCAAATTTAACTTAGTTTGAAAGTACTTTGTGCCTAGAAACTAGAAGCCACACCACGAAATCAGTACAGATTTGGTGCCTAAGTGCAGGGTGAGACAGAGCCCGTCAGCTGTTCCAACATTATTGAGATTCTTGTGTTTACATCTCACATGCATCACACCCAAGTACCTGTTTCAGAAATATTGGCAGTCACTCAGACGCCTCAGTAATAGTTAGTTGCCTCATTATACACAGTGAGGAAAAGTATTCATATTTCTTAAAATTTTAGGTCTGCAGTTATAGAGGTGCCTGTTTTATGGCAAGTACCACGTGAACACATATTAGAATCATTCTTTAAAAAAAAGGATTATTCTTATTTCTAGTCAAGATTTGTTTATTTTAATAGAGCAAGTACCTTATAAGGCCAGAGAGCAAAATGCAACCTCACAGTTGTCATGGTTAAAAATAAATAAATAAATAAATAAATAAATAAATAAATAAATAAATAAATATAAAAAAACTTCTCAAGGTTCATACACACATGAAGGATGAAGGAAATAGAATGAACTCTGGTGATCATCTTATTTATTTCTTTGGCAAGATCTCAAATGGAATCAAAATTAGAACCTTATTGAAAATTAATTTAATGGGCTGGCCAGAGTACCAGAAACACTTTGGACATCCTTTTTCACTTAATATCTAACATAAACTAACATATCAACTAATATAAATTACTTTCATACCGTCCATTTGTATTCCCCGTGTTTATCCATCATTCTCATGAAGTACAAATGTAATTAATTGAATCTCAATTTAAATAGGTGAAATTATAGAACTTTGAGATATGCAGACTGTGATCCATACTTCCTAGTGAAAAAATAGGAAAGGAGGCTTTGTATTTTGAGTTTCTTGCCTGAATGATGTATGTAAATAGGATGAAACAAAGACACCTAAGAAGAGTGGTTGCAAAAAAAGAAGAAGAAGAAAAAGAAGAAGAAGAAGAAGAAGAAGAAGAAGAAGAAGAAGAAGAAAAAGAAGAAGAAGAAGAAGAAGAAGAAGAAGAAGAAGAAGAAGAAGAAGAAAAAGAAGAAGAAGAAGAAGAAGAAGAAGAAGAAGAAGAAGAAGAAAAAGAAGAAGAAGAAGAAGAAGAAAGAAGAAGAAGAAGAAGAAGAAGAAGAAGAAGAAGAAGAAGAAGAAAGAAGAAGAAGAAGAAGAAGAAGAAGAAGAAGAAGAAGAAGAAGAAGAAGAAAAAGAAGAAGAAGAAGAAGAAGAAAGAAGAAGAAGAAGAAGAAGAAGAAGAAGAAGAAGAAGAAGAAGAAGAAGAAGAGTGGTTACGGGAGCCTGAATAGTACACTGAACAGAAATTTAATTCTTACCAAGTCTGCCATATTAGGTTCCCTTTTCTCTGATTTTTCTTACCTGAACCACTCTTTTATTAAGTTTAATTTCACCTTCCTATATGCATGAAGACGCTGACATCAGTAATGACCATTACAGCATCAACATTTCCAGGGTTCTTAGGGCACTTCAAACAAATGAGAAAGAACTGGAGAAGCATGTGGGCTGCCTAAGTAATAAAGCAGGTATATGCATAGTAATTTAAAAAAAGAAACAATCCCCACTTCTGTGTACACATTCAAGCTTTTTTTTTTTTAAAAAAAAAAGATATATTTATTTATTTTGAGAGAAAGAGAGGGAGAGATTGAGATCACAGGGAGGAGAGACAGAAGGAGAGGGAGAGAATCCAAGCAGACACCAGGCTGAGTGCAGAGCCCAGAGATCAGGCCTTGACCTGAAACCAAGAGTTGGGTAAAACCAAGAGTTGGGTGCTTAACTGACTGCATTACCCAAATGTCCCCAAGCTTTTTATTTTTTATTTTTTTTTGAATAGTCAGCTAGCACAACAGCCCCACAAAACCCATTACTTTCCAATCCTCCCCCTGACCAGAACAGTGCATGAAGAGACTTTCTTCTCTTCTTTCTTATTCTCCACAGTGCTGCCAAAATCCATGGCACGGAGCGGACACCCAGTTAGTGCAGAGCAAGAACCAACATTTCAATACAGTGACTCAGGTCTACATTTTAAAGCCACATGTGAATTAAATGTATATTTTTTCATTCTTTGATAGTTTATCGATGGATGATAAAAAGAGGCCATGCAGATTTGAGATTTCGTGAGAAAAATTTCAAACCACTTTTATTCTGTAGGTTAGGTTATTATTTTATCCTAAATGTGAGAAAAGCAGTAATAAGATCATCTTATTACGACGAGGACAGCCACTTTAAAGAAGTGGCGACAGACCCAGTATCTCAACAAATTAGGCTGTTTTCTAAAAGACTGACCCAATTTGCCATTTCAGAATAAAATGTTACAGTGGTTGTTGTTAGCTTCTACCATGCCCTTATCAACATATACGTTTTCAACGTGTTAAAAGTTCAACATTCTTTCTTTAGAGACAGTCCACATGCTTAATCGCCATGGATTTTAAACACATTGAAAAAAAATAGTTTCTTATTTTACAAATATTAAAGTTCCCCCAAAAGAACTTTAAACCTTCAAAGGATCATTTTCAAGTAGACGCTGTTTTATGTCTTGACTTTCAGATCCCTATAAAAGTCAATGAGGCAAATTTGATTTAATAGGAATTTTTTTATGTATTTATTTTTTTTAAAGGTTTTATTTCAGCCACGTGCTGCTCATCACAACACGTACACTCCTAATCCCCATCAGCTATTTCTCCCATCCCCTACCCACCTCCCCTCTGGTAACTACCTTCTTGTTCTCTATAGTTAAGAGTCTGTTTCTTGCTCGCTCCTCTCTTTCTCCCTTTGCTTGTTTGTTTTTGTTTCTTAAATTCCACATATTAGTGAAATCATATGGTATTTGTCTTTCTCGACTCATTTCACTTTGCATAATACTCTCTAGCTCCATCTACGTCGTTGCAAATGGCAAGATTTCATTGTGTGTTTATGTATGGCTGAATAATATTCCATTGTGTGTGTGTACATATACCTATACACACCATATCTTCTTCATCCATTCATGAATCAATCAACACTTGGGTTGCCTCCATATGTTAGTTATTTGGTTCTGGGGTGTTGAGTTTGATAAGTTCTTTATATGTCTTTTGCAAATATCTTCTCGCCTCTCGTAAGTTACCTTTTTGTTTTATTGTTTCCTTTGCTGTGCAGAATTTTTTATCTTGTTGTAATCCCAATAGTATATTCATGCTTTTATTTCCATTGCCTCAGGCAGCCTATCTAGCAAAACATTGCTACAGCTAATGTCGGAGAAATCACTGCCTGTACTCTTTTCTAGGATTTTCATGATCCCAGGTTTCATAGTTAAGGTGTTTACTCCATTTTGAATTTATTTTTGTGTATGGTGTAAGAAAGTGGTCCAGTTCCATTCCTTTTCCTGTGGCTGTTCAGTTTTCTCAACACCGTTTGTTGACAAAACTTTTTCCCATTGCATATTCCTTCTTACTTTGTTTAATGTTAATTGACCGTATAATTGTGGGTTTATTTCTGGATTTTCCATTCTGTTCTATTCATCTTGTGTCTGTTTTTGTGCCAGCGCCATACTCTTTTGATCACTACGGTTTTGTAATATAACTTGAAGTCCAGTATTCTGATGCCCCCACCTTTGCTTTTCTTTTTCAAGATTGCTTTGGCTATTTGGGGTCTTCTGCGATTCCAAACAAATTTTAGGATTGTTCGTTCTGGCTCTGTGAAAATGCTGTTGGCATTTTGATAAGGATTACATTAAATCTATAGATTGCTTTGACTAGTGGTATAGATATTTTAACAATATGTGTCTTCCAAACCATGAGCATAGAATGTCTTTCCATTTCTTTGTGTCATCTTCAGTTTCCTTCATTAGCACTTAATAGTTTTCAGAACACAGGTATTTTACATCTTTGGTTAAGTTTATTCCTAGATGTCTTATTATTTTTGGTGCAATTGTAAATAGGATTGTTTTCTTAATGCCTCTTTCTGCTGCTTCATTCTGGCATACAGAAATACAACAGATTTCTGTAGATTGACTTGCATCCTGTGACTTTACTGAATTCATTTATTAGTTCTAGTAGATTTTTGTTAGAATCTTGCATGTTTTCTACATATAATATCATGCCATCTGCAAATAGTGAAAGTTTTACTTCTTCCTCACCAGTTGGATTCGTTTTATTCCTTTTTGTTGTCTGATTGCTGTGGCTAGGACTTCAGGTACTCTATTGAATAAAGTGGTCAGAGTGGACATACTCGTCTTATTCCGGACCTTAGGGGAAAAGATGTTAGTTTTTCCCATTGAGGATAATGTCAACTGTGAGTTTTTCATATATGGCCTTCATGACATTGAGGTATGTTCTTTCTACACCTGCTAGGTTGAAGGTTGTTTTTACCACAAATGGATGTCAAATGCCTTTTTCTTTACCTATTGAAATGATCCTACGGTAGTTATCCTTTTTCTTACTGATGTGATGTATCCTGCTGATTGATTTGTGAATATCAAACCACCCTTGCCACCTAGGAATAAATCCCACTTGATCGTGGTGAATGATTTTTTTAATGTATTTTTTTATTCAGTTTGCTAGTATTTTGTTGAGGATTTGTGTATCTACATAACTCCTCTTTTTTTTTTTTTTTTTTGTGGTGTCTATTTTGTTTTGGTTTGAGGATAATGCTGGCCTCAGAGAATGAATTTGGAAGTTTTCTTTTCTATCTCTTTTTGGAATAGTTTGAGAAGAATAGGCATAACTCTTCTTTAAACATTTGGTAGAATTTGCCTATGAAGTCATCTGATCCTAGAGATTTTTGTTGGAAGTCTTTTTGGTTTTTTGGTCTTTTGTTTTTTTTTTGTTTTTTTACTGATTCAGTTTCTGTGCTGGCAGTCAGTCTGTTCAAATTTTCTATTTCTTCCTTTTTTAGTTTTGGTTGTTTATATGTTTCTAGGAATTTATCCATTTCTTCCAGGTTGTCCAATTTGTTGGCATATAGTTTTTCATTATATTCTTTTATAATTGTTTGTATTTCTGTAATGTTTGTTATTCTTTCTCCTCTTTTGTGACTTTATTTACTTTGGCCCTTTGTCTTTTTTTCTAGATAATTCTTACTGGAGGTTTATCAATATTATTGATTTTATTTCAAAGAACCAGTTCCTGCTTTCATGATCTGTTGTGGGTTGTTTTGTTTTTGTTTTTGTTTAATTTTGTTTTGTTTCTATATCATTTATTTCTGCTCTAATCTTTATTTTTTTCTTTCTTTCTGTGGTTTTTAGGTTTTGTTTATTGCTCTTTCTCTAGATCCTTTAGGTGTAATATTAGGTTGTTTCAGATTCTTCTTGCTTCATGTCGTAGACCTGTGTTGCCATAAGCTTCCCCCTTAAAACCACTTCTGCTGCCTCTTGTGTTTTCATTTTCATTTGTTTCTATGTACTTTTTAATTTCCTCTTTTATTTCCTGGTTGATCCATTCATTGTTTAGTAGCATGTTGTTTAACCTCTATGTATTTGTGGTCTTTCCAGCTTTTTTTCGTGTGGTTGACTTCTAGTTTCATAGCATCATGGTCAGAGAAGATGCATAATATGACTTCAGTCTTTTGGAATTTGTTAAGCCTTGTCTTGTGGCCTGATACATGATCTATTTTGGATTATGTTTCATGTGCACTTGAAAAGAATGTGTATTCTGCTGTTTTCAGATAGAATGTCTGAGCATATCTGTTAAATCCGTCTGGTCCAGTGTGTCATTCAAAGCCATTATTTCCTTTTGATTTTCTGTTTAGATTATCTGTCCATTGATGTATGTTAGGTATTAAAGCTCCCTATTATTATCCTTCTATTATAGATTAGTCCCTGTGTGTTTGTTATTAAACATTTATTGTATTTGAGTGCTTCCATGTTAGGTGCATAAATATTTACAGTTGTTATATTTTCTTGTTGGATTGTCCCCTTTATTATTATATAGTGTCCTTCTTTTCTCTTGTTACAGTCTTTGTTTTAAACTTTTTGTTTCAAAGTTTGTTTTAAAGTTTTAAAGTCTATTTTGTCTGATGTAAGTATTGCTACTCCACTTCCTTTTAATATGCATCTGCATGATAAATGTTTTTCCAAACCCTTACTTTTATTCTGCAGGTGTCTTTAGGTCTGAAATGAGTCTTATATGCAACATATAGATGGTCTTGGTTTTTTTATCCATCCTATCACCCTGTGCCTTTTGATTGGAACATTTAGTCCATTTACAGGCAAAGTAACTATTGATAAACATGAACCTATTGCCTTTTTTTACTTGTTTATGATCATTTCTGAAGATTTATTCTGAATCAACAGGAATTCTTTAGTATTGGCAAACATATTACATGGATACACCTCTTCCTTTTTCAATTACATCCTGAAACACTTTCTAACTTATCAATGGGCAATGACATAGTAGGCCATAGTTATTTAAAATTATACTGTTTAATACTTTAGCAACTTCTAATACGATGACCATTAATCACCCTGAGATGCTGTATTCTCTTGAATTGCTATCTACATTATTAGGTATGCTCAGGAAAGTTATAATATTAACTGTATCATACACTATTCTAAGTTTTAAGAAATTAGTGAAACAAATTTGCTATGTAACCATCATTCTGTTAACTTAAATATTCCACCATTTGTGACACTTTATATTGGATTGAGTTTACCATATTTGTTTTTAACAAAAGAAAAAAAGGGCAGCCCCGGTGGCACAGCGGTTTAGCACCACCTGCAGCCCAGGATGTGATCCTGGAGACCTGGAATCAAGTCCCACGTCAGGCTCCCTGCATGGAGCCTGCTTCTCCCTCTGCCTGTGTCTCTGCCTCTCTCTCTCTCTCTCTGTCTCTCATGAATAAATAAATAAAAATCTTAAAAAAAAGAAAAAAATATTAGTTAGCTATTGATGGGAGCTACTATGAGAAGTTATAACTTAAGAATTAAAACTTATCAAGCTTTAGGCTGGTTACTAGTCCCCTTGATTGTTGCTTATTAAGGATTTTGGGTTTTTAAGTGTGATTAGATTATTTCCCTTTCATGCAACTTTTAAAAACACAATCAGAAGTATGAACTGTAAGGAAGACATCTTCAAAATGCGATTCATTTCATACTGTTGACATGTGAGGGTCTGAAATATTTTTTCACATCCTATTTCACCTGTTGTGCCATCTCAAAAATCTATTTCCTCTTACATAAAACCACAGTGTTTAAAACTATAAAAGCAAACACAGCAGTGAAGAAATTTTCCCTTGGGCCTGTTTATCATATGCTTTAAAACAGAACTGTTTGAATACCAAAAATTAGCATTCTCGAATTTGAAGATAGAGACTTGTTTTGTTTTGTTTTACCACCTGCATGAGGGAAGCCGATTTGAAGAATATTCTTCAAATTCTAATGGCTTGCTGAAAAATCATTTTATACTACAGACTGATGATTCTTGCCACATTCTTATGATTGGAAGAGTTTCCAAGAGAAGCAGAATGGACTTGACTTCCTTTGAAAATATAATCCAAAATGATAGAGTTAGAAGAATGCACTCATTCTGTGACTTTCCAGGTGCTCATTCTTAATCATAAGTAAAATATGTTTCAGATCCAAACAATGGTAATAAGCTTTACTTCGTTCTTTCAGTCATTCAACAACGAGTGTTTTTTGAGTGCTTATTCTATGTCAGGCATGTTCTCCACATATTGGATACAGTAATGAATAAAATGAGTGAAAAACAATCACCTTATGAAACTGATATTCTATATGGGGAGACAAGCAAACAAACAGAAAATGAAGCAGATGCATGCATACATGCATACATAAATTATATAGCATGACAGGTGGTAATATTGCTTTGGAAAAAATAAAACAAGAGAAATAATGAGTGCAGGAATAGGTTTGGGGTGCTAAAATTTCAACAAAGATCTGAAGGAGATGACAATGCCAAATATATAGATATCTGGGGGAGGTTTGTTCCAGGCCCTGGGACTGGGGGATATAAAAGACCTGACATTGGAGCATGTTTGGAGAGGAGCAAAGAGGAGTGTGGCCAGAGCCCAGTGAGGCAGAAGTAAGGTCACTAGGAAGGGTGGAGCAGATTTATTGGGTCTTGTGAGCAATAACAAGGATACTGGCTCTAACTAGGGTGAGAGGAAATGCTATTGACAGCATTTGTGCAGATTGATGAAAGGTTATACTCTTTTTAAACAATAACTTAGGGACACCTGGGTAGCTCAGCCGTTGAGTGCCTGCCTTCGGCTCAGGGCGTGATCCTGCAGTCCCGGGATCAAGTCCCACATCGGGCTCCCTGCATGAAGTCTGCTTCTCCCTCTGCCTATGTCTCTGCCTCTCTCTGTGTGTCTCTCATGAATAAATAAATAAAATCTTTAAAAAATAAATAAACAATAACATTTTTTAGCAGCTATACACAGACAAAAGAAGCATCATTCCAGGAAGAGATGATGACCTTAGACATGGATGATGGTGATATAGGTGGTAACAGTTGGTCAGATTTGGATGTATTCTGAAGTTTGATCCAACTGACTTTTTGTAGTGGTTGAAATATAAAATGTGAGAGAAAAGATGAGTTGGGGATAACCTCAAGCTATTTGATTTGAACAAGCATAGAATTGCTGGTAACTAGGATATAGAAAAATGTAAGAAGATAATACAGTTGACAGCTGCATCTTGAAATCTGTATTTCTGAGAAAAAGTTCAGACTAGAGATACATACCTGGGTGTTATTACTGTGAAACTGATATTTAAAATTATATGTCTAAATAAGATCATCAAGAGTTATATAAAGAAAGGGAGACATTTAAAGACTGAGCCCTGTACTCTCCAAGATTTAAAGTTTGTAAATGAAAAAAAAAAAAAAAAAAAGAAAAGAAAAGAAGGCTGTAGCCAGGTAAGTAGGAGTAAAACCAGGAGAGGAAGACACCCTG
This sequence comes from Vulpes vulpes, assembly GCF_048418805.1. Lineage (NCBI taxonomy): Eukaryota > Metazoa > Chordata > Mammalia > Carnivora > Canidae > Vulpes > Vulpes vulpes. Next base: position 3,060,985 of record NC_132786.1, on the reverse strand, counting down.
AAAGGACGGATGTTTCTATTGGAGGTGTGCAATGGAATTGTGGTCATGATGGATTTGAAAGACAATAGGAGGAGGGGAATTGGATATAGTGAAAGTTTACATAATAGGAAAGCAGGAGAGAAATATGCTAGCTAGAGGGGGAGAAGGGAAGAAAAAAAAAAACTCCTGCAATTTCTAAAGTTAGGTGAAATAGCACTATTTTTTGAATGAATCAGTAGAGAGAAAAATAAACAATGATGTATGAGAAAGGAAGAAAAATAATTTCTGGAGAACTGACCATGACTGTACAAAAAATTATGAAATATAGTGCACAAGTAGATGCCCTGCTTTATTTTTCAAGATTTATTTATTTGAGTGAGAGAAAATACTCACTAGCTGGGGGGACAAGCAGAGGGAGAGAATCTCAAGTAGACACTTCACTGAGTGCAGAGCCCAGGGCTCGATCTCCTGACCCTGAGATCATCACTTGAGCTGAAATGAAGAGTCGTTGGATGCTCAACCAACTAAGCCACCCGGGCACCCCTAGATGCATTGCTTTTTATGGGCTGTTGATCCAAAGTGATAGAAGAGGCAGAAGGATCTATGGGTTCATGTGCAGATCAGTTCATGACTATTGTGATGAAAGCTTTGGAATATTTCTTCTGATTCTTTTTTCTCCCTCAGTGAAATGAAAAGCTAAGATGAGGTTAAAAAAAAAAAAAAAAGAAAAGCTAAGATGAGAATGTGTAGAAGCTTCAGAAGGAAAACCCATGCTAATAGCCATCAAGAGGAGAGGAAGAATGAATGGACTAGATGTGTACAGTGGGATTGCCAGATGGCAGTAGAGATGACTCACATGAGTATAGTGGTCATGAAATTAAAGGAAGACTATTCTTCGTGCTATTACTGGTTTTTTTCTAGAGTTATATTTGGCATAGGCAGAAGGAGTAATTTAAACATTGTTGGGGATTGTGTAACTGTGCACACCATAACAAGAGAGGAGCAAGGGAATTATATACACGTCAATGAAGGTAATGACCACATGTGGGAGAGGAAGTGAGGAAAGGCATGGGGAAGAGAGAGTGGAAGGTGGAAGAGTCAAGGACATTGGAGCTAGTGCACTGGGGAAGTGAGTTCTCATCTTGCCAGTGATTACTTCCATATTTAAAAGAAAAGATCTGTGTATGCACATGTTATGACACAGTAGAGCATTTTCCACTCTCCATTGAGAATGATTCTCATCTATTTGTGTTATGGCTCATTTTGCAAGGAGGGCATCCTTATGTAGGGAAATCTTAATGATTATAAATGCTCTGCACATAGTCCACGCTGACAGAAGCCATGTTTCTGGAGGAAGAATGCATTAAATGTAATGGGCAAGAGGGACGCATGGCCCTTCCCTAACATTTTTTTTTCAATCTCTCTCCCTTAGAACATTTTCCTTTATTTTATAAAATTCTCTTCTTGCCATTTGACCAATGAAAATTCCTGGAAAAGGTTTATTTTTTTTAGCAGCAGACGTTCCTGGAGAGAGATAAAGGAGGGAAATTACAGAGAGAAAGCAATGATTAAAGAATAAAATGCCCATACCCCCAAAAAGGAGGTCTCATTTTAAAAAGCAAAGAAAACAGCAGGAAAAAAAAAACAAACAAACATCAAAACTCTAAAAGTACATAAATGCCTAAAAGAGTAATTTTCTTCATGGAAGAACTTGTGCTCACTTCACATTGCAATCCCAGTTTCTGTCTCTTCAAAGGCAGCTCCACGACCCACAAGTCCCCCTTCCCTATGCATGAGAGCTCCAACTCCAGCACAGGCCAGTAGGTCACACATCATAACTGATCATTTTTGGGTGTTTCTTCTGTTCTGTTTGCCTGAAAGCAGCTTCTCTTTTAACATTATTTTAACGCCTAGGGAGGGGAATGGATAAGAGGAAAATAAAAATAGTAGCCTAAGACAGATAGGGTTAAGATACCAAGAGCCTAGCATGAGCTGGGGCATGAATCTCAGGGAATGAGACCTCATGAGCTGCTCTGGTTATGCTGTGTCTCCAAGAGGAGGGGAAGCGAAACAGAACTGTGATTACACAAGAATTTTGTGAGTGACTCTAGGTTCTAGTAGTTGTTTTGGTCCAGTTCTAGCAATTTGTAACTGTTATAAATATCTCAGCCACCCATCTTTTTTTTTTTTAAAGATTTTATTTTATTTATTCATGATAGGCACACAGAGAGAGAAAGAGAGAGAGAGACAGAGACACAGGCAGAGGGAGAAGCAGGCTCCATGCACCGGGAGCCCGACGTGGGACTCGATCCTGGGTCTCCAGGATCACACCCTGGGCCAAAGGCAGTGCTAAACCTCTGGGCCACTGGGGCTGCCCATCAGCTACACATCTTAACCCAAATGATACTCTTGAATTTTATACTATACACACACCAGTATTTTGAGGTCTTAGTAATTTTCTTAAAGAACAAAGTACCATCAAGTGGCCATTAAAAATGCATAGTTCATGTTGTAAGAAACAGTTTTCACCTTGTTTACCCAAATTTTCCATCACAAGTTGTAAATTCCAAGTTTCTGGGTCTTATTCTATTTTGAGGGGAAAAACAATATATGAATCAAATACAGTATCACTCCTTAAGTATTACAGGATGTTCATTTTTTATTCTTTGAAATCAGAGTAAGTGACAATTGCTTTGATCTACCTCTAATATAATTAAAGGAAAGGATCTTGTCTTTTCTGTCTCTCATGTTTTTCTCTTTACACATTTGTCCTATTTCTTTCTACTCCATAGTGACCTATTTTAATCCTCATTTGTCATTGTGTTATTATAAATAGTGAGTTAGAACAGTTAGCAAGATTTACTTTGTGCTCTGCATCTTATTGTGTACTGTGAATGATTACAAAAGAAATCAAATCTTTGGTTCTGAAGGTATGAAAATCTAGAGGGAAGTCATGGGCATGCATTAAGGAACATGATCTTCTGAAAATTTTGTGATCATAGAATACATGTGGTAAAAGTTGGGTGAGATTATTGAAGAAGGTACATTTTCTTAGAGGAGCCAGGATATGAATCAGGAGATGTTCAGGGGAGCAATGAAAAACCAATTTCATATTGAAGAAGATACCATTAGGGGAAGCAGGACTCAAATACCAGAACGTCATCCCCTTATATTTCAGCGATAGTTTTCCCTTAAACCAAAAGGAATGCTCAGATGACCCTAGGGACAGATGCAACTATGCAATGTTTTTATTTCTCCACATTACATGGCCTGAGAAACATAAAATATAGCAGGCAAATAATGCGGGGTAGCTCTCACCAAACTCACCCCCCAGCCTTCCTCTGTCTCCTTCTTCCTCACTGTATCCAGAAGGTCCTATAAGAAAGGAGCTCATCTCAGTGCGCCTGCGTGGCTCAGTCTGTTAAGCATCTGGCTTTTGACTTTGTCTCATTTCGTGATCTCAGGGTTCTGAGATTGAGCCCTGCATTGGGGCTCCTCTCCCAGGGGGGAGTCTGCCTGAAGATACTTCCCCTCAGCCCCTCCTTCCCCTCATTCTCTCTCTCTCTCTCTCTCTCTCTCATATCAATCAATCAGTCAATCAGTCAATCAATCAATCAATCTTTTAAGAAAAGAAAGAAGCTCATCTCCATTCTTTTCTATAAATACCCAGAAGTGGAAACACTGGATCATGTGGTAGTTGTATGTCAATTTTTCCAGGAACCTCCATACTGTTTTCCTTAGCAGCTGTGCCATCCTGCATCCTCACCCACCGCATACAGCATTCCAGGGTCTCCACATCTTTGCAGACACTTATTTATACATATAAAATAGCTTTCCTAAAAGGCAAGAGGAGATATTTGAGCTCCCATGTTTATTGCAGCATTATTCCCAGTAACCAAGGTGCAGAAACAGTGTAAATGTACATCAGTGGATAATGGATAAAGCAAGTGTGGTATATACATATGATAGAATATCCGTCAAGCTTACTAAAGAAGAAACCCTGCCATATGCAGTAACACTGATACACCCGGATGCTGAGTGAATAAGCCAGGCACAGAAAGACAAATACTACATGATCCCACTTATATGAGATGTTTAAAGCAAAGAGAATAGTGGTTGCCAGGGGCTGGGGGAGACGGGTTGGATATTGGGGAGTGGCTATTCAACAGGTGTAAAGTTGCGCTTATGCAAAATGAATGTGTTCTAGAGCATCCGCTGCACAACATCATGCCTGTATTTAACAATACTGAATTGTGCACTCAAAAATATGCTAAGAGGATGGATCTCATGTTAAATGTTCTGACCACAATAATCAAAAAAAAGTTTGATCTCACCATTTTCTCATGAGTTATACTGGATGAAGTGTATACTGTGGAATAGTCTATAGTCTTCTCCGTGACGTGGATCCTGTTCACTAGCCTTATCTCTCTCTCTGCTGGCTCTTTCATTTCTCTAAAAATTCTCTTCCCTTTTAGCCAGGAAAACTGCCTGATTCTTCTAGATTCAACTCAGACGCCATCTTCTTTGTGAAGCTCCCACCTAAGTAGAATGCACTAATCCTTTTGTACTTCTTTAAACTTGAACAGGCTCCTTTCAATTTGTTGAATTTATGTGTAGCCTTCCCTCTACTTCTGTGAGATCCTTGGGGGCAGGGACTTGCCACTGATCATTACTGAGCAACTGCTCTGTCTCAGACATTGTGCCCAGGGTTTGTGACAGTGGTAACCAAACCAGACCTGAACCCCTCCTTTAAAAAAAATAAATAAAAAAAAGCATGAGTTATCTCAGACATTGATTTTTTTTAAGATTTTATTTATTTATTCATGAGACACAGAGAGAGAGAGGGGCAGAGACACAGGCAGAGGGAGAAGCAGGCTCCATGTAGGGAGCCCGACGTGGGACTCGATCCTGGGTCTCCAGGATCACTTCGGCCTTCTCCTAGGCCAAAGGCAGACACTAAACCGCTGAGCCACCAGGGCTGCCCATGAACCCCTCCTTTTTGAAAGCTATTGAGTAATTAGAGAAAAAAAAAGATGTTCATTAGATAGTCATGCAACTGATTTTTTTAAACATGTCATAAAGGGAAATTACAAAGAAGAACATGGAGCATGGAAACTGAATAAATTTTGAGTTATTGTGGTAGGAGGCAACATTGGGAGTCAAGAAAGCCTCTTGAAATATGTAGATTTGCATATTCATGCGTTTCTTTTGGTAAGTTAGAATCATTTATAAACCTTTTTAGTTTTTCTACCGGTTACATATTTTAATAATATAATTAATCACCGACTTTTAGTTGTATGGACCTTAAACCATATCTATTGACTCTTCACTGTAGAAGGTGAGGAAATTAAATTGTATTTGCAATGAAATTTTTATAATTGATTTTTTGTTTGCATTTGTAATGTAATTATTGCTTACTATGCTTCTTTCCTCTTTGCCCCAGGATTTTGGTTTGTTGTGTTTGTCATTTTGGTTTTTCTAGTAGTTATTTTTTATATGCTAGCGTGCTGCTAACTAGCTGTCTGAGTGTGGTTCCAACAAGAAAGTTAGTTGATATTTTTATTTATGTTAATGAGCAAAACAAAAGGACAACAATGCAAGCCAGTGTCAGGACTTCACTCATTTGTCCATGATATAAATCAGTCACTAAATCGGATAATAGGTTTCCCATTCTAGAAGAATGTTTTCTCGACAATGTTTTTTGTGTGTGTGCTATTCACAATGGATACAGACACACTTTTAAGTTTAATCTGCATTACTAATATTTTCTTCATTACTTGAGTTAAAGGAGCAATGTCACACCCTGTTTTGCCAGGTTACTGAACTTTTACAATGTTGTTTCTCCTACCAGGGCCAATTTCAAGCTACCTGCATGTCTTCCCAGGGTGTAGAGTAGGGAAGAGATGGGCCTCGGCACACTGTTATCAGGATTTTTTCATGCACTTGCAATGACGTAAGCAGCCTCAAGAATATAGTTTGTAGTAAAAATGTAAAAATCATGACTTTTGAGTATTTTATACATTTGTGTTGTTATAATTTGTTTAATTATAGGTTTGTGTACTTTAATGTTTCATAATGGATTTCTTTAACAAAAAAAATTGCAATTGTCCTAAAAATTTAACAGCCATCTCTTACATACTAGTTCAGAGGTCAGAGAAGAGAAAGATTCCAACATGTCACTGCCTTCATACCATTACATAACATACCTAAACATGTATTATTGGCTGATTTGTTCTAAAATAGTGTCTAATGCCAGATTTCTATTAAAGCTGAGGAAATGAGTGCATGTGCTGTTTCTTTTCACTCTTCTCCCTTCCATCCCTAAGTTTCTCAACTCAGGACTGTATTTTAATTACTCAGCTTCCTATAAAACCAGTGGCAAGTGATTGATGCACATCACCACTAGAGATGTGGTGATGCTAGCCACTGTAATTAGAAAAGAGAAATAAGAAAAAAATTAAAACTTTAGGGAAAAAAATCATCAACAACAAACTTGGCAAATGATGGAGTGAGAAATCTCTTTCTAAGCAGGAAACAAAACTCGAAAATCATGAAGCGAAAGGTTGACCAACTGAGCCTAATAAATTTGACTACATATGAACATTAACATATATGAGAGGAAAATGGCTAATGCTCTTAATAATAGCTTCTTACTTAACTTTAAAAACTATAACTTGATAGAGAAAAGGAACAAATATTTGAATGGTTGTTCTTAGTGCATCAAGAAAGCCAAACAAGGTCAAAGCTCATCCTCCTCCCCACTAACTCTGTTTAATTAAAAAAATTAAAAAATAAAAAAATAAAATGTTTTCAGGCAACTGGGTGGCTCAGTTGGTTAAGCACCTGCCTTTGGCTCAGGTCATGATCTGAGGGTCTTGGGATTGAGGCCCAAGTCAGGCTCCCTTCTAAAGCAGGGGAAGTCTGCTTCTCCCTCTTCCTCTCTCTCTACCCCTCCCCTGCTCATGCACATTCACTTGTGCTCACTCTCTCTCTCAAATAAATAAATAAAATGTTTTTAAATTTTTTTCAATAAATTTTTTTTCTTGGAATAACTTTACTATTACAGAAAAATTGCAACAATGGATTTCCCTTCTATTTTTTAGGATTTTTTTTTAGTACCAAGGTGAAATTCTCATAATATAAATTAGCCATAACCCTCTGCCTCTAGCTCTGGAAAGTTTTTATCACCCCAGAGGAATTCCACCCTCATCAGGCAGTTATTCCCCATTGCTGTCTCCCTCAGCTCCTGGCAACCACCAGTCTGCACTCTGTCTCCATGGATTTCCTTATTCTGAATATTTCATATATACAGGATCACACAATATGTAACTTTTTGTGTCTGGCTTCTTTCACTTAGCATATTTTCGAGCTTCATCCACCCACTGCTTCTTAATGGCTTTTCAAGTCGTGACACAAACAAACTGGAAACCTTATGATTTTCTTGCTTTATTCACAGCCTTTCTTTGTCCCTTACCCTGTGCTGTTAATAGCTTGAGTCATCTCTGGTCCGAAGTGGGGCTGAAGTTTTGTTCTCTCCGGAGGTATTTTTTCCCCTCTCTCAATTCCATAGTTGTATCCAAAAAGTAAATGTAAACACGTGGAATTGGTAATGATATCAGTAAGAGCGGGATGGTAAACTCTATCATGGATGAAAACGATTTAGAAAGCTCCCTGGGATACTTGTGAATTGTCAGAAGAACACATGGAGGGCAGGATGGTCCAGCTGCAGGGAGGACCACTCCCCTCGTGGCCCACAGCTGTGCACTGAGAGCCCACGAGTATAACTGTCCCTTTCGGTCACCCTCATGGTTACAGCTACTTTACGGTGTCCGACTGCGTTTTATATCTGACACACTGCCCATGCTTCCCCAAAATTATTCTCCCTATTTCCTGCTTTTATTCTAGAGGGCAAGAAGTTTAAAAGCCACAAAACATGCACCTGAATGATGAAAGAATGGAGTCGTGGCATTAGTGCTACATGGGAGAAACAGCAGAAGGGAAGAAATAGAAGCAGAAGAAAAGCGATTGAAACTTGGGGACCCACTGGTGTTTTACGAGGAGACACAATTGCTCCCACAGTGCTTTCCCCAAGGAAGTGCCAGCCTCAAAATGAGAAGCTGAAATAAGAACGGTATGAGGCCGGTGTTAAGCATTTACTTGAGAGAAATGGCTTGAAATGAGAGAGGTCCCTAAACTCCTGGTATCGTTTAATACATCTACTATGTATTAACTGTTCCTCGGGCACCTGGGGGGCTCAGTGGTTGAGCATCTGCCTTCAGCTCAGAGTGTGATCCCAGGTCCTGGGATCGAGTCCCACATCGGGCTCCCTGCAGGGAGCCTGCTTCTCCCTCTGCCTATGTCTCTGCCTCTCTTTCTCTCTCTGTGTCTCATGAATAAATAAATAAAATCTTTAAAGAAATAATAATAACTATTGCTCATCTTCTGGCCCATGGGGTCTCCTCTTGTGCTGGGATGAGTGGCTCCCCGTCACGGGCTCTGGAGTGCCAGGCAGCACCAGAGGCCCCCGTGTCTGCTGTGAAATCCGAAGCTCAGAGGATGGATGCATTTAGTCTAGCATGCTCCTCTGGGAATCCGCATGTACAGAAAGCAATTTAATTTTTAAAAATATTTCCAAATTGCCATGAGGATTCTTCATGAAGCTTCTCTCAATCACACCCATAGCTCCTTAGAGATGCATTTCGTTAGGGAGGGCTCTCAATTTGTCAGAGGCTCTTTTCACTTAAGCTGAGACATTTTAGATGTTGGACCATGCTAGCTGAATATTTTTCTTTCTTTACTTTCATGGAAAAATGACCCTTGCGTAAAGTATAAACTAGGTCTGTTTGCAAGGAAAACGCACTCTCCCGTTACACGTTTCTGAGTAAAGGAATCTGTCAGGCGCTGCCTTAAGTTCACAGTAACTGTTCCAGAATCCGTTTGCTTTACTATAACGTTAATTTTTCATGTGACTCAGTGAGAGTGGGAATACAGCCCATAAAAAGTCATAACAATTAGTTACCAGCTAAGGAGTATTTTGATTTTTTGGAAATTCACTGGGTGACTTGCCCATAGGTATATTTTATTAAACTACATAACAAAACAGAGTACACCAGGAAAATCAGGTTGGAAGTTTGTCTTCTGATTTTTTTTTTCAATTTCTGTTAATCTACAGTGAACGAGGCTTCTTACATGAGACCATTGCAAGTCTTTTAACAGAATCAAAGATTATATACTAATCCTACCTTTCAGTTAAGGACATGTATTCATTAACCTGAGTTCTAAGTTTCTCCTCCCAACAAACGTGGTATATTCAGTTTCAGTTCAACACCAAATACACTTCAGAAAACTTCATTTTGGTCACAGGGCCTACCCCTCAGTATCTAAGATCATGGGAACCTCCAACTGAAATATCCAAAGCCTAGCGGCAGTGGCGTACCTTCATTAACACATTTACACATCGAAGCCAAAATTGACACTAAAATAACTGTTTTCTCATCACTATATATATCTGAATCGCCTTCTGTTTGTCACCGTTCTCCCTGAAGTAATAAATACGAAAGCAGTGTGAAAACTCTGATACGGTGCAAAGAGCTCTGTCAGGGACCTACTGTACTTGGGTTTTGGGTCCAGCTCTATCTGTGTGAACACGAGCTTGTCACTGCACCTGTCTCTCTGGTCAGTTTTCTCATCTGGGAGGGAAAAAGAGGGATTTGAAGTAGAGCAGTAGCTCCTTTTTTTAATTAAGATTTATTTATTTAACTCAGAGGGGGCAGATGGAGAAGAGAGAATCTCAAGCAGACCCTACACTGAGCATGGAGCCTAACACAGGGCTCAATCCCGGGACCCTGAGCTGAAACCCAGAGTTGGCTGCTTCACCTACTACACCCCCCGGGCACCCGGGTCTCCTGGTAGTTCTTAACCAGGAGACCATGAGATGACCTTGAGAATTTTTTTCTTCTTCTTCTTTTTAATATTTTTATTATTATTATTCATGAGAGACAGAGAGAGAGAGAGGCAGAGACACAGGCAGAAGAAGAAGCAGGCTCCTCACAGGGAGCCTGTTGTGGGACTTGATCCCCTGACTGGGATCACACCCTGGAGCCAAAGGCAGATGCTCAACCACTGAGCCACCCAGCTGTCCTTTTTTCCCCTCTTTTTAATATATACTTGTCCACACCTCCCTGCTTCCCCCCCCCAACACTATTCTGAGTCAGTAGACTTGGGGTGGTTCATTTCCTCTTAAATTCCCTTTGGGGCAGCACTATCCCTCCTCTGGTCCAGCTCCACAAGCCCGCTCTGCAAATACCTTAGCTGTTCATGCAGCGTTTGTAACAGCGCAGCAGCATCAATAATGTTAACAAAAGTGTTGACATCCAGTGCTAGCCCGAAAGTCTTGATCCCTTGGAACTCCGTGATGAGAAATGAGTTAGCTGTTCTCAGTCTGCGATGACAACCAACCAGTTTCTGGACCAAAAATCTTGATGCGTAGTGTAAGACATGGTCCAACATATATTCCAACAAGGGTACAGAATATTTGAACGTGGAATGATGCTCCCTCAACTTCTCCCCTGATAAAAAGTTGGGACTGAATGGGGACTTTGCAACTGCTGCATTCATTGGTCATCTCCCTTCCCCAAAGCCCAGAGGGCCACCAGGTCAGAGCAGGCTAAGGGCAGAGTAATAGGAGCAGAACTTTTGTTAATTGGTGATCTGGGAAAAAGTGCTTCTCCATCTTATGAGTCTGTATCCGGGGCCAGCTTCATGGACAGGTGACCTGTGCAGTTACAAAATGACCCTACGCTTATTTTCATGCCGTGCTATCACTGTCTTGAAGTTCTTAATGATTTTTTGACAAGGGTCTTGCATTTTCATTTCCTACTAGGCCTACAGTAGCCAGCCCTGTTGTAGCAATAAAGCCAAGCACTCCGTACCACTTTCTTTGATCTTCTTCTTCTTCCTTTGAGGAGTATTCTTTAAGTACATCGTTTCATCATGGATGAGAAGGACCCTCTTCCTGGCCGCAACCCCCACGTCAGCCACATAACAAATTCGTGCTTTTCAATTCTGAAGACAGGCCCGTTGTGGTCACTACAGCTTTGTCCTGAGGAGTGGCCCTCCTTAACACTTGTTCATACATCTACTACATCACCGACCCTCTTCTTCATCCAGAGGGGATGACGTGCTGTCCTACAGCCCAAATCACCATAATTACACGACCTCAGATACTGGCAGCTAAGGCAAGTGATGGCCAAACACTTTGGCCATTGATGGACCATTGACCAGTCCTCACATACTGGTCTTCTGGTGGAAGTGAATTCTAGAGTGATCGTATCCTTGCTACTAGTAAAGTACTAGCAGGAAAAGGGGGAACGTGAGGAGCCTCCAGAATTTTATTTCTCCTTTAAGTTTTTGATAGCCAACAGGAGGGTTAAGTAAGTGTTAAGTAAATAGCTTTTTAGGAATACAGATCAACAAAACTCCACAAAGGAACAGATTTATAATTTTGCTATTTATAGAGTGGGGACAGTATCTATCTTTCTATGTTTATATTTGAAGTAGTTAACTGGTGATTCTCTCCCACTTTGGGATGGGCTCAGAAGCAGACCAACCTGAAAATTCAATACAGTCCATTCTGGACTAGGATCCATAACGGGATCCTGCAAGTCAGTTTAGACAGATAATGTAGAGAATAGTTGTCCAAAAGAAAGGAGCATATCCTTTGTGCAGGTTCTGCACAGCTAGCCCTGCTCCTGAGAGCTATTTTTTCCCAGGGCCTCATAGAAAGAGGATTGCATAATGAGTCTTCAAACCTCTATGGTGGCGACAGAGATGCATGGGCACATCCTGTTTCGAGCTTCAAGAAAGCACTGGCTGCCTCACAGAGAGGAGTGGGATCAGCTGACGCCTCCAGCCGTTAGCTCCTCCCGGGTCTGTCTGGGCTTTCAAGCTGAGGTCACACTCTTCTCCAGGTGGCCCCAAGCAATGACAGCAGATTAATGGTACTAGGCCGGGGCATTTCCACCCCCTGCAGGACTCCTCCATCACGCCCCCTTTGCTCCGGAGCTCTTCCCTGCCTGACAAAGATTTGGTCAAGCCTAGGTTAGCCCAGCACCGTGCTCTTTTCTATCGTTGATGCTAAACCCACCCCCATCCAGTGTCGCAGCCCTAATTCCATCTCAGCCTGTCTCCCAGAGAACACAATCTACAAAGCATCCCAACAGTAAATGCGAAGATGAATTTTACGGAGCTCCTTCTTACTAAGATGAGACTCTACTATAAAGTCTGAGCAAATTTCATGGAAGCAACGACAGAGAGGACAGCAGTGTAGCAAAACGGGGTGTAGCTCTCGGCCTGGATTTATTCGAGAAGAGAGGACACCCCACCTAACTTTCCCACAGTTTTCTGTAAACACTGTTCCTCTGGAAAGAGCATTGGAGGCGTATTGAGCAACCTTGAGCTCAAAATTAGAGTCCCTGGAAGACAAACGAGGTCCAGAGACGAGCCCCACGAGGGACCCAGGGCTCTAACTTCATTGCAAACTGAGCATGTTCGTGGAGCCACCTTTAGTACCTAAGTATTATGTCTTCCTTCGTTTTGTTATCTTCACAACTCACAGAAAAGCTCAGAAAGCCCAGTGACTTAGAATCAAAATTTAAGTCACTAATTTTTTTATCTGGCCCCTCATGTCCAATTAATCACTCAGCTCTGTTTATGTTTTCCCTGAAATGTCTTGCCTTCCTCTTGATCAGACCATGCCTGACTGATTTTTTTGCCTCAAGCTCCATGGCAGAGATGCGCTAGTTGTGCCCAACTTGTGTTTTCTTTTCCTCCTGGGCAAAATAACTGACTTGCATCTCCTAAAGCACACAGAAGCATGAGTTGTGAATAGGAGTATGTGAGGAAGTGGTGTTTCTGCCCATTGGAGTTCTTATAAATTACATTTACAACTTCCGCTCGGTATCGTGCTGCTGGTGGAGCCATGCGTCTCCCACGAATATGGGCACTGACCATTGAACCGTTCCCTTGGCTAGCGTTTGGTACACATCTTAAGCTCCTTGGTGTAGCACATAGTGTGGCACATGGGTCACATACTAATTCGTGGCGTGCTTCCCCCTTTCACGGCCTCTGCAACTCAACTAACTACACAAGCTAGTATTTCAGCTCCTGGCAATTATAATGCTTCATTCTTTGTGCTGTTTGTTGTCCACAGAATCCTTTTTATTGCTCTCTGCTTAAAGACAACTCCCTAGAATCCTTCAAAGCTCAGCTTAAGCATCACTTCCTAAGTGAACTTTTCACTGATCCCCTAGTTTGGTTTCTTTCATGTGTTTCCAGCAAACTTCAATCGCACTTTTACCATAGCCCCCACCATGTTGTTCCCTAAATGGGGCTACACCCCAGATATATTGTAAACAGCCTGAGAACTATGATCCTGGGTTATGTGACTTCGTATCTAAATGAGCCCAGAACGGTGGAATGAATGTGGTTTGTTTTCCATTTTGACATCTTCATGCTCTCTGTCTGTTACCTCGGGGCCTAAAATTAGCTGTCAGAACAGATGGCTGAAAGGAACTGGCCTTAAGTATGCTAAAAAGTAGGTTTAATTGTGATCATGGACATGCTTCTTTCTCAGGGGTTCCATTTCTGAAATGGAAATTAATTTGATGCTTCTCCAGAGTGATGTTCAGATTAATGTTATGCCATTTGTAAAGGCCTCTAGGACTCTCTGATGAAGGGCATTTGATATTAGCCTCATTGTTACTTGAAGCTGTGTTTTAGGGTTCATCTCTCTGCTGCTCAGCAAGACATTTGACATTCGCCTAATACGGCACATCCCCGGATTAATTAAGAGATTTCTGGAAGGCTCAGGGACACACCTACTTTAACATCAGCGTGCTTTGAATGTTGATCTTGACATCTTTACTCTCAATAATTATGGTGTATTTAAATGATAATCTAACATACAATTAAGGCTCCCTGGTTCCTGTGAAGATTTTGGGTAGAGCTTTATAGCAATGGACGGTGGATATGTTCTCCGGGATTTTATACTGAATTTGAAAAGACACCCACGTTCTTGAGCTTTTGTCACGTAACTATACCATCTTTCTAAATAAAGACTGTCCGCTAAAACCACAGAAGCAAGAACTGAGGCATTCATGAGCACAAATGATCCCCAAAGCAAGGATTCAGAATTGTACTCTCCTCTACTCACATGCATGCTTCCAGGGTAGGAATGGGTGCCCCTTCTCACTGACTCGATACAAGGGTCAAAATGCATTTGAACTTGGAGCAGAACAGCCATAAGCTGTAGGATTTCCAAGTGTTCATTATTTATGAGATCAGTAATGACTTGACCATGTGGCAATCTAGACAGCTGCAGTCCCCACACGCCTAAAAGGAAACAGCCACCCGAGCAGCCATTTCTATATATGATGTCTCATGCCCAGAAGCTATAGAAATAAACTGCTAGAGGCAGCTGTGCTTTCCTTTTGCCAAACATTCAAAGGTTCCATTTTTAACACAGGATATCTATTATTAAGACAATCAGCTAAGATGTCAGTTCAAAAGCTGCAAAGGAATCTAGGTCTGCAGCATCGATTCCCCTTTCCTGCTGTGCCAGAACATTCCTTCTTTCCTCCTTCTACAGGAGACACTACTTCCAGAATAATGATCTGGAAATACTTCTTTGATATGATAACACCCCATTCAAGGCCTTACTATAATTGTGTCATGAAAAGACTTTCATCCAGTCACAGGCTATATTTAAAACACAAGACCCTCTGTGATCTAGATCCATCATCTTTATCGCATCACTTTCTCATTCCTCCCACCACCAGCCCTGCTGCAGTCCAGTTAGAGTCTTCAGTCTTGCTCCGTGTTTTCTACTCACATGGCTTTGGGCAAAATGCTCTTTAGTTGTCTCTGCCCAGCGAGGTCCTACCCATTCTTTTGATGTTTGACAATGAAACCCCATTGCAACCTGGTGGGCCCTCTTCCCATGTTAATCAGTGGTCTCTTCAAATCCAATCTATAAACCTCATAATTCACAATCTGCAACCTAAGCCTCATAATTGAACAACAAATTACACACATGATTTTCTTACTGATGTGCATCAGTTAGTCCCATCTCTCACATTGTATCTGAAGGCAAGTGGCGAGATCTGTGTCCTTAACTTTTTGGCTAAAATTCTTTTTTTTTTCCCAATTTTTTAAAACTGAGGTGAGATTTGCATAAGGTAAAATTCACCCTTTTTATTGTACATTTCTATGTGTTTTGACAAATGCATGCAATTGCATAACCACAACTATCATCAAGCTATAGAAGGATTCCGTTGCTCCAGACGTTTCCTTTGTGACCTTTGGCAGTCAGCCCCCCTCACACCTTCAGTTCCTGACGACCCCTTGCTTATTTCCTGTCTCTGTAGTTTTGCACTTACAGAACCATATGGAAAGCAGACTTTTGTGTGTAGATTCTTCCACTTAGTGTGATGCGTTTGGAATGCATTCGTGTTGCATGAGTCAGTAGTGCACTCCTTGGCATTTCCGAGTAGTAAGTACTCCATTGTATGGACATACCCAGTATGTTCATACATTTACCAGTTGGGGAATATTTGGGTAATTTCCAAAATGGTGCAATAAAGCCCCTGTACACAATTCCCAAACAGATTTTTGTCTGAACATTTTTTTTATTTCATTTGGATAATTTCCTAGAAGTGGAGTAGCAAGGTAGGTGAATGTTCGCCTTTAGAAGAAACTTTCAGACTTTTCCATGTGATAGCTGCAGCATTTTGCATTTGAGCCAGCAGTGAATGAGATCCCCTTGCTCAGCATCTTAGCCATTGTTATAGGTGTGTGGTGGTATCACACGGTTTTAATTAGCATTTCCCTAAAGACTAATGATAATACTTTTTCATGTGTTCATTTAGACTCTACACTTTTTCTCCCTTTGGCTATTTCATAGTACCAGCAAAGCACTAAGAATATATTAGACACTTAATGAATATTTTTAGATTGTCGAGTTGCAGAACTAGTACTGCTCCTTTGTGTGCCAATTGCTTCCTATTACAAGCTGCTGGTATTTATTGAGCACCTATTGTGTGCCAGGCACTGTACTAAGTGCTGTACGTATGACATCTTATTTAATGCTCACAATAACCCTGTGAGTGTGGTGGGTATTATGTCTCCGTTTGGTAAAGAAAAGGGCAAATGATACTGACTTGTCAATATTCAAATCCTTCTCTTTCCCCTAAAAGGTTTTGTATTTGCTTATTAAGTTCTGGAGCTTTTTGTACTGCTGCCAAGGATGGGAGAAGTGAATTAAAATAATCCAGAATAGGCTAAAATGATCTACATAAGGAAGAGTTGATCTGTAGATTAGTGGGACCATGAGGAAAGGGGAGGGACCCTTACTGGGAGAGGCAAGAGGAGATATAGTTGTAGAAATGGGGGAAAAAGAGAGAGAGAGAGAGAGGATTTTCGTGTGGTTGGTTGTTTGGTTTGGTTTGATGTGGGTTGGGAGAAAATACAGAATAGGAAACAGTAATTATGAAGAAGAGAGTTTGGAGTGCTAGACAGATGACAAGAGCACTTAGGATGCTGGCAATTTAACTGGGGAACCTTCTTTTAGAAACTTCTTTTAGAAGTTCTTGAGTAAACTAAGCAGAAATGTGTTTTTTGGCAGGGAGGATTGTATATGTTTTCATTTTGACAATGGAAAAATCATAGAGCTTATTCAGATGTCACTAGTCATCTGGGTCCTTGTGTGTGTGTGTGTGTGTGTGTGTGTGTGTGTGTGTGTGTGTGCAGGAGGGGGTTTCCCTACAGGTTTATCAAACGTGCAGCTTTGTGTAACCACCACCACAATCCAGATTTTTAACTATATCACAAGACTCCCCCGTGCTACCAGTTTTTAGCCATACTCCCCACTATCCCTAACCCATTGCAACCACTAATCTGTCCTCCATTTCTGAATGAGGTTATTTCAAATCATTCTATATGATTTCATATATGGAATCCTCTAATATGTGTCCTTTACTGTCCTTCATTTTTTTACTTGACGTGATTCTTGGAGGTTTATTGAAATCTTTGTGCTCACCCATACTCCTTCCCTCTGTTCCTGAGTACTGATCCTTGGTATAAATGTACCATACTTTGTTTAAATGTTCACCTACTGAAGGACATTTAGGTGGTTTCCAGTTTGGGATTGTTATGAATAAAGCTGCTGTGAACATTTACCTATCAGTTTGAATCCTTAGTTTGTTTGTTTTTAATTTTGAAAGAAACTCTCAGACTATTTTCCCGCCTTTTATATTCCCACCAGCAGTATGTAAGTGATCCAGTTTCTCTACCTCCTTGCCAGTATTCGGTGTTAGCATTATTTTTTTATTTTAGCTATTCTGGTAGACATGCAGTGATATTTTATTGTGGTCTTACTATTAATTTCTGTAATGACTAATGACATTGAGCATCTTGGCATGTGCTCATGTGGCACCTGCAGAGCCCCTCTTTTGAAACATCTCTTCACATCCTCGGCCTATTTTCTAATTGTATACTTGTCTTTTACTGCTGAGATTTGAGAATTATTTATATGTTCTGAACACTAGGCTTTGTCAGATATGTGATGTGCAAATATTTTCCCCCAGTATATGATGTATTTCTTCATCCTCAACAGGGTCTTTTCCAGAATACTTTCTTTTCATTTTGATGAGGTCCAGTTTATCAATTTTTCTTTTTATGGACCAGGCTTTTGGTGTCAAGTCTAGGAACTCTTTGCCTTGTCCTAGGTCATGAAAATTTTCTCCGTTTTGTGTGTGTGTGTGTGTGTTTGTTTGTTTGCTTGCTTGTTTTTTTTTTTTCCTGGATATTCCATAGCATGAGGTTTTACCATTAAGTGCATGGTCCATTTTAAGTTGATTTTTGTATAAGGTACGAAGTTAAGGTCAGAGTTGACTCCATTTACTTATATATTTGCTTTTCTGCTTACAGACATCCAGCCAGGCCAGCACCATCATTGAAAGTCCGTCTTCCTTTCATTGAATTGCTCTTGCTCATTTTTAGAAAATTAGTTGGCTGGAATTGGATTTATATTTCTGTGAGGTCTAACCTGTGCTAAGACTACTAACAAGACAGCCAATTCCCACTCACGCTTCACGTGAATGGGTGAGCTGGAACTCTAGGCGTTTAACACGATGTAGCATCTGTCTTTCCACTCTGTAATTGTGCTTTCTTCAGTGGTTTTGTCATATTATTAGGACCAAGAATTGGACGATATATCTTATAATGTCTTAGACATCAAAACAGCGTCCCTGTGCTGCATTATCGCAGCAAGGCCAGTCCGGTACTGAGCTTGAAATAAACTTCCCATTTGCACCTCTCCCTTCAATAAAGTCAGGAGGTTGGGTACTGCAAGCTCAGCAAACACAGAAGAATCCTTCTGGTGTCTTTACAAAATATTTTGACATCAGCATCAGCAGAATTCTTGGAGACTCTGACCTAACTGTGAGTGGAACAAGCCCTTTGATTTCTAAAGAAAAAGAAGAAAAAAAATAATCGCCTTTCATTTAGCCACAGTGGTTGATGCTAAAAGGGTTGGGTAGCTAGCATTTAAATGAAATGTCATATTCCTTCCACACAGAAAGCTGCAGTGACACAGCCTGTGTAGGGTCGCTCCTGCTTGCAGCAGATCGGGTCTGCAGAGGGCTCAGTGACAACCCTCCAGGTGTGGTGGTGTAAGATTTACACTTGCCACACTCATAGTTCAATATGGTAGAAAAGTGGCCCAGGAAGACTGCATTTACAGGCAGTATCCTCACCTAATTTCACAAGTATTTTCTAACTTGACTTTGAATTGGGCAATACAAATATAAATAAATGTAAAATTAAAATGAAGACAGTTTTATGGGGGTTTCTAAAAGGCAATGCAAAGGGGCACATGGATGGTGCAGTCGGTTGAGCATCCAACCTGATTGCAGCTCAGGTCGTGATCTCAGGGTCCTGGGGTCGAGCCCTGCATCAGGCTCTGCACTCAGCGTGGAATCTGCTGGTTCTTCTCCCTCTACTCCCCACTCCCCCCACCCCCAGCTCACAGTCTCTATCTCTAAAATAAATGAATAGATCTTTTTTTTTTAAAAAAAAAAGGAATAAATAAAATAAAAGGCAATGCAAAGGAAACACCAATGCCATCATTCCCTTTGTTATTTTCTGAATTCATTTTTATTTCCACCAGTTATATTATAACTATTTACCTATTAATTGTTCACCCTTCACTGAATAGTAAGCTCCTTCAAAGCAAAGATTAAATTCATGGTCCCCTTTGGAACTGTATTGCCTGGTACAGTGCCTGGTTTATGAATGCTAATGTCAGCATGATTAATTGTAATTAAATTATTTATTTCACTTTGACCGCAGAAGGACAATTGTGTCAGCTAAGAATAACCGCCTCAAACACTGTTCCCGTGTAGGTGGGGTAGGAAACAACACAGAACATAGGAACTTGTGTGAGCGCACACCACCAGACAGCTGATAAAACACAGGCTATTTTTAAAAATGGAAACACTCTTAAAGGAGATTTTTAGCTTTCTAGTTACTTTGTGATACTCTGCACGGTGACATGGGGAAATATTCGTTCTGCAGGATGCTTACTGACTCTGTAATATTATTTTATTAAGTTTTCAGTTTTCATGTAAGAATCAGAGCGTTAGTGTTAAAAAAAAAGAGGGACAAAATACAGTTCGATCTTCAGAGAGTTAAATAATTAGACACTGCAAGTTCAAAAAGCAGGATTTGTGATCATTTTTGTTGAGACCTATTCTTGCTGACTCCTTTTGTATCTAAATGGTGTTTTCCCACTCTTCCACCATGAGCGCCATACAAATGGATAGAGGATGATGAGTGTTCTCACTGCACTTGTTTAGACTAGCCACTGTGGGTTCCTGTAGAAAATAATTACTAAAAAATATCACATAGCCATTTACAGATATAAATGCTAAGTTTCGGTTGCAGAGCAGTGCTCCGGAGCCCAGTGTAATAGTGTCATAATATAATTATACACATAGAAGCTTGTAAACACATGTAAGTTCCAATCAGCTGTAACGATGCTCTGGATATATCTCAAGAGCTTTAATATCATTATTGCACTGAGACATAAGCATTTTTAATAACCTTCCCTTAAGGATTTTTAAAGAAAAAGCTATGAACCCCCCCCCCCATCATGGCTTTTCTTAGAAGGAAAATAAAGCATAAAACGGACATAAAGAGTTGCTAATATTTGGAGGTTGCCCTATAGGAAAAGTTTTATTAAAAGATATCTGAAGCGGTTATTATTTCATATTTACAGATGCACATGTTAGCACCTTCACTCGACTTTGTGTTGCCCACAGGAATTTGCATGGCCTGGTTTGCTGGGGAGATCCCGGGTGCCTGGGCACTACCAAATGCTCCAGCCAAGAATCCTGGCCCTAATGGTAAACAAGGGCAGGAAAGAATGCCTGTCACGTTTCTCATATTTGATAGAACTGCTGAGCCTGCTTCTCTCTTAGATGTAACTGCGGATAACCCTGGCTGCTTGAGCAAATTAAAAGCAAAGCCCACCCCTAGGTTAATTAAAATTATTCTAATCTGGCTGATATTCCTATTAATTATAATTTTACATGACAGGGGCACCTGGGTGGCTCAGTTGGCTAAGCATCAGCCTTCAGCTCAGGTCATGATCTCAGGGTCCTGGGATCAAGTCCTGCATCGGGCTTCCTGCTCAGCGGGGCACCTGCTTCTGCCTCTCCCTCTGCTGCTCCCCCTACTTGTGCTTTTGCACACACTCTCTCTCTCTCTCTCTCTCTGTCAAATAAATAAAATCTTCTTAAAATAAAAATAATAATTTTCCATGACGATTTGACAGACTCTGGGTGAATCTGCTAGCTACTGTACACAGACCTCTGGCTGTCTCTAATCTATTCACCTAACTACTACTGGTCGTAAATGTAATGAGTACAGCACAGCCACAGCAAGGAATGAATTGAAATGTTTTACACAGAGTCATATTTTAGTTTGGCTAAGACCATCACACGAAATCGTAAATTATCTCACAGGGAGTATGAAAGTTCAGCTTGAGTTTGAAACTAGGAATAAGCTATTTAATATCTAAATATCAAACACCAGAGTGAAAACCTTAAACATGCTTTCATCGCCCAACATCCCTCTCCTAACCACCCATGCTGTGGCTTGTGCTCCTCGGGGCTGGAGCTCCATTACTGCTTCTGTGATTGAAACACCCACATCTTTAGGGTTCGCCCACCAGATGAGATTTTATCTTTTGTGTCCTTGTTACGGCTACGACCATTGAAAATCCCCTACTTTCTATCTGCCCATCATCCACATTGACGAGGATGTGTTCCTGCCACCGACAAACCCATTCTGTGCATTTTAATTGACAGGCACTCCTCTATTCTTTGTGTTTATCACCTAAGCTCATCCCAGGTTCTTCTCGTTTTCTTTCATTTTTTCTTTCTTATACTCAGTATCCATTACCCCTGCACCCTGAGAATTTGTAAAATTCACAGGGTGAATCACACAGATTTTACAAAACCCAGTTTTCCAGATATCAAATGGCATGTATGTGTATGTTTTTTCCAGTCGAGAGTCATCTAAATACTAACAATTCTCAATTTTATCCTATAAATAAGAAAATAAAAGAGAAAAAAAATACTTTTGTATCTGTGGGAGAGAAGTTACTCTAAAAATAAACTCTCAAAAGCCAACAGCAGACCCCAAGGAAGGTTAATGTTACATGCATCATATTTTAATTTACTTTCTTCCAGTTGTGTTGAGGATCACCAAACGAGCTAATAACCCTAAAATGTGGGATCATTTTAAACAAAAGAAGGTCATTTGGATTCGTGGATGCACCATATTGTAAGAGCCTGTTCTCAAAGTTTAATATGGGCTTTCAGGCCTCTCTGGTGGTCTTGTGAACGAGCGTACTGAGCCGTGGTCCACAGTCTGGGTGCTGTAGCCCATGGTGACTTGGTCGTTAGGGCAAATCTTAACGGTTGCCAAATTGACCAAATGTATTAATTAACAGTTAATTCAACAATTACTTATTCAGTCCTTTTTTTTTTTTTTTTTTTTTTTTTTACTGTGCTCAGCACCCTGTTAGATGCTGTTTGCAAACAAAATAAATCTAAGACATAGACTTAAACAAAATCTTTGGGAGTTTGGTGCACAGTCATACCTAATCTGTCATTGGTTTGGCACGAAAATCAATGCTTTTGGGTTTTTGTTTGGGTTTTTTTTTTTTGAGGGTGCAGGGATTTGCCCATATATTTCCACATGAGTAGTCACATTACAGCATTTTTATTTGTTTTGTTTTCTTTGTTTTTGGTTTGGGACCCAGCTGACCAAATCAAGATACATCTGTTTAGGCTTTTTATAGTTTTCAATCATTTGCTTAACCCAATCATTAACTTTAGCCCTCAAGTGAATAAAGAAAGTCACTAAGATGTCTGTTCATCTAAGTAGAGTCAGCTTCAGCGAAACAGTGAGGTTTGTGATATCTGCACTTTGCTTTTCCCTTTTCTCCATTATGGGGCGGTATCCTGTGTCCTCTAGACTGACATTGGCCCCTATGGAACCATGACTTGTAAGGAGCATTACTTTCTTCTGTTTCCTCAAAATTTGCCTCAACTTTGTGCCATTTCTTCAAGGAATTTCCTCTAATATCTACAAATTTACCAATTTCTCTTTGATTTGATACCCTCCTTATTCTTTTGCCCCAGTGAATCCTAGAGGAAACGTCTGTAGGAAATCAAGCAGATGTTAATTAGAATAAAGGCTCATAGTGTCCTGTTAAGATGGCTGCAATTTTAGGAGGAAAATTGGCTCAAGAGTTACTTGTAACTGCTGTAACCTACATATTTCCATGATTTGCAAGGAGAAATCAAGGTCTGGAACACTGAATTATAAACTTACAGGCAATTGTTTACCAGTGCTTCTGTTTATTACTGAACTTTGGAAAATTATACCAGCCATCTTAGTCCTGGATAGGGCATGCCTTTCTGATCTGCAAATTTGTAAGCTAGAGCCCGAAAGGTCATATGATGCAAGAGAGAGAGAAAACAAGGTGGGTGGGTATTTAAAGAGATTTCCTACCCAATCTGATGACCAATTTTTTCCCACTCCTGGCTATTTCTCATTAAGGAACCAACACTAGCATGGACCCTCCTCATAAACAGTGCTGGAAAGATACAGATCCAACCCTTTTCTCTGACATTAGATTTCATACCAGCCACCACACTTGTAATCTCATTTGTCAGTAATGTGTTCCAATTTCTGAGATAACAATTAATCTTACATTAATTACATTTTAAATTGACCACAATATGTTTCTAAGGCAGCACTCAAAATATCATCAGCAAGACATTGCATCTATCATTATTGCATGTGGTTTACTTTTTTTTTTTTATTTTTTTTTATTTATGATAGTCATACAGAGAGAAAGAGAGGCAGAGACACAGGCAGAGGGAGAAGCAGGCTCCATGCACCGGGAGCCCGACGTGGGATTCGATCCCGGGTCTCCAGGATCGCGCCCTGGGCCAAAGGCAGGCGCCAAACCGCTGCGCCACCCAGGGATCCCTGTGGTTTACTTTTGAAGAGATTTATGTGGCTGATAATTCCTTGTGAAGTGCCTGAGTTCTTAAAACCCCTTTCTAAAATAATATTCCTGGGATTTGACCGTAGTTGCAGAGCATCATGTAAAATTAGGCAGTTTGCAAATTCCTTCATCTAATTATACCAATGAGCATGTGGAGCAAGCTATATTTTCCTTCATGGATGTCTACTTTATATAGACATTTTTGTCCATTTCAATCACCTGTCTTACAGATTTATAAACGACATATAGCAGATTTATGTGAGACCATGATGGTTAATTTTATATGTTAACTTGACTGGGCCATTGTGTGCCCAGATTAAATATTATTTCTTAGTGTGTCTGTGAACATGGATGACATTAGTATTTGAATCAGTAAACTTCATAAAGCAAATGGCCCTGCCAAATATAAATGGCCGTCATGCAACCCATTCAAGGACCTGGATAAGACTAGAAATAGAAGAAAGAAGGATTTGTTTTCTTCCTCCTTGCCCGAACTGGGACACCAGTCTTCTCATGCCCCAGGCTGGGATTTACACCATCGGCTCCCCTGATTCCCAGGCCTTTGGACTCAAACTGGAAATACACCACCAGCTTGAGTGGGTCTCCAGTTTGCAGACTGAAGAATGTGGGATGTCTCAGCCTCTATAATGGTGTGAGACAGTTCCCCATACAGAATAAATATATATCAATTAATAGACCCTATTCCAACATTTTGCCTTTTAATACCTCCAAACCCTGAATGAGCCAATTGATTGTTCTCAAGCATTTAAGCATTATTGCTTAAACCATTGAAGTTTCCAGAAGCTCGTTGAATTACTTATATATTAAAGTGTCATGCCTACTCTGTAAGCTATGTCACAGGTCACTTCATCTCTCTGGGCATCTATGTTCTCAAATGTCAAGATTAAGAAGAGCTAGAAATGCAGTACAGTCCCATGTAAGTCTAAAATTCTGGTGTTTTATGAATGCTATGGATATTCTCCTTTTTTGCTTGACTCTCATCACACCGACTGAATGATGTGGATTATTATCTCAAAAAAATAAGATTGTTAGCTCTGGAGGGACCTTGGAGATTATTGGATAACACCTACATTTTGCAGATAAGGAAACATAGGGTTTGAGAAATGAAGTTACTTCTCAAACTTTCCACAGTCAGTAAGTGACCGACATGAGATATCAACTCTTCTGTTGTCATCCTTTTTCTATGCCATGAAATTTTTCTTCTATTTTTATTTAAATCAAAGATATTTTAAAGTTAATCTGATTGATGAGATGCAATTCCTATTCACAGAAATTTCAGAATATTAAAGTCAGAAAACACGCAAAGGGAGATGAAAAACAGCATGTGTACTAGCACCCAGATAGCCAAATTAGCGTCGATTCACAGTACCGGGGACTAAAATGAAATAAGGACAAGCTTAAAGAAATTCAAGGGTTTGGGGCAAGGAAGAAACTTAATAAAAATGGAAATAAGACCTGAAGAAGCACAGCTCTGCTTTTGTCATTGACATTCACTGCTGTTCAGTTCCCCTTTACTGGGACGTTGGTAAAGAAGGAGGCACCAGCTCTTTGTAGACAGAGAGGCTCTCTCACCCCAGAATAGTAGGCTTTATATTTTTTTTTGGAACCGTAGTTTCAAAATTCTACTTCTAATTCACATGAAAGAGGCGCAATCTGCATCTGTCACTGTTGCTAATGGCAGCCATCTTTCACGTGTTGCCCACTTCTTGTATCTGGAAGTATCTGGAGCCGTTTCACTTCATCTCATTCCGTCTTCAGTGCACACTTCTTGTCATTCTATGCTTTCAGGTGTTTTTGCAACTTCTATAAATGCTTTTGGAGTTCTCCCTCTGGTCTGGGCTGTGCGTTTTCCTCATTTCATCTACTGTTTGTCTTGTCCCTTCATTTCTTTGCACCCATCCAGATGTGTTTCAAGATCTTTGAAAGCATTACTGATAGAGGATAATGGGCTTCCAGTTATGGAATGACCAAGTCACAGGAATAAAAGGCACAAAATAGGAAACATAGTCAATGATATTGTAATAGTGTTGTGTGGTGACAGATGGTGGCTACACTTGTGGTGAACACAGCAAGACTTAGAGAGTTGTTGAGTCACTACATTGTACACCTGAAACTAATGTAACATCATGTGTCAGAAAAGAAGAAGAAGAAGAAGAAGAAGAAGAAGAAGAAGAAGAAGAAGAAGAAGGAGGAGGAGGAGGAGGAGGAGGAGGAGGAGGAGGAGGAGGAGGAGGAGGAAGAGGAGGAAGAGGAGAAGGAGAAGAAAGAAGAAGAAGAAGAAGAAGAAGAAGAAGAAGAAGAAGAAGAAGAAGAAGAAAATGGGGCTCTAACATTTTCCATATACATATGGAAAAGCCCTACAGTTCCACTACTTTATAACATACAGAAATTTTCTTGAGAGAAGGCCTACCAAAATTCAAACTGCAGTTAACGTTAAATTGTATGTGTATTTTAAAAATGCCTGTAGGCACTAGTTCAAAGGCTGAACACACCAATCTGGTGTTTATAAAGTCACTCTTGCTCTTTCTTCTTCAAAGTTTCTGTGGAGTCTTGCAGGAATCATAAGAACTCTGAGCATGAATGAAATGGATTGAGTATCAAAGGATGATCTAGTAAATTCGGGTAGGTGGTATGACCCTTTGGTTATAAAAGGAAGAAGTTCTTAAGCCTCACACCTGCAGATTGGTTTTCAATCTCAGTGTCCTTGTATTGCACACCAATCCACCCCAGCCTCTTTAAGGGGCAGCTAGATTCATTATCTATGAATGTGCTGACCTTGACTAAACCCTCTCTCCAGAGAACTTGTTCCTCAGAAGTCACCACAAGAATCCCCTATGATCCATGCATAATATATATACGAATTAGACCATTACAGTAAATCATTCTGGATGAATACACTGAATGTAATTTCTGCTTCCCACATTATAGTTCAGAAGCTAGAGTTCAAAAATATAGTCCTTATTTACCTTTTTAGAATTACACATCTTCAAAAAAGTATTGCCAGGAAAAAAAGTGGACTAAACAGAAAACTGTCAAACCCCACACCACAATTGTAAAGTTGTTGAAAAGGTTGAGTGTCAGAAACTAACCTAATTAGATGACTTAGAAGTAATGACTAAGTGCTTTTTCTAGTAACCACTTCCTCCTTGTGTCACAGACACAGCCCATGTACTCTAAACTCCTCAAATTGGGGGTAATTAAGTCACAGGATTGCCATTCTATTTTATCTTCTATCTTCTCAAACAGATAAAAGACAGAGATGTTTTGTTGGGTTGTCCCCCATCTGCGGAGATGATGGGGTAAAAGCTGCCCCACTCCAGCAAGGAGAGATGACACATCATCCCCTCATTTCCTGCTCTGGGGAAGAAATTTAGAGGTGAAACTATTATAAAATACTTAGCTTTTGAAAAGTCACTATCTTTTCCATGGTTAAAAGAAAAAAGGGTCATTTTGAACCTTTAAACTCATTATTTAGCATGATTTTTCACACAAAGATATACAGGAATTGCATGAAAATCTAAACGAAAGAAACTCTTTGGATCTAACCATGTATATTTAGTCGAATTAATGCTGTTTGCCTCTAGGGAGCCAAAGGTAGAAAGCATAGATGTCGCAAATGCAGGTCTTGCCGTAATGCTGTCATCCTAACGCTTCAGAAATTGTTGATGATCAAAATGGTTTCCTGCCTTTTTATATTAAAGTTCTGTCTTGGGCAGGGAGCAAAGAAGAGTCACTACTGGTAGGAAGCTCAGTGGGAGATCACTGAGCTTTTTCTCTCTGTGACCTTGACCCTGAATATCGAACAAACAAGCAGGAAAGCTGGGCCTCCACCAGAATGTCTATGTGAGCAGTCTTCATGCCTGTAGGTAAGAGTCACTCCAACCAAGTAGGACATGGGCTTTGACTTATCTTTCAGGTAAGGTCGTAGGTTTCTGCCAAGCCAGCATCCTAACGTTGCAGACCCAACATAGGACTAGAGATGAACATTTCTGTGTTCCTAGCTTCTTTCTGCCCCAAAACTGATTTTATGAATGTAAAAAATCATGTATCTACTCGAGGCCTCTCTTCCCCTCTCTGTCAAAGGGCGACTTAGAGCATATATGGCTTTTAGTCTTTTCCAGTTTATGAGGACACTGTTTCTGATTGGTGAAAGCTTAATATATCTCTCACAGGGGGCATTTTCCTTTAAAGAGAGGACAGCAGAAGGGAGGTAATGTCCTGAGTGCCTCCCCAACCCACCTAATCCCTAGTAGACTAGCTCCATGAGTGTCAGTGGGAACTGGGTCTGCCTTCTCCGTCTTCGTAGTATCTGGTACGTTGGGCACCTTGCAGTTGGTATGTAAACCACAATTACTGATCAGTATTTGGATCAAACAACTGAAAGAACTATCTTCCCGAGAGTAGAATATGAGACCTAAATTGCAGGTACAAGCAGAGACCCTACATCCTGCTTCCTCTCCACATATGATTAACCTTGCACTGGCTATGTTAATTCCAGTCATTAATCTAATGAGTTAGTCATCAGTTGTAGGATTTTTATCTGATTATTCCAATTCATCATGTTTAATTATGTTATTATTTCTGCATTCCATGAGTGAGAAAGAGAAAGAATTTGCTGAGAGTTTTGTGTGGTAGGACTACACTAGGCACCTTATAAGCTCCCTTTTATTTACCAGCGTTCTCCAGAGCACTGACTTAGGAATTATGACACTTATTTTACAGGTGAAAAAGCAGATTATGGAGTTTAAGGAACTCGCCCAGATTCTTGTCACTAAGCTGCCACAGGGCTGGGACTGGAAACAAGTCTATCCCCGAAGTCCACATTCTTTCCACTATACTGCTCTGGCTTTGTCTTCCCCTACCAACTAACCCAGCATTATTTCTGACATCACATAATGGAGTTATGGGGGACCTGGGCAGGAAGCAGAGAAGGTCTGCCTGAAGTGACTTTTTCTAACAATACTGATAGATTACATCGATCCAGCGAGAAGAACATCACTGACCACCCCTGTGGTCATCAACGTGCATTTTGTTAGGTGTTTTGCTGCAGCTCATGGTCCAGATAACACCACAGATGATAACAGATGATGTTCCCTTATAAAGCAGCAGGCTGTTATAGAAGCACCATCTATGTCCTTTATCTCACTAGGGCCATATTCCACTCAGTCCAGTGAGTGAACTGCAATTCATGCATTTTCAAATGAGAATGGGTAATCCTAGCTTATATAAATATGTAAGTGATCAATTCTTTCTATTCTTTGTTTATTTTTTTAATAATAAATTTATTTTTATTGGTGTTCAATTTGCCAACATACAGAATAACACCCAGTGCTCATCCCGTCAAGTGCCCCCCTCAGTACCTGTCAACCAGTCACCCCCACCCTCCGCCCTCCTCCCCTTCCACCACCCCCAGTTCGTTTCCCAGAGTTAGGAGTCTTCCATGTTCTGTTTCCCTTTCTGATATTTCCTACCCATTTCTTCTCCCTTCCCCTCTATTCCCTTTCACTATTATTTATATTCCCCAAATGAATGAGACCATATAATGTTTGTCCTTCTCCGATTGACTCATTTCACTCAGCATAATACCCTCCAGTTCCATCCACGTCGAAGCAAATGGTGGGTATTTGTCGTTTCTAATGACTGAGGAATATTCCATTGTATACAGGGACCACAGCTTCTTTATCCATCATCTTTCCATGGACACCGAGGCCCCTTCCACAGTGTGGCTATTGTGGACATTGCTGCTAGAAACATCGGGGTGCAGGTGTCCCGGCATTTCCCTGCATATGTATCTTTGGGGTAAATCCCCAACAGTGCAATTGCTGGGTCGTAGGGCAGGTCTATTTTTAACTCTTTGAGGAACCTCCACACAGTTTTCCAGAGTGGCTGCACCAGGTCACATTCCCACCAACAGTGTAAGAGGGTTCCCCTTTCTCCGCATCCTCTCCAACATTTGTGGTTTCCTGTCTTGTTAATTTTCCCCATTCTCACTGGTGTGAGGTGGTATCTCATTGTGGTTTTGATTTGTATTTCCCTGATGGCAAGTGATGCAGAGCATGTTCTCATGTGCTTGTTGGCCATGTCCATGTCTTCCTCTGTGAGATTTCTCTTCATGTCTTTTGCCCATTTTATCATTGGATTGTTGGTTTCTTTGCTGTTGAGTTGAATAACTTCTTTATAGATCTTGGAAACTAGCCCTTTATCTGGTAGGTCATTTGCAAATATCTGCTCTCATTCTGTAGGTTGTCTTTCAGTTTTGTTGACTGTATCCTTTGCTGTTCTTTCTATTCTTTGTTTAAAAAAAAAAGTATTATTTGAACTTTTTCACTTAAAGTTTTTGGCAGTTATAATAGTGAATGAATAGCTCTAATTCTTTTTCTCAGGGGAAGCCAAACATAGATATAGTGAGGTACTGATCCCTGACTGCACCAGCAAGGAAATGTTTTTGGTGTATCAATTTCGAAAAAGATCTTCTACCTGAATTCTTAAAGTTATGGAAAGAGAAACTGAGATTCAGTCTCCCTTTTTGGTTATAACTGTACATAAATAAAACCATACGTAAGTCACTACTTAGTTCCCATAAATATAAAATGAGCATCATAGCGGGCCCAAAATGGTGC
This sequence comes from Vulpes vulpes, assembly GCF_048418805.1. Lineage (NCBI taxonomy): Eukaryota > Metazoa > Chordata > Mammalia > Carnivora > Canidae > Vulpes > Vulpes vulpes. The sequence goes on along the minus strand of NC_132786.1, from coordinate 3,030,721 downwards.
TGTGGCACACCTTGTGGGTTTCTGTCATCTTGAATCAGTGAGGCTGATGACAGCTTCCCTTATGTTTCCAGCAGCCCCTTTATTGCATGATTAATAAGGGTGCAAAACAAGGAAGGATCAGGGAGCCCAGTGGGCAATGTATGCTGTAATACCCAACCAATTCCCTCCTGCAAATGTCATTACATTGAGACTTCTAGAGAAGAAAACGGACTGGGCTTATTGGCCTGGGAACCTTTAAGGAAACACAGTGGGTTCTTTTAGTATTCTATGTCAACCTAGTTTATGGGCCTAGAGTCAAGGAAAAATGAATGATCCTGCTCAGATCAGTTACTTTATTCTGGTTTTTATGCCAAAACTTTAAAGAATCAGCAGAGAATCGGGTGAGAGGGAAAGGTTAAAAAGAAAATGATACCAAAAAAAAAAAAAAAAAAAAGCCGATCAAGTTGAATAGAATCAAAGATGGAAAAAAATGGGAAAATATAGTTTAAAAGAAATAATTTAATCTTACCTCACTTCAGGTATCCAGACATTTATTGAGCACCTACTATATGTCTAGCTTTAAGCAAGATGCTAGAAACCCAAAGATGATGAATAAATCATTGTATGCAAGTCTCTTTGCAAAAGGCCTCCCACCCTAGAGAAGAAGAGAGAAAAAAAGTATATATAAAAAGTGTGTGTGTGTGTGTGTGTGTGTGTGTGTACAGATATGTATAAAAGAACTGAGTGGTTCCAACCCAGAGATGTGGACAGGAAATGATTAATAGCATAAGAAGAGGCTGCTAAGTCTGCTCGCCAGGGTAAGACAAGTCTTCCAATAGAACTACAACATGAAATGCGTCTAACAATACTACATAGAATTAGGTAAATGTGTGTTTGCTTTGAGAAAAAAAAAAAAAAAAAGGAAATGCAGCAGAAGACCGAGAAAAACTGTGTGAACCACAGGATTTTGGAGCTGCTTAAGCATGCTGTACAACAAGGAATCTCGTAAGAGGAGGTTGGGGACTCAAGACCCATCAGAGAAAACCCAAGTACTGTGCTGGGGAAAATAGGTCAGTCTGAGGCAATGGAAAACCATGGTGTGCTTAAGCAGAGGATGATATATGGTCAGGTTTATGTTTGGGTGAGTGCCTTTGGAATGATCATGGAACATGGGTTTTATAGGAAAAGACAAGGAATGCCTGGGTGGCTCAGTGGTCCTGCGCCTGCTTTCAACCCAGGGTGTGACCCCGAGGTCCCGGGATCGAGTCCCACATCGGGCTCCCTGAATGGGGCCTGCTTCTCCCTCTGCCTGTGTCTCTGCCTCTGTTTCTGTGTCTTTCATGAATAAATAAATTAAAAAAAAAAAAGGAAAAAGCAAGAGACCAGTGAGGATATTAGGGTTTACCTTTCACAATGTAAATGCAGTGCCTCTGCCCAGTTTGTTTGAAGTGATCTCCATTGGCTGAAGAAGTTGATGGATTAGAAAGTCACTGAGTGACGCGGAAAGGAGATATACGTGTATATGTCCCACCATTACTGTCTGGCTAGGAGGATCGAGTTTGAGCTCACCTGGCACACTGCAAAATACTTTAACATTTAAGCTATTGCACTAGCACATCTGATCATGTGTACTTCACTATGCACATGGAAGATCTTTTGAGGCCTGCTATTTTAGCTGCTCTCATTGAAATTAAAGCATTTTCAAAGAGTTGGCCCCACTTCAGATGTTCAAGGTTACTGAACAATATGGTGCATCGAGAAGGACCAGTAAACCCCGACCAAGTGCCAAGTTCGACTTGCTTTCAGTTGCAGCTGCTATTCTTCAGACACGTCACTTCTTCACTCTAAACCTTTCCCTGTTTTTGTAAAAAGTGTAGGAGCCCTTCCTCTCCTGACTTCATGGGGCTATTGTGATGGGGAAAGAAGATCTTCAAGACAAAACTGCAAATCACTGGAAATCCAAGTGCTTTTATTATCATTGTTTTGTGTGTGTGTGTGTGTGTGCGCGCGCGCGCGCGCGTAGATGTTACCATTAATATCTATGCCCTTTCCTTCTCCTTGGGGGCAAGTCCCATCCCTTTTCAGTTTTCCTTCAGGTATCAAGTTTCCTCAAAGCCTTTTTCTCATCAAAAGCAAGTGCAAAGATATGATACAAGTTGTTAACATGTGGAATAAAAACAGTGGGTTTCTTTTGATGGAAATTGCAAATCTTGGCCCCATCAGCCATGAAACTTAAATAAGAATATTTGGTGGGTTTTTTTGTTGGAGTGGTGGGTCTAATGATTTGGGATAGAGTCTGACATTCATTCATTCATTCATTCATTTAAAGTTTGGGATTGTGGCAGCAGGTAGGCAGTGAAAACTTTGTGCTGCACACAGTATGGGGGTCTTAGCATGGAGAGCCAGGGAAGGGAAGCCCAGACTTCCTTGTTGCTTTTCTGGACTGTCACGTAGAGCTTCTCTATCGGGAAGGGACAGACCTATGAGGTCCCGGCATTTGCAACCATCTCAATTCCTCTCTCTTCTGGGCTATTTCCATCCAGTTGCTATGGCTTCATTTCCCAAGGTCATAGCTCTGTGTTTGCTCAGTCCTCCGTGTTGCCCAAGGCTGGCCATCCTTCACGTAGTCATGGCTCTCTCTGCCCCACAACTCTGGAGGCTCAGGCAGCTGTGACTGCACCGGATCACATAGCTTGAGAGGTGGGGTGGGCATTTTCCCTTCCTCCAGGCATCCACAGAGAGCTGGCTTCAAGTTTATTTTAGTCCCACTGCCCACTGTGGGTCAGAGAAATAGATTAATTAGGTTAGCTCCTATGTGAGATGGTGCTTTGCAGGTGAAAGTGGTTCTCATTCTATTCTGGCCATGTGGAAGGGTTTTTGCAATCTTTGTAAGGTTATGATGTGTGAAGCAAGCTTTCTTTTTTAATTTAGAATTTTAAATGTTTTATTAAATTTCAACCTCAAGACTGATTTTTTAATATATATTGTTCTTTGGAACAAACCAAAAATAGTAAAAATAGATGTTTAAGTGGAGGACAATATTTGTACAGCAGTGCCTCACCACTGTCACACCTCATTCCCTGACCCACAGACCCACTGAGGCTTGCTGCTAGAAATAGCTTTATTAAATAGGTTTATAAGAGATCTGAAAGGGGTAATACAGTGAATTCTGTGGGCTTTTCTATGTAAAGAATAAATTGCTATACTGATAAAGATAAGCTTCAGGCAGTCCTAGATAGGTTTTATTTTTCATTTTTATTTTTTCCAGCTTTATTGAAATAAAATCGACATATAGCATTGTGTATGTTTGTGTACAAAGTGATGATTTGCTTCGAATATATATTGTGAAACGTTTACCATAATAAGGCTACTTACACATTATTCACCTCATATAATTACCATTTTGCTGGTAATGTTGTGGCAAGAAAGTTAAAGCTCCATTTTATGGCAACTTTCAAGTATACGATACAGTATTGTTAACTGTAGTCATGCTGTACATTAGATGCCTGGAACTTATTTATCTTATACCTGAAAGCCTGTACCCTTTGACATCCCCCCTTTCTTCAGCCTCTGGCAACCAGCATTCTGTTCTATGAGGAGACATTTTTAGATTCCACATGTAGGTGAGATCATACAGTATTTGTCTTCCTCTACCTGAATTGTTTCACTTAGCATAATGCCTGGCAGGCTTCATCCACATTGTTGCAAACGCCAGGATTTCTTTCTTTCTCACGGCTGATTAATACTCCATTATGTACAGACCACATCTTCCTTATCCCTTCACCCATCGATGGATGATGGACAGTGAGAAGGTTTCCCTTTCTGAGCTATTGTGGGTAATGCTGCAGGGAACACAGTAATGCAACTATGTCTTTGAGATAGTCATTTTATCTCCTCTGGATATGTACCTAGAAGTGGAGTTGCTGGATCACTTGATAGCTCGGTCTACTTTTTTGAGGAACCTCAGTACTGTTTCCATAGTGGGTATACCCATATGGGCCTTATGAATAGAAACTTGTAGTTCATTGTTTGTGTAGACAAGTAAACTCTATGAACTTAGGGGAAAATATCAGAAGCAACTCTCATAAGTTATTTTTGGAAGTAAAATGTCAAACATATTATTAAATAATGAAACTGGTTTTGTTTTATTGAGTAAGATTCCCCAGAAGTCAATTATGAGGTGAGGATTTGTGGGCAAGAGACTTATTAAGGGAAGGAATGTAAGGACACCAGGAAGCACAGCAGGAAAGAGGTGGAAGCCAAATAAAGGGGAGATCTTGGTCAAAAGTCTTTGAGAGCAATGGGTAGACCTTAGTCAGTCCCACAGGGGACCTCTGGAATGAGATAGAGCTGTTTCAACCGGAGATGTCAGAACATGTCTATCACTCTCCCACACCCAACAGTCATTGATTACTAAGCTATGTGGAAGACGTCAGCCTCCAGTTACTTCTGATCCTTGGAAGCTCCAGTAGGCAGAGGACAGTCAAGAGTGTACCATTGTTGGTAGTCATTGAAAGTGCTCCATGATGCTATCGATTGAATGTCTGTGTCTCCCAAAAATTTGTATGTTGGAATGTAACCCCAATGTGTATTTGGAGGTGGGCCTTTGGAGGCGAGTAGGTCATAAGGGTAGAGCACTTGTGAATGGGATTAGTGGCCTTATAAAACAGGCTCCTGGGATGTCCCTAGTCTTTTTATGCCATGTGAGATCACAGCAAGAAGGAGCTGTCTGTGAACTAGGAGGACACCAGACACTGAATCTTCCAGTTCCTTGATCTTGGACTTTCAGCCCCCAGAACTGTGAGAATGTTGTGGTATTCTGATACTGTAGCCCAAACTGACTAAGAGATTTTGGGTTGAGATTTTCAGACCTGGTTACAAGGGATGTGAAGGAATCTGGGTGTTCACAACATTAACCATGGCAGTATCTGCTACGATGGACCTCAAGCTGTCCTTCATGTACAGGCAAGAAATCTGGGTGTCATTTCAGACATTGGCTTCACAAAACCTACCTCATCACTGAGGCTCAAATCATCAGGAATATGATGACAAGGACAACAGGTCACACATGAGAAAGTTAGCTGCTGGATTCTAGTTTAATCTGTGATTTTCTCTTTTGCTTAAATGAAATCTGGAAGGGATGCTAAATTCAAAGTCATCTTCTATCCTGACACGGAAAACAAATAATTTTCCATAATATAGAAATAGAATATTTAAAACTTGCTGAATCTGTTGAAACAAGTGTTTAACCAGAAATTAATATGCAATTCTTTCTTATGAAACTCTTAACTCATGGTTTGTGAGCTTCTGTATTAAGGTATACAATAAAATAAAACTACAGGATTGACATAATACCAACAGTGAGCTCCTAATGGCCAAGTGTTTGACTCTTTCAAGTAATGAACAGTCTTTTAAAAAAAAAGATTTTATTTATTTATTCATGAAAGACACAGAGACAGAGAGAGGCAGAGACACAGGCAGAGGGAGAAGCAGGCTCCATGCAGGGAGCCTGACGCGGGACTCGATCCCGGGGCTCCAGGATCACACCCTGGGCCGAAGGCAGGCGCTAAACCACCAAGCCACCCAGGGATCCCCAGTAATGAACAGTCTTATGGTTAAAGTTATCCTCTCCAAAAAAAAAAAAAAAACAGTCTTGTATTCTTAGAGCTAATTGATATTAATCTAAGTTAATCTCTTCACCCTTTCATGCTCATCACAGCCCTCTGCTTAAATCTCCCTACGGTGCTTTTCCTATTCTGTCTCATATTAGTGTTGTCTTGAAGGCAAACAGTATGAGTTTTATCTTTACGTCATCCAAGATACTTATCACTGTACCAGCTCATAGTAGGTGTTTGAAAACACACTCAAATGAAAAAATTGGTCTACAGTTCTCTTTCTTTGGAACATCTTGTCATTATTTTAATAGTCAAGTGCACTTACTCTTTGAATAATGATTCACCATAGAGTCTCCTAGCTGCTTGTTAATTCTTGACTTCTCTCTTGCTCATTTGGAATCTGTCTGCAGTGTTTCCACAGGATGTGGCAAGCATCAGAGCATATGTTGTCTGCATATGTACCAAAGGAGGCATTTCATTCTTTCCTTTTCTCTCCAGTACTCCTCTCTTTAACATAACTGTAAATTCCCAGAATGCACATCCTATTTTGAAACAAGAATCAGGCTTTGAATAAGACTTTGCTCAAGTAGAGCAGGATTCTGGGTATTCGAGTTGAATACACAAGTTAAGAATTTCCTGTAACTTTTCTCGCTGTCTCTGAAAATATGTCTTAAAGCAATCCTTCTCTGTGACTTTGCCCATTCTCAGAAATAAAGTATATTTATATAAAACAAATGCACAGCTTTTTCAAAGATAGAGTGAGAGAAGGGAAAGGCTCTCTAATAGGCTTTAATACACTAGTGAATTTCATGGATTTATTTCAGAGCAAGCCATCCTAGCTATGGTCCCCAAACAGTCAGAAGCCTTGAGAAGCTGAAAATTGGGAAGAAAACCTGGACAGTATGTGTTCCTGTGAGAATTCCATTTTCACTTCACATTAAAAGTCAATGCTGCCTGTCAGATGTTTCTGTAATAAAATTTATCATCAGAATATACTAAAAAAAAATTGCAAACTTAATGTGCTCTCCACATCATATATTTTTAAACACACATGAAGGCCAGAGCCAATAGTATAGTTAGCTGCTGTACTGTGAGAGTAACCCAAGGACCTGCCAGCCCCTAGTAGATCTTCTGTGACCTGGGCATGATGAGATCCCTCTGTGGTAGTTACTCTTTTGGAGAACAAAACCTCTATATCAGAAATCTCTTCTAAAAAGTGAATATGGGCTGGCAGAGGGAAGCTGATAGGGATTGGTTCATTAGACTATCACTGAGTAGAAATAAAGGTCCTTAAATTACAGACAAGCTCAACTTTGTTCAGGCGCTCAGAGTCATACCAAATCTAGAGCTGGTGGGAAGCACTGGGGCAAGGCTACAAGGCTGGATATCCCAATACTTGCTTCCCTGCACCCCCTCCCAGACTCATGCCTTCTCCTCTCACTTAAGGGAATCACTTTTTCCCCCAGGTACCAAAGCTTTAAAACTCTGGGTCATATGGATGCAAATTCTCTTACCCCACTTATCCAAGTAGTCACCAAACTCCAGTTCTTTGGCTTCTGCTTTATTCCTGCTGCCTTTACTCAGGCTTTCATTCTTTCCATTTAGCCCAATGCCAATCCCTCCTTCCTGTTATGTTACCAAGGTGCTTTTCAGCTCCAGTCACTTCTTCAATACTTAGTTTTATCTACATCCCTGCCTTCTCCACTCTCTCCTCCTGCCTTCAGCATGGTGGTGGCTGCTATTGAGCAGAGAATTGGTTAGGACCACAGAGTCTGAAAGATCTTCCACTAGTGCCCAAGTCTGTCTTGTAATACCTGTGTGACTTTGGCCAAGTTCTGGAATCATCCCTCTACCTCTCATTTTCTATTCTTTGTAAAAGGGAGTAGTATTAGTGTCTAACTCAAAAGATGGTCGTGAATGTTAAGTAGGATAATACCTGTAAAAAGCTTAGCACAGAGTTAAATATTCTTAGCATAGCAGCAATATTGATGACGAGTGGTGATATCACAGGCTGCATGATGTTGCAAGAACTTTTGTGGGGTTGGGAAATTTTTAGGCAGATGAACAATTTTTTTCTAAGAAATATGAAATCCCTGCTATCTCCCCCTTTTAAAAACTAAAAACATTTTTTTAAAAAATTAATGCAATAAGCAGAATCTTTGATATGATTATTAAATACGACTTTTCCGTTGACTTAACCATCAACTATATATTTGTTAATACAGAAACACAGTCCGAACTTCTAGAAATAATAGCATTATTGCTATTATCCTGTCTTATATACCAGCAGCTCATTTTTAAAGCATATGCAGAGCTCTCCTTCATGCTATGTTAGGCTGAGCTAACTGTTGAAGATGTCAGAGGACAAGAAATGTTCTGCCCCTTTCCCTAGCAAACTTCTCTCTAAGAAAATCAGAAAGATAAAAGACCAGTAACAATTTGCTGCAAGAAGGGCGCACCCAGCTCAAGTCTTTAGGTGAACGGCATCCTTTACAAATTAACATAAAAACACTTCTGAAAGAGGGGAAAAGGAGCATTATGTGAGCATTCAAAGACCTTGGACTGAGAATTGGGATATCCGGGTTCTAATTTTCCTTCTGCAGTGAAATTGCAGTTTAAGTAAATCAATTGCTCAAGTCACTCTGCCTCGCTGTGACTGAATCAAATGAAGCCTAATGGTGCTTACAAAGCTGTTGTGAGACATAAAAGAGCTCGACAAAGGTAAGGTGCTGCGATGTTCATCATTAGCTCCCAGCTAAAAGCCGAACCTGATATATTCTTGCCATTTCAGAGAAGGCAATCTTCATCTCCAGTTCAATTATGTAGCATACTTTCAAAGAATACTCATGTTAAAATGTGAACTTCACTATCAATGCATTGATCAGACATGATTTTGAATATGTTAAAAGAGAAAACTTCAACCCACAAGCCACTGTCACCCATCAACAGACCCCAATCAAGAACATCTTTAACAGAAGATTGAATTCTCCTTTGTTGAAATTCCGTGGTGTGTGTTGCTTTATTCCAATTACAAGATGTCTGAACATAGAAATGTAAAGTGATTTCCATTCAGGTCTTAATTTCAAACATCTAGGGTGTATTTCTTTGTAACTAATGGAGAAGCGTGATTATGATGAAGTCAGTGCTATTCGATAAAAAGAAAAAGAAAGCTTTTTTTTTTTTTCAAACATGCTAACACTAGCGACATTAAGACTCTTCTGCATACATCTTTAATGTAAAGCAGGTCAAGGAGACGCAAGGAATAAATTCAAGAGTATTCATCAGCACAGCTCTTCTTTTCTACTGAACTGGAATTATTAAAATCATTTCCCACCTTCAAGTATATCTGTTTTATAGTTTCTAAGTGCAGAAATCTTTAAAATCAATAGTTTCGGATGTGCAGGTAAGAATGGTATATTATTCAAAGGACTTCTCTTTCATGGGGGTAATCCATATAAATTGTTTTATACAAAGAAAATGATAATGAAGAAATCACCCCTGTTCTCTGGGGATGGAGAATAGAAGCACGCAGGATCGAATGTACGAGTTTCTATGTGTAATGACATCGATCAAATGCCTGTCTCCCCTTTACCTGATCTTCCCGTGAGGGGATAACAAACTCTTCTTATCTCTCTAGCCATGACAATGATTGGAACTTGGGTATAGAGCAGAAGGTAGTTTGAAATCGTCAAGAAAAATTATCTGGCCCCCACCCTGTGCTTGTTCGACTGCGTGAATGCTACCAAATTGACCATCTACTAAACCAGTGCAGGACTTGAACACAGAAAAACCAAGCAGTAAAACCCAATGTTTTATTGCTTGAACCTCTTAGATATAGGTGGTCGATAAATATTTCACAAAGGATCAAATGAGTCCCACAGATGCCGCACAGTTGGGCAAGCTGATCTCACCCATCTTCTGCTGAGACCAGGGAGGGATATTTAAAGGTCATGAAAAATGAAGCCTCCCCAGCCTGCCACCCCACCCCTTCCTTCCTCGTTCAGAGTTCAAAAACTCATTCCAGTTCTCCCTCAGTCTCCACCCACAAAGCATTCCTCCTTTTCTCACCTTGCTTCTTCTGGGAAACTTTGCTCGCCACAAAGGAGAGAATGTAGGCAGGAGCTCTCCACGGAGAGCATTTGGGACCAACTGTTCCTTTCCCGTCTCTACTGTCCTAGCCACCTGGCCGCCTAACCAGAAGTCTGCCCAAAACAGACGTATCTTATTAAGGGTGATGGAGTCTCAGTTTTATGAGTGATTGGTAGATCAGATGTGTTCCAAGTGCACAATTTTACAATACTCTGAAAACAACACACTGTGATCATGAGATGTGTCTAAGCCCATCGTATTTTAGTCTCCCATCACTGTGTACGTGTGTGCATGTACATGTGTGTGTGTTTTCTTTTTTCCTTTTTTTTTTTTTTTTTTTTTTTTTTTTGGCCAATTCCCCTTAGCTTCATTGCCAAGCCCTAGCTGATCACATAAAGGGATATAAGTAGAGCCGCCATGGAGAAAGTTCTCGTACATTCCATAACAGAGGATCACTTTTGAGTTTGGTTTTAAGTGTCCTATTTACTTAGAACTGAGCCTCGATTAAGGTAGCATCCTACGGAGTCTAGCCACAGTATTTCACTGACAAACCTCCGGTCTGCACCAGAAATACATAATCTCCCTCAGTTCCTCTGAGATGGTTTTTACACCCTGATTAGCCCATCTGGGAATCTCCCACCTTCCTGTCGTGTCTTCCTTGCTCCTCCATTTGGGTCATTATTCTAAAACCCTGATCCTTCCTTCCTTTTCCCTCTCAACGACATCACACTGACAGCTCCTCGGTCTTCTTTCTCTTTTTTCTTCTTTCTTTCTATATTTGAAACCACAAACTTTTCAGGGTTCCAAGTTTTACGGACTCCACCTCAAAGATGCTCCAAGTTCCCTTGCAGAACTGAATCTCCATACAAATTTATGTCGTTTGTGATTGACAATTTAATTACAGTATTATGTCCCTTTTCTAACCAGTCTGGGGACAACTTGAAATCTACAGTGGCTTTAAGGAGATTTCCTTGAGAGCAATTAATTACTTGTTGACCCACCCTGTCCATTCTGAGATAAAGTTTATCTTGCTTGTGGGGCCCTGGACTGGCCAGACGCATCCCCAGAATGGAAGAACACCAAACTGGAGCTTCAGCGGTTGCCAGTCATTCACATAGCAGGCACCCCTGCTGAATCCTTTCCCATTCAAGAGCAATAATCACATGGAATGATTTGCATGATCAAAAAGAACATTCTCATTAATTTTGCAGATTGAATCAAGGTGTGTGGGAAGGATGGAGATATAAATGTAAATGACCTTCACAACAGGCTAAGAAGAAACTCGCTAGAGCACTGAACCTAGTGATGTTTAATAGGGATACGGGTTAAGTTGTACATTAAAATGTGTTTCAAACGTAAGGATACATAAAATAGAGTCTAAGTCACTGCAAGGTAAAAGTCATGTAAGAAACTTACTGAATCTGAGTTAGAATTGTTGTTCTTTTCTGAGCATGTGCCTTAGCGAATCTAAAGACGCCACCATTTGGTTGTATCCTTTGTTAAATTCTGGGAGATCAGTAACTGAATTACAACTCAAACCTGCTCGAAGGGAAAAAGCAACTTGGGAGCCCATGTGATTAAGAAGTCCTCAGATTGCACTAGCTTGGAGCAAAGGTGGATTTGAGGACTCACAAGTTATCGTCTGGAACGCTTGTCTCTCCTCTCGGTTGTCCTTTGCCTTTCTTGGCTTCACGCTGCTTTCTGTTGGCAAGCTTATTCCTGGCACGCCTCCCTGGGACTCAGAGCCTACCTCTGATGGGGTCCTGTGCCGCTTCCCAGACTAATCGCTGGGTCCAGGGGATGGGATCTTCTGTGGCACGGCACACAGGCCCACCTGATTAACATTTCCGCAAGATTATGTGGGGTAAGGGGATGATCCTTCCCCAAAGGAAGAAGTGCTGGACGTATTGAAACCAGGAAAGAGCAGCAAGGAAGAACATTTCCTCCAGACTCCCAGGAGAGATCGTGATGATTCAAGGTGCAAGTCAGGAAGGATTTGGGAGAAGATGAAGTCATCCAAGTGGTTTATAGGGCTGACAGGGAAGGAGGATTATGTGGAGCTTTCCAGATTCTGAGGTATGGATCAATAAGTAATAGGACAAAGGTAAATTTCCAAGAAGGACTTCTGTTTATTTATTTGCCTTTACAGAAAACAAATACAACTGATTGTAGCACATTGGAGTGGGGGAGAAGAATCACAGAAATCAGAGGGAGAAAATGAAAACTATAACCGCTAATAACATGTGGGGCAATTTCCTTTGTGCTTTATGCAAACAGCACACATGTGTACTAATCGAAATTACTCCACATCAACATTGCATTTGTGTGTAAAACATAGAAAATACTTGGGCACGTGACTAAACTCATCTACAATTAAAAAGTTTTAAATGGCCAAGCAATAGCGCATTGAGTGGATGTACTCTAGTCAGTGATCTATGTCTGTTTTTCAAACTTAAGTTTTCTGTTTTATTTTCATAGATAACATTCTGATAACATTTGGGGACCATATCTCTTGTCATTTCCCTAAGACTGAATTCTAGTGGAATTACTAAGTGATAGAATATGAACATATAAAAATTCTTGGTCTCTGTTGTGATATTTCTACACAGAATATTACTCGTTTTACCAGCAACATGGTGAGATGATCTTTAGTACTGATGGTAAATATTTCTTTTGGAATTAAGTTATGAAGTTTAAGAAGCAAGTGTTCTTGTTTCCTTACAGTACCTATCATTAAAATCACCTAATAAGCATGTATTAAATTTTAGAGAATGAGCCTATAACCCACAGCAAAACGTATGTTTTAAATTCTGAGCTACAAAGCCAAAGGAGAGAGATTGTGTTAATGAAGTAAAGCTCTGCTCATTGTAGCATGGACAACACTCACTGTTGTTGAGGATATAGGGAAATGACTATTCCATAAAACTGTAGTTTTCAACCTGGCAATATATATCAAAATTGAAGATGTGCACCCTTTAACATAGAAATTCTATATTTGGAAATCTAGCCAAGAAGGCATTTGATCAAATGCACAAAATTATGCTTGATGATCATCAGTAAGGTTATAAAAGCATCAGAAATATTGAATCTAAGTACTCATACCCACCAGTATTAATTTAAAATAACCGTGGATATTTATTTAGTGAGTCCACTGCAATCATTATGAAGGAGTATCTTGAGTCAGTATCGTCCATATTGAGTTCTTGTTCTACTCCAGCCCTAAACAGTAACAACTTTGTGCCCGTGAGCGAATAGCTTATCTGTGATTCCTATTTGTAGAAGTTCTTTTGCATTAAGAAGCATTAAGCATCTGAGCATTAAGTTAGATTTTCCACAGGAAGAGTTTACCATGTCCTAGTTATTATAATTTTTATGATTTTTATTAAGTGGAAAAATATAGATTAAATTGTTGACATGAGCAAGTGATTAAGTAGCACAAATGAGGCGTCTATGTATGTGTGTGTCTGCATAGCGATCCAAAATGACGTTATCCAAAACATACATTGTGATTTGCTCTTAGTTGGAGACCACTGGGTGATTTTTGCTTTCTTCATGTTTTTCTCTTTGGCTCAAATTTTCTGCAAGAGTATTGCTATCTATATGATCACACAGAGTTATGATACCATTTATTTTTTTAATCTGATTATGCAAGAACTTCTTTAACAAGTCCTGTACTTTCTAGGTGACCTGCCCAAAGCCATGTAGCCCAGTAGTTCGAGAACAGAGTCTGCTAATCCCTAGCGTACGGGTCAGGTGACTGCTACCAGCTAAAATGATCAAGGGAAAAAGAAACCATCAATAAGATTAGACTAAAACAACTAGACGATTCCAGACTGTAAAATCAAAAAGCTAGAAATTCTGCCATAATTGGCTATGTGACCTTGGGCAAGACTCATGATCTCTCAGGTACCGCTCTCCGTTTGTAAAAACATTCTCTGAAAGCTCTTGTTGAGCTAAGTAAAGAAGTAAACTAAACGGAGGCAAGGGCGTATTGTCAGAAATTGTGCATATTCAGGAATAGCAAAGGAATTGCAATTTAGAAAATGCATGTTATACCAAACCACAGATGAGTCTATTGAGGGTTTGGGGCTGGCTGTATTTATGGGCACGGAATGCAAAGGCAGGGAAGTCCAGCCAGAGTGCAAGCAGTATGTTCACTGGTTTGAGGATGGGGAGAGATTCTTGGTGGAGATGCATTGGTAGAGATAAGTCTGTCTTCGATAAGTTAGACATTTATGGGAAATCGGTCTCTTAGCTCTTAGATGCATTCTTCTGAGGGTGCGTACATGAGATTTTCTATTTCATGTCCTCCAATACCACTTTAGATTGAAACCCTTTTACATTTCTGTACCTGTAATATAAAGAATGAGACTTTTGACGTAGAGGAAACATACTTATTTAGTTAGTTACTAGTTTGTTTGTTTAAACAAAATCTTAAAATACATTGTTAGACTATTTATTCATAGTTGGGGTGAAGGAGTGTGGTGGCTGATTCTGCACTTAAAATCTGAAAAAAGCAAATTTGGTAAAAAAAAAAACAACACTAAAGGGAACATGTCTTTGTAATTATATAAAATCTATGACCTTGATAGTTTATCTATGCTCAAAAAAATTTCTTAAAGTTTTGGATAAGGGGTGGTGGAAGGGGAGGAGGGCGGGCGGTGGGGGTGACTAGGTGGCGGGCACTGAGGGGGGCACTTGACGGGATGAGCACTGGGTGTTATTCTGTATGTTGGCAAATTGAACACCAATAAAAAATAAATTTATTATTTTAAAAAAAAGTTTTGGATAAATGTTTGATTAGGTATTTATCAGAGAATATGGGAATTCATATTCACAACTGTGAATTCATTGCCACAACTGTTGAGTTTGAATCATGAGAGGCAGTCGTGATCCCTCTGCACCACTGTCAGAAGCCAGGATAAACTTGGATAGAATATGTGCAAACACCAGCTGTCCGTCTTGTGCTCTGTAATTTCTAGATGAGTCTTGATTTCTTAATAAAGTTCATGAAGTTTCCAAATATATATTAAGCCCAAAATAATCACAGGCCAAAACCCAGGTATTTTTCTAACATGTTTTCCTTTTCATTTTGCTATGAAAATACTAGAAGGAACACCTCCCTTGAATGCCTGCATTGTACCAGGCAGTGTGTCTGGGAGTTACCTGCATTATCTCATTTAATCTCCACATTTGAGCGTTAGGATGGTATTATTCCCATTTACTCAAAGGACCAAATCAAGGCCTGGAGGTTAAATAAATGTGCACGTTGAGGGGAGGGGGTTGGATGTGGTGGATCTGAATCTGGCCACATCTTATTCTGAGGAGCAACACATTGTCCCCAGCCCCTAACATGCTGGGCTGTGGATGCTTAATGAGGATCACGGTGGCTTCGGTGGAATTACTCATCTGACTTAATGAGTCTGCTCAACACCAGAAGGCATTCTGTAGAGTATGTTTCTTTGACCCAGATTTGACTTCCTTTTAGCCTTTTTAACATTGACTTCCTTTTTAACTAAAGGAAGCAGCACATTATCAACTCATGTAACATAGGATATTTTCAGAATGTGTAATAATTTGTTCTGCCCAAAGAAAACCTGTACTTTGTCTTTTCCTGAAAGATAATCATCAAAGTATTCCCCTTGAACCTTTTTCCCCCCCTCTAGATTATAGAGGATGTGCAAAGACGGGGAAGGAGCACTCCCACGAGAAGTTATGATGACAGATGAGCCAGCTTAATTGTGACAGGCAGTGTTTGGTCCTATTCCTGTTTCTTCTGTGAAAATGGAGCCAATCATTCAATCAGCTGGGAGGCTGGTCCGTAGGGTGTGCCCCTGTGTGTGATGTGTATAGGAGGGGGCCTTCTGTAATTGCATGAGGCAGACAATTCATCTGGAAGCTCAAGAAAATGAGAGGGGGGGTTGGTGGGAAATGATCTCTAAATGTCCATCTGGGTTTTGAAAAGTAGAGATTTGAAGTTGTGGCAGGCTGCTTTGTAATTAAATCAGTCGCTGGGTTGGTTTTCATAGCAGTCCAATTCCAGATGTGATCATAGCACAATGAACCGTGCCTTTATAGACGTTACATTTCCCGGGATCAAAACATCTGCCAGGATTTTCCTCCCAATTTCAAGAGTTTAAATACCACATTATTTTGAATAGTGCTTTTCTCTACTGGTGTTTTTGTATCAGGGAAAACAGTTGGAGGGCATGGCGTGGAACAACAGATAAAGGGAAACCTCCCTCCTCTTTTTACAAAAACAGTCACTCTACTCACATCCTGCTGTCCAGCCTTGATTCACATGGGCCAATTTCTCTTCTGGCTACTAAGGTAAACATAGCGTTTCCTGAATAAAGGTGATCATATTTTCTTCTCTGTGATATACCAGTCTTGACGGGTTAGGATAGACTTGTTCTCTAGATACACGATCCATTATATAGAGAGGGCAGCTCACTCTTCTGTGATTTGAACCTGGTCTCTAATTTATTTCTATTTTGAGCTGAATTTAAAAGCCGATTACCCATCAGAAGAAGAGACTGGCATAATCAAGTTAGACAAGGCAGGCTCCTTGGAGTCCTTCTCAGGTAGCTTTTCTAATAGACTGAAACGAATGCTGGGACTCTACCTGTCACTAGAAACAGTGTGTGATTCCCATGCAACTGTATGGGTTGGCGTGAAATGCTCTCTGAGACCCCCAGACAGTGCGGATTCATCTCAGTTCTGAAGCACTGGACGATTGCGGAGACTTTCTCCCGTACTAAAAATTACATGCAGGCTGAATCAACAGCGATTCAATGACGGTGGATACAATGAAAATAAATTATGTAAATGAACTGTGAGAGTCATTAGAACTGGAAAAGTTGATGAGCTAATCACCATTCACCGATGACGCTGAAATTTTTTAAAATTTAAAAATTAGATTTTAAGACAGGAAATAAGTTGAGGAGCATTAGAAATAATTTGTAATAGAGGCGAAGAGTCCTCTCCGTGGCATTCATCCTCTCTCTTATGCAAAAGGGATGAAGATCTCTAAACCCTCTGGACAGATTCTAGGGCCTTGACAACCTGAAGTTTGCATAACAGAGAGGTACATAAATCTGGTCTGAACTAAGGGGTGAATTAGAAGTCAGAACAGAAATGGTCTTATCTGACCGATAATTCATACTTTGAGGGCCTCCTGGGAGGCTCAGTTAGTTGAGCGACTCTTGATCTCAGCTCAGGTCACAATCTCAGGGCTGTGAGATTGAGCCCCTCACTGTATTGGGCTCCACTGTCAGAGGGGAGTCTACTTGAGATTCTCTCTTGTCCTCTATCCCTTCCCCTCTAAAAAAAATAAAAATTAAAATTAAAAATAACTAAATTTTGAAGACAATCTAAAAATAAAATTTAGACTATTAGTATCAATAAAGAAAACTTTTATTTTTTTATTTTTTTATAATAAATTTATTTTTTATTGGTGTTCAATTTGCCAACATACAGAATAACACCCCGTGCTCATCCCGTCAAGTGCCCCCCTCAGTGCCCGTCACCCATTCACCCCCACCCCCCGCCCTCCTCCTCTTCCACCACCCCTAGTTTGTTATATGTTCTCATTCATTTGGGGAATATAAATAATAGTGAAAGGGAATATAAGGGAAGGGAGAAGAAATGTGTGGGAAATATCAGAAAGGGAGACAGAAAATAAAGAAAACTTTTAAAAGGACTCATAGCGTAGTATCAATGTAAACATTTCATTTTCTCTTACTATTTTGAACCTGAGTGTGTCCATCCATGTTCACTGAAAAGGCCTGAAACCACTGGCAGCAGTACACATCACCCAAGCCCAGGGGGTGGACTCTCAGTACAACACAGAGGCTAATGATGTCCCTTCAAAGGGACCTAGAAGCCAGCATAAAGAGCTCCTGCAGACAAAAAGATGATACAATTTCAACCTCAAAAACAAGAATGGCAAAAAAAAAAAAAAAAAAAAAAACAAGAATGGCTACAGCAGGTCACATATGCAACCCCTAGTGAAACTGGCCATTCCGGTCATCAGCAAATGTAAACCTTAGTGTGGATTTGATGGGAAATGGGGGTGGTGGGGTCAGGGTGACACTCCCTGACCCACCCTGAGCTATCTTAGCCTCACCGACGTGTCACTCAGACTTCATGTTGCCCCGAAATTATGCAGTGTCAGGTAGAGAGGACCACTTCTGAGGTAGCTGGGAGGATTTAAAGTGCAGTTTGCAGGAAATACAGGGCCTAGAGAATCAAGCTAATCCACCAGAAGCGATCAGGCAAATGTCAAACGGCAGAGACTTGAACCACATTAATTGTTGCAGTTCCTTCAATAAGTCAAAGAAAAAAGACAGAAAAAGCTAAGGATGGAGCGCTGTTATTGCTTTGAAGAAATAAATGAGGGGGGTGCCTGGGTGGCTCAGTTAGTTAAGGGTTGGAGTCCTGGTTCCCACTCAGGTCATGATCTCAGGATGGTGAGATCGAGCCTCTTGTCGGGTTGTGCATTCACCTCAGAGTCTGCTTAAGATTTTCTCCCTCTGCCGCTCCCCCTGCTCTCATTCTCTCATTGTCTCTCTCTCAAATAAATAAATAAAAGATTTTTTAAAAAAAGAAACAAATGATATTAAAAACCAGATATAATGCTTGGGACATTTGGGGATCCTGATTCAAGCAAACCATAAACATACATTTCTAGGGCAGCCCAGGTGGCTCAGCGGTTTAGCTCCACCTTCAGCCCAGGGTGTGATCCTGGAGACCTGGGATCGAGTCCCAGTTCGGGCTCCCTGCATGGAGCCTGCTTCTCCCTCTGCCTGTGTCTCTGACTCTCTCTCTCTCTCTCTCTGTCTCTCCATCTCCCATGAATAAATAAATTCTTTTTTTAAAAAAACATACATTTCTAGATGACAGGGGAAATTTGAATATGGACTAGGTGTCAGGTGATCATAAGAATCATTTACTAATTTTAGTGGGAGCAATAATGTGTTGCATGATAGAAGAGAAGAAATAGTATAAACTGAAGTATTTGTGGGTAAACTACTTGATATTTGGAATATGATCGAAAGCATCTCAGCCAAAGGAAGGAGGGGCATAGAGAACAGATAGAAATAAACAAAACAAAAACAGCGAAGTAATAGTTTTGAGGCTTAGCGATAGATCTACGTGGACTCTATTTTCCACTTTTGGCATGCTTAGAAATTTTCATATTAAGTTAAAAATAAATGAAAGCATTGTTGAGGCACACGCAAAAAAGCCAGGCAATAGACTGTGAGACATGAGCTCCATCTGCAATGATCTATTCAATTATAAGTGTTCCCCAAAATCTTTATATGAAAGAGAGGATTGTGAGCTCTAAATGGTGCCTATACAGGTATTGGATGGAATAAAGAAAAAATAGGTTGCTGAGTTGTGACCTCAGGCAGAAAACTTAACCCTGCCGGCAGCTTAGATTCATCTGAGTAATGAGAATTGCTGGGGAGACTCCCTAAGCTGTATCTCCATAGGTGAGTTGGACATGCGGTAAATTTGGAGAAAAAATACAGAGAGAGCTATTCGTTGGTGATTTGTCACATTCCACATATTTTTGCTGTATTTTGCTTTTGCTTTTAAAAGGCCATCAGCGTTAATGTAATAGCAGACAATAATAGTACTACAGTTAAAGTCGAGACCAGCTTCATGGTGATAAATATGTGCAGCCACAGGGCCTTTGCTTGGAAGGGCCCCACAGTCAGTTCAATGATTTGCTGCCACCATCTTGAAACTCTTGTACATTTGAACAGAGAGCCTCAAATTTTCATTTTGCACTGGGCCCTCCAGATTAGGCAGCCAGTTCTGGTTAAAGTGTATATGGTGGGAGAGAATAGATTTTGTAGGCTTGATTGTTTAGAATCCACTCACCTGGAAGGAGTCACTTATGTGATACCTTTGGTTTTTCAACTTCCCAACTCCTTTGGGGACGGTTTAGCAAACACAGCCTCCAGCACTGTATTATTACTCAGGGCACTATTAATTCCACGAACATGACACTCAAAGGCAAAGTCCAATTTTAAAAGATGATTATCGGATCGAGAATTTGTTCTGAAATAAGGTTTTCACATAGAGGTGAGCTTGTAGTTCTAAAACAGTGAGCTTTAAAAAAAAACCTGTCTCTACGTAGTTTTTCTGGCAGTCTTTGTAATGCAAATGAATACCTTTTCTGAGTGTAGCTTTATTTTTTTCCTGTTATAAAAGCATATTTTTACTAAGGGAGTGCTAGCAAAGCATGCAGACTTACTATTTGGTATGTTCCTGTGTTAATAGCAATGTGATATCCGATTAATAGCAATCTTGCAACGATCTCAGCTTTGGAAGTCTTTAATGGAGTCACCCAAAAAGACACTTGGCACCATGTGGTCTGTACTCTTGGGTACAGAAGATTAGGATGGCTGATGCTTCGTCACAGTGCCAAAGTTCATCATGGTCTAAGAACACTGACGAAAGATTGAGACGTGGGTAAGCTAATCACCATTAAAAACAGATTTAAAAAGTAATCCTTAAGGTCAACTTTTAAGAAGAAATTGTTTTTGAATAATTCCTCATTCTTCCAATATTGATGAGATGCTTCTAGAAAGGAATACTTTCCATAAGAAATTAGTCTTATAACTGTTGGCAGGAAGTTGTTTTTTTAGGAATTAACCTTTTACGGTGACTCCATCTGGTCACTAGTTTTTATTACTCCAAAGACAGGAATTTTCCATTAGATTTCTTGGTGGGTTTTCATGTGATCTTTGGTAAAGAAAGGAACTAAATCAGGCCTCTCCAATTGATACCACTTTCTACCTTTTTCTCTCATAAGCATATTTATGTTTATCATTGTTCTCTCCCTCTCCCTTTCTCTTTTTCTCCAAATAATATTTATCATGGCTAGTTACATAAAGATTTATATCTTCTTTTATAGATGTACCACAATCCATGTGGCCATCCCTCACATGACTAATTTTACTGTTTCTAAAAGTTTACTGCTGCTGCATCCTTTAAAGGTTTTTCCACATTTGTTTTCTTATTTGAATATAGATTCCTAGAGCTATACAGCTGGGTTATAAGGTAATACATTTAACATTTTAGAACACACCCCCAAAATTGCGCTGATATATACTTCTGCCAAAAGTGATTTTAGACTGTTTTCCCTGACCATTGACAATGCTGCATACATTGATTTTTTTTCAATTCCAATATTATCAGCAAAAAAAAATTTTTAATTTGCATTTCTTAATTTGCATTTCTTTTTTTCAACTTTATGAAGGTATAACTGACAAAATTCTAAGATATTCAAAGTATGTGAGATTTTTGACATGCAAATATATTTTGTGAAATAAATTCATTGAATTAATTAACACATTCATCACCTCACATATTTAACTTTGTGGTAAAAAAAAAAATAAGTTCTACTTTCTTAACAAGATTCGATTATATAATACAGTGTTATCAACTACAGACACCATGTTATACAGTAGATCCTCAGATGTTATTCACCTTACAAGTGGAAGTTTGCACACTTTTACCAACTTCTTCCTAATTCCCCCACCTCCTCAGTCTTGCAAATCACTTTTCCAATCCCTCTTTTTATGAGTTCAACTATTTTTAATCCCACAGATAAATGATATCATGCAATATTTGTCCTTCACTGGCTTATGTCGCTTAACATAATGTCCTCCACTTTCATCCATGCTGTTGCAGATAGCAGATGTCCTTTTTTAAGGCTAATATTCCATTGTGTATATATATTACACTTTTCATTATCTACTTATCTGCCAATGAACATTTAAGGTGTTTCCAATCCGTTTGTTTATTTATATTTATATTTATCCCAATATGGGAATATCCCAATATGGGAATACAGGGAGATAATGATTTTGTTTTCTGTGGATATACACCAAGGATTGGGCTCGCTGGATCATATGGTAGTTCTAATTTTAAATTCTTGAGAAACCTCCATACTGTTTTGCATAGCGACTGTCCTAGTTTTCATTTCCATCAACAATTACAAGGGTCTTCTTCTCTCCAGATCTTTGCTGGGTTTCATTATCTCTTGTTTTTTGATCACAGGCATTCTGGTAGATATGAAGTGATACCTCGTTAAGGTTTTGATTTGCTTTTTCCTGATGATTAATGACGTTGAGCACCTTTCATGTAGTTATTGACCATATATTTGTGTTCTTTGTAAAAATGTTTATTCACATCCTTTGCCTCTTTTTAAACTGGGTTTTTTTTTTTTGTTATTGATTTGTATGAGTTCCTTGTATATTTTGGGTATTACCTTTTATCAAATATGTGATTTGCAACTTTTTCCCCAGGTCCATTGCTTGCCTTTTCATTTGTTGATTGTTTCCTTTGCTGTGCAGAATCTTCTCAGTTTGATGTAGTTCCACCTGTTTATTTTTGCTTTTGTTGCCTTTCCTTTTGGTGTCAAATCAAAAAAGTAATTGCCAAGACCAATGTCAAGGAGCTAAACTTTTCTATTTTCCTCTATGAATTTTATGGTTTCATGTCTTATGATCAAGTTTTAAATCCATTTTGAGTTACATAAGATATGGGTCCAATTTCATTCTTCTACTTATGGCTATCCAGTTTTCCCAACACCATTTGTGAAGAGACTATCCTTTCCCCTATTGTATATTCTTGACTCCTTTGTTGTAAATTAATTGGGCTCTGCTCTGTTGCATTGATATATGTGTCTGTTCTATGCAAATACTCTACTGCTTTTATTAGTACAGGTTTTTTTTATATAGTTTCAAATCAGGAAGTATGATACCTTCAACTTTGTTCTTTTTTCCAAAATTATCTTGACTATTCATGGTCTTTTGTTGTTCTATGTGAAACTTAAGATTTTTTTCCCCTATTTTTGTAAAAAATGTCATGGAATCTCAATAGGGATTGTACTGAATCTGTAGATAAGTTACTTTGGGTATATGAACATTTTAACATGTTAATGCTTCCAATCCATGAACACAAATATATGTCCATTTATTTGTGTTTTTTTTCAACTTATTTTATCACTGTCTTACAGTTTCCATTGTATAGATCTTTTACTCTCTTGGTTAAATAATCTGCATTTCTTTTATGAGATTATCAGCCATAGTTGTATATTTATTTTTGTGGGAATCATCTGCTTGCATCATTGCTCTTTTTTCCATCATATGCCTTTTTCCTGCTGGTTGTAGAAACTCTTTCTGTATAAGCAATACTAATTAGTTGTTATGTGTTGCCATCATGCCCATCATGCTGGCCTAGCCTGTCAGTTTTCTTTCAAATTTCCTGTATTATCCTTCCCTATACAGAAGTTTTAATGGCTGTGTCATTAAATCTTTTACATTTTTCCTTTGGGATTTTGAGTTAATTTTCTTAAAAAGTTGCTCATCCCAATCTATTTTTAAAAGCCTGTATTTTTTTCTAATACCTTAATAACTATATTCTTAAACTTAGATCTTTACAACTGATAGGTGTATTTGTACATTATAAGAAATTTGACCCTAATTTGGGTTTTTTCCAAATTTTTATCGTTTTTCCCAAATCAACTGAATTTTTAGTCATTCTTCTTACGAATTTTAAGTACAACCTATATGTTATCATAAATAACTGGATTTCACATTTTAACCCCTTACCAGTTTTTCCTTTAGAAGGGTCATTTTCTAGGTAGGTAGGCAATGTCTATGGATAGGGATATGTTTGGTATTTAAACTCTGCAGAGCTATTATGCATAGTCAATTCTTTCATCTTATATTTAATTTATTAATCACTTTCAAGGTAGCATACTCTATGTTGATAAGATACACAGGTGAACAAGCCATGTCTTAAATCTAAATGAAATAAGAAGTAGTTGTTCTAGCCAGTTACATTTATTGGGTATCAGCTATATTCTAGGTACTGTTTTTTTGTTTGTTTGTTCTTTTGAAAAATTTTCCTTATTTAATTACCACAACAAACCTTAGTTAGCTATTGTTCTCTCCTATTTTATTGATAATGAAGCTAAGGTTCAAAGAAGTCATTAACCTGCTCAACACTATATGGTTGTCAGAGATAGAGCCAGAATGGAAACCTACATCTTATTTAAAATCTACTTCCTTACGCTAACCTATGCTCACAATTAATTACGCTGCAAGTCCAGTTGTAATAAATCTCTTCAATGTGATGCAAAGTGTT
The DNA here is from genome assembly GCF_048418805.1 of Vulpes vulpes. NCBI lineage: Eukaryota > Metazoa > Chordata > Mammalia > Carnivora > Canidae > Vulpes > Vulpes vulpes. The sequence continues at coordinate 3,006,866 of NC_132786.1, read as the reverse complement.
GTGAAAGACATTTTAAGTGAAGGGAGGCAAAATGTTTTATTTTGAAGAGGACTATCAGATGTTGTTTGCAGACTGTCATGTCCTGTGGAGTCTTTGCAGCCTATTGTCATGATCTCATATTGTTTTCAGGAATCCGTTTCCTCTCTTCATGAGAACTACTTGAGCAGTTCATGGAGGTAATAGTTTAACTGCTGCTGGTTCACCCAGGCCTGTTATTTAGGTTTACAGAGCATTGGCTTCCACCTAAGAACTAAATGAAAATGTAAAATGGATTCTGGATTCATCTCTGGATTAGCGAGAGAACTTCAAAGTTCCAGAATATTCAAATAAGTCGGTTAGACATGAAGGAAGGAAGATGATTATCTAAATGGTCAGGTAGCTGTGTCGTGAAAGTAAGTTAGTAAGCCCTCTGGTTGAATAACCTCAGAGTCCACTTACGTATTAACTTTGAGACCAGGGGAAGCATCTGTCACGCCATTTTTTGTTTTCATATTTGTGAATGTGTATAAGAAAGAGAACATTAGAGACCTATGTCCCACATGCTGCAAATTGCCAAGTGACTCATAATTCTGTCAACTGTTTTGGAGTGGCCCATCACCAGTCCCTTGTCCAAATATTTCTCTACTCTTACTTCCAGTCTTGATTTACTGCTTGCCTGACTTTTCCAGACAAGTGACTGCATTCTTCCTTTCCTTTCCTTTCTTTTTCTTTTCTTTTTCCTCCATTTTAAAGAGTACTTATTTCTGAATAAGACATTTCCTTAAATTAACCAAAGAAACGAATTTGTAGGCAGAAGGAAATTTACATTCAGATGTTGTTTAGTTTCAAAGACTGAAGGCTTCACTGCCTTCTCTGTAGCAACTCCATGTCATTTCAGTCCTACTTGGCTTCTCATGGCTTGTCCTAAGAAGACTCATTTGAATCCTGAGACATTCCATTTGTACCTTAATTTTGATCTCTCTCAATATAAATAGAACGGAAAACCAGAGCATGAATTAGCACAGAATAATAGTGCATATGGCCCTTCTTCTTTCTTTCAGCATTGCGAGATTTAAATTTTCTGTTCTTATTTTTCTCTTTTTGTATTTTCTTCATGGTTTCTGTATTTTCTTCAGTTCCTTTAAACCTTCAGACAAAAATCTGAGCCTGGATTTTAATAATTATACCCAACACACCAAAGATTGAGTTCAGTCACATAAATACTGTAAACGATCAAAAGCCAACTTACTAACATGTGGTAAATTAGAAATGAAAGGTGGCAGGTGGCATAGATGTAAAAGGGTCATTGTCTTCAAGCTTCCTATTTGGAGGGCATATTTAATACTTTTAAGAAAGTTTTATTTAAAAAAAAAAACACCTGGAATTCTGGAAAGATAGATTAGCTTAAAACAACTAGGAAGGAGGAAATTGTCACTAAAAGAAATGGAAAGTTTATATACATATCTCTCCTAGTTTCTTAGCATGGAACAAAGTAAAATTGAAAAGTGAGTTAAACCTAGATGAGGAACAAAATTCTGTATGAGACTTCAGGACACATAGTTGTTCAGGTTCATCAATCTGATTACACAACTGGTTACAAAGGCAAAATATAGTTGTAACAAAGAAATTTAATTCTTTTAACATCAGCTGCAAGTCTGTTTCTTTGGGAAATTGGGACATCTGATAACTATTTTACTCCTCTTAGTACAAATTAATCTCCTAGAAACGTATTGATAGTGTTCCTCTCTCTCCTTTAGTTCCAGGAAGCACATAAGACCCCACACGCCAGGCAGCGAGGGACATTCCAACTGATTCCCTTACCTTAAGCTCTAGCTTGGGCTCTGATGCCTAGAATTATCAAGGAAGAGCCAAGTACCCTGTCAAAGGCCAGTTCAGCTTTGGGATGAAGTTGGGGTCAGAGAGAAGAGAAGTAGTGAGTCTCTGAACTTGGTTTTCATCAGCTTAATAAATATTTTACTTCTAACAGCCACAGGCATTTGCTTTAGGTTACTGCGAAGGAATGCTGTTCTTTCTCTTTAGATTTTCTTGCATTTAGACAGTCTTCTTAGCTCCCAAAGAGTTCCACTTATCAAGGTAATAAGGTACTTTTATTACCTTATTCACTGCATTTTCCAAATAATAAACTATTCATAAAACCTTGAAGAAAAAGTAAAAAAAAAAAAATTTAGGTTTACATCCATTTACTATTCCTAAGGACAGTCCAGTATTACTTCCCACATGTAAACCTTTTAATTAGTAGGTTTTGTCTTTGATCCCTGATTAAGTCTTGGATGTTACTAATAGACATGAAATTATTTTTGGAAAATAAATTATGTTCAATGTAAATATAGTAATCCATTTAAAATTCCCTTAGTTCCTGTAGCCTGTTTATCTAGACTAGTCAAAGTATTCTGAATCCCATAAGACAGTTTCTCTCGTACAGCATCTTTTAATATGAGAGAAACTTTAGACATTCCAAGTAAAATAAAATTTATTCTAAAGCAAAATAAAAAAGAATTACTGACAGCCCAGTGCTCTTTAAATGAGTGCATACAGCCTACCATTGAGAAAGAAATGTTAAATTTACTTTCTACCAAATCCGTTTGTTAGCTGTAAAAGTGCCCGTTATCCATTTAAATTTATTTCCAGACCTGAGATAGCACAATAAGCCAGATTGTCATATCAGACTCAAAGAAGCAGAGATCTTACTGAGTATCAAACTTTACTAATAACTTGCATGACACAAGTGAAGACAGGGGCAATGCATGGAAATGTCTGCAACGACTAGTCAGCCCCCAGGGTCTTTCCATGCAACGTTAGGATGTGATCGCGTCCAGATTTAATGCTTGGGATCCATAAGTGATACATGCAGTTATCAAATGACTCCCTCTGATACATGGATAATTATATAGCTGACCTAACAATTTCCAATGGGTCATATCCCAGAAACCCATAAGTTCCTCATTTGTTTGCTAAAACAACCTAGTCAGACTGGATATAGACTGCTAGAAAGATTCCACAGGAAGGACTCTCATTATCTCTTTGCTACTAAATACCATTAGGAGGTCTGACTAGCATGTTTACAAGGTGTCTTTGTTGGGTATTGATTTCTTTTTTCTCTCTCAGCTCTTCTTGGGCATCCCCAAGGGAGAGGGGTAACAAACTGAGCTACAAAGGCTTTCCTTCCCATGACTCATCTCTGTAGCAAATATTATTATATTGTGTGCTTTTAGGTATATGCTGCTCTCCATATAATGATTTATCATTTGTAACTGACACCACACGTGCTCAAACCTTCAGAATCACTATATAACACTTTTGTCACTATTGACAGCGACAAAATTTGAGCTTCACTAAGGAGAAAAAAAAGTAAGCAGAACTTCCAAAGAATTTTTCCAGTCTTTGTGACTGGTTACTATTATCATCTGAGGAATTAAGATGCCTTTTCTCCTTAAATTTTAGTCTTGGAATTATTGCCAGGTCTTCCTACTAATCTCAGAATCTTCTCTCTATGGTCAATCTTCAACATTCTCACATACTCTCAGCCAATTAGAGTATAAGAAGAGACGTCGTTCAAACAAAAAAATGATTGGAAATAAAATATATACATGTTGGAAATTTATACATTTGGACCAGAATTACAGAATCTGGTTTGAATAAATTAACAAATTGTTTTGGCTTATTTTTATAGCTCTTCCTGTTTTGTGTCAAACCATCTAGGTAATGTTCCTATCCCTTTGGTTCTTAGGATGACAGAGTCCTCAGAGGCTAAATCTCCAGGCAAACCTCTGTGTTGAAATCAAACCACCTGACCTGGGTAGTTCTGGTCTATCAGTATATTAAATCAATAAATTGTTACTGGACCCCTATTCTGTGGAGGGTATTATCCTGGGTGCTGGGGATGCAGTAGGGAACAGCCTACCCAGTCTTGGTTACCGCCCTTATGGTTCTGACTGTTTCATAAAGATGTATAGAAGAATCAAGGAAACAAATGTAACCAATTACAAATTGTAATAAGCCAAAGGATCCTTGAATTGGGCTTTTTATTATAGTTAGATTTTCATGAGGTTATTCAACAAAGATAACTAACAAACAAAAGAAGATTGCCTTATGGATGCCAACTCCTGGAATTATGCTATATGGCTTAGACTCTTTACTAGATTCAACAATGAAATTAATCATCCAGCATCATAGAAAAATCCATAAACTTCAAGCTGCTCTGAAAATACTGACATAAGAATGTTAATACTTTGCTTATAAAGTTATCTGAAATGATAGATAATGACAAATGTCTTGTCTCCTAAAATGCACACTGGAAATTTTCTGAATTCATACTGAGTGACTTTTTTTTTTCCTTTGAATGATTTAAATTTTAGAGAGTAGGTTCAAATCAAAGATTTTCTATTCAAGGCATGAGAAGCCCTATCACCTTTCTCTTTCCTGCTTTCTTGTTTCCAACTGCAGGCACATGGAGGTTCCTGTTCTTGGAGTCTGAGTTATATGCAAAAATGCCATTCAGTTTCTGTTCTGAATATAGTGAGGTTTTAGAAGTTTCCTTCAAAACAGAAACTGTATGAAGCAATAAAGGACAGTTCTGTCTTCCGGTCCCCAAATTGCCTCTTTTGGGGCATCGACTGTCACCATTGTAAGTCCTTCCCATTCCTTCAACTGACTACTGGGTTTCAAGTCCCAACCTATAGAAGATCCATGTTAGGTACTCAGGAGATGATTATTCAAGATCTTGTACATATGGGGATTATAACCTTATAGGGGAGATATAAATAATCACAGCAGCATGGAACTGTATCTTACCAGACATTGGGTTCTAAAATCAGAGAAGAAGGCAAAAATTATATATTCAAAATAACACTTAAAAAATTTTAGTTCACCTACAAAATATAGAATATATGGTCATGTTTATAGATCAGAATAGAAGCAATCTAATGATCCGAACACAGTCAGATTTTCCTCTAGGACTAGAACAGGGCACAGATTCTTCAACTGAACAGCAAATAAAATGAATGGCTTATGGTATGGGCCACGTTGTATGAAAGCACACAGATCAGACAGCCTTGGCGCAGCTTTATGCTCATACTGAGAGACATGGAGAAACTGTGGAACAGTGGGGCAAACACAGATGTGAGACTTCATCCCAGACTCACTAATACTCGGGGCACGTATGCACTGAGTGTATGCAGAGCAGAATCGCCCACCTTACTTGAATCTCTGTGTCTCTCTGTCTCTCTCTCCTCTGTCCCTCTCTTACAAACACACACCATTCTAGTCAACAGGAATAACACAAGCAAAGCTTCAGAAAGTGTACATCGTGTGACAACAACAAAGCAAAAGTTATCGGCAATAGCAGCAGAAAATAGTAACAGTACAGTAGTATGGCTAGGAACCCATTGTAGAATATAATGAGTATTAGGCAAAAGAGTTGGGGCTATATTTTAGTAAGTTCTATAAAGCCACTGAAGACTTTTGAGATGGAGAGTAACTATGACCTTGCTGGAAGACAAATAAGATGAGTTCAGTTATAAACCTACTAAATCTGAGCTGTTCTGGGAACAGTTGGACACGCACACCTGCCAAGGAAGTCTCAACTTGGATATATGGCCTAATGAGCCATTCCCAGAAATATCTTTTTTATTGTTGGTTCCAGACAATAATATACACTTAGTAAATAATTACTAAATTAACAGTAGTTGATTATATTGAATTGAATTGACTATATTAATTATATTGATGATGAATATAGAGCTATTTAAACAAAGGAAGAAAGGAAGAGAGGAAGGGAGGAAGGTGAGGTCAATTTTGTTTTTCTAGCTACTTTGTCTCTTGAAATTTTCTAGTCTGAACATTTCCACTAAAGATCTGTTGTGTTGAGGGACAGTTATTTGTAGACACGAGGCTAAATTCTGGGCACCCTCCACCACCCCAACAGTATTCTTTCAAAGCTGCCAAGAGTAAAGAGCAGCATCTAAGCAGCCAATGATGAAGAAAACAAGTGAGAAGAAATGATCACACCCAAGGGCTGCCGCTGTGATCAGGCGGTTTGCTAACTAGAGGAACAGAGCGTCTTACTGAACAACTAGAGCCATGAAATGCAGGCTGTTTGGGGATGAAAGCGACGGTGTTGGGAGAAACGACAAGAAGAAGAGTGTGCAGTAATCTGCGCGTTTCTCTCTTTTCTCTGAGCCTGACGTGGCAGTAGAGATCAGAAGAGCATCCTAGCAGGCTTGCGTTCTGACAGTGGAGAAGAGAGGCAGCTGGAAGGAGACAAGATAGAGCAGCTCTCCTGTCCGGAGAGGCGAAGGGCCATGAAAGGCATCAGTAACTTCTGAGGTTAGCCTTGTGTTTCTCTAAAGACATCACATATGGCAGACTCTACAGAGTGGAAAGGGGGTCAGAAAGTCATTTGCTGAAAGGGCAAGCCAAGCCCTTCCCACTTCAGTAGTTTCCTGGGGCACAACTGTATAGAGACAGCTGAACACTTCACACTTCACTATCACTGCCCAGTGGAACAGCCGTGTGGGGGGCTCGGGCTAGTTCAGGAGAATATTCTTGCTTGAAGGGCTATGAGCGCCAAGTCCTCAGCATTGACCCCAGAGGGCCTTAGCAAGTGTGCGTCCTCCCTGCTTCCTGTCCGGCAGCCTGGGCTCATCCACGGGTCCATGGCATTCCAGCTTCTGGGATCAATCCAGTGCTTAGTCAAAAAGGAAGGATCCCGAGGGGATTCCTTCCTCCTCCTCCTTCAAATGATTCATGTATTAAAAAAAAAAATAGAAAATACAGGTAAACCAAAAGAAAACTCAACTCTAGTTTTATTGCCCAGAGACTTAAGCACTGTTAACATTTTGGTTTATATCCATATTCACTTTAAATTCAGTTTGTTTATTCAGAAAGAATTTTTCCAAGCTTTATTGTGGTATAATAGACAAAGAAATGTATGTTATTAAGGTGTACAACTTGATGATTAATAATATATACATTGTGAAATAATTGCCACAACCTTATTAACATATCCACCACCTCACAGAATTAATTAATTCTGTGATTAATTAGTTAATTAATATCTTTATTAATTTCGTTTTCTTTCTTTCCTTTTTTCTTTCTTTTCCTCCCACCCTCCTTCCTTCCTTCCTTTCCAGACCTGCCTTCTTTCTATGACCTTCCCTTATATTTCCACTCCTTCAAAAACCATTCTCAACTTTTCCCTCGTTCTGAATGCTCTACCTTGCTTATTCCAGAAGCAGATCCCTGTCTTGCTACAGGTCATTTTCATACATGCTTGGATGCCTGACCCTGCACCACAGCTCTCAGCTGCCAGACCCCAGTGGTGTAGGGCACCTACATCCCTATGGACTGGCTCTTCCAAGCCTGCCAGTGCCCCACTGGCTCTTTTGTTTGGTCACCCCATCACTCCTGCTGAAAGTCCCCAGCACTTCTGACTACATGTCTAATTTTGCTTTCAAACCCTATACATAAGAGCACATGCCACACATCTAATTTTACTCTCTTAGGCATTTCAAATCCTTCCTACTCTTACTTTCCTCCATCATCATCTGGATTCCCAGCCTGGCATAGACAAAGCGATGATATGGTTCACTCGTATTTCCTGGTGAAAGGCAAAGGGCACCTGAGTCAGAAAGTTGTGTTGGCCTTAAAAGTGAACATAGAGATATTTACATAAATTCAAAAGGTTAAATGTAGGAAGATATTGATGGATCAATATAATACTGGTTTGTCTTTGTGATATGCCGTAGTACTCACTGAGAAAGGTCACTAAATATATTGGAGAATCTGTAAACTAAATTGCTGGTCTCACTGAACAGAGTCCATGAGTCAATCAGAACTAGCTGGTGTGTTTTATGACTAATTCTTAATTTTAAAAAACATCAGAGGTCACTCCATCACAGCTCCGTGCTACCTGAAGAGCCAAGAGGTTTAGTCAGAGCAAACGTGGTTCACAGTCCCATTTGGTTTTGGTTCCTCAAAGTGAATCACAGCATTTAGAGACCTAGGGATAGTGAGCATAAACATAAGTCCTTATTTCATGGTCTTTTCTAACAACTTATATCTAATAACTTCATAATCCTGCTGAAGCTGGTCAGATTTAATTAGACTTATAAAGCCTATCCTTTTGTATACTCATGAGCCCAATGCTGTGGTTTTAATAAAATAAAAATAGTTTTCTAAAGCTTCGTATTTTGATCATACCATGCCCCTGGCTAAAGCACTATTATTTTTGTGCACATTCTCTGAGCTTCCATGAAATAAAACATTTGACAACTATTACATTTTGTCACCCTTAACATTTTAAAAGTAGCATTCATTTATCTACACTTTACTGCTATAAAGTGAGCTCTGAAAGTGTTTCATGCTATATTCACTCTCTGCTTCTTACCATTTGCATAGTGAACACACAGAAGAGATTTAGTAATCACGTGGTGAATGAGTGAATGAAAATAAATGAACATATCAATTAGACATTGGGCAAGAAAATATTTTCTGTATCTTTTTTGCATCTTTATCATAAAATAATTTTAGAACTCTGAAATTACTGTAATACTGTTAGGAAACTCACTATGTATGGGGGGGGGGGGCTAAAAGTAAAAAAAGAATTAAGGAAAAGCATGTGGAAACATGCTCACTATCATCAGTCAGCAGGGTAATGTTGATTAAAACTATGGCGATATACAACTATGCACTAAAAATGCCCAAACTCAAAAATATCAACAGCACCAAGAACTGGCAAGGATGGGAAGAAAATGAAACTTTTATGTTGATGTTCGAAATGTAAAATGTTAGGAACACTATGGAAAATAGTTTTCAATTCTTTTATAAAATGAAGCATATAGTCAAATGCTTCAATTCTACTTTCAGGTATTTACTCAAAAGAAATAAAGACATATATCTACATAATGTCTCTCTTCGTTAAAAATACTTAAAAATTACAGACAATTCAATGTTCAGTCCAAACCAAGAGGTAAACGGATAAGCAAAGTGTGATTTTTCCATATAATGGAATGCTATCCAGCCAAAAAAGGGGGGGTTGGCGCAGGGTGAACTAGGTAGATATAATGTGGATCTCAAAAACGTCATGGATGAAAAAAAGCCAAATTTGAAAGAGTTGGTACCAATTCCACTGAAAATGAGACTCTAGAATAGATAAACCTGGTCGGTAGTGATAGAAGAAAGGAGGTAGGTAGTTGTCTGGGGCCAGGAGGAGACAGAGAATTGACCATAAAAAAGCACAGGGAATTTTTGGGATGATGAAAGGTTATATATCCTGACTGAGGAGGTCGTTACACAGATGTATACATTTGTCGACACCTATTGAGCTATCTGCTGAAAATTAGTACATCTTATTATATATTAACTCACACTTAAATAAAATGGATAACAAAATAAACAAATTGAGGAAAAATTTGAAAAAACTGGCACCTGTTTTAGAGAAATCTGTATAATGTTTTATTAATTATCAATATTTTTAAGCTATGGAATCAGTTCTTCATAAAAACCTGCTACAACCCAGTTAGTTGATATTGCTAGTGATACTGCTCCTTCACACTCACTGAATAATAACTGTGTAGATGAAGGAGAAGAGACGTTATAGGTTCACAAAGTGTTGCCCAAGTTCCCTTTTATTGATGATCTATTTAAGGCAGAAATTATTTCAAAGGTCAAAACTGCCACTTGGAAGAAGGCTGCTACTTTAAACCTTAAACTCTGCAAGTTTCTTGGCCTGAAGCTTGTTTTGTTATGTTAATGTCAGATGTAAAGCCGCTGAATATCATTTGTTTATCAGCTTTGAAAAAGAATAGAAAGTGATCCAAAAGAAAACTTATCCTGGAAACTGTTTAAAGAAAGGAAGTTCTGGGCCCAGATGTGAACCCAGCACCCACTTAGCTCTTCGCCTCATCCATCTGCATGTGTCTCTACAGCACAGTGAAATACAGGGCAATGCTGCGTAAGAAAAGATTAAATTATGCTGAGGGTGCCCTCTTAAGGCAGAGAAAGATACCATCACTTTTGAAAGACCTGAAAAACAGTTGAAATACTGTGTTTGCCCTTAAGACACTGTCCTCAAGTTAGCTGGCAAATTTTCTTATCCAGAACAGAATGTTCCTGATAATGCCAAATAGCCAAGCTATCACAATCGTTAGGAGCCAGTTTCACAGGCCAGTTGCTAGAATGTAGGGTAGCCCTTGGACTTACTACCCAACCGAGGACATTTTAAGAAAGGAGATGCTATTAATAATTACGCTGGGACAACAGGCAAAAACCAGAACTGTTCCAGGCAAACTAGGGCCATGGCCACCCTAGTAATATATAATCTGAAGGATGACTTTGATGCAGTGCTACCACGGCTTACACTATAGGAAAATGTCTAAAGAATGTGTCAGAAATGCAATTGAAAATGTCCTCAATGCAGTATCATTCATTTTTAACCCAAGTTTTGTTTTTATAACCAAAGACAGGACAGAATGTGGGTTTTGATAACATTTACTCCAACGTAACATAAAGGACATTCACTCTTTCGGTCTACTGTATTTTTTTTTTTTTTTCATTTTAGGAAGGATCTTAATTCTATCTGGGGCATTCTGTCTCTTAGCTCTGAGTCCCCCAGTATGCACCCAAAAGCAACGTGTGTGAACTAGGTTACATAGAGATCAGCAAATTTATTCTCAAAATTGCTGTGTCTTATCCTTTCTCCTATACCAGGCATGGGTTCCAGTTAATAACTGGAAGATTTTTCTTTTTTAGATGAATAAGAATGAAGTATTCCTAGTCTTTTTGGGAAGATTTTAGGTTCCTGATAAATTAACAAAGGATTTCTAAAATAAGAATAAAAGCTCATTCTATCAAATGTGCCAATACACATCAGTGAGTATTGGCTATTTGTCTATTGCTAAATTATTAATACAGCATATCCTAGGTACCACTTTTTCTCCCCAGTGAGTTGTTGACATTTAACTAATTTAGCTATGCTTATGTCATCCCTGCTCTAAACCGTTATTCCCAGCTACTACCAGAAGTCCTTTAAAAACAAACACCTATTAGATACAAAAAAAATCCCTCCATATAAAACAAATAAAATATACTTGTAAATTGTTTACATTTATAGGATGCAATATATAACAGAATTTTGAGTGCATGCAGAAAAATATTTTGACTGTAATACTTTTTTAAAAATCACTTCTTAGAGTTGACATTTGAACTAAAACAACCTTCTCCATTTGAATGTGTCACTGACTGCTCTGCGTTGACTCTAGGATCAATGAAAAAATGATCATAATATGTATAATCTCATAAAGTACAAATTTTGGAGTAAATTATGCCACAAATAAAATAAAATAAAATAAAAGGTCACTCCTCTCCTTTTTCTCTTGTCCTTTTATGTTCAGTTGTGTCATCATTTGAGAATGGATTTGCTTTCAAGAAAAGCTCTTATTTTATTACTTATTATTACTGCTACTAATTAATATTTACATTGTGCCCAGGGCCGTGTTATATGCTTTATTTGCATTATCATCTGTATTCCTCAAGGCGTCCATACAAAATAGAGGGAGGAACCCCAGGGACACCCAGAGGGTGAGGTGATTCTGTAGTATTTTTAGTATCCTGACAGGTGAAGTGTCCTCATATAAAAAGGAATCAGTGTGCTTTTACAAGAAACAAAAGCTTTCTTATGAGAAAAATGAGCCAGAGATACACTTGTGTTGTGTGTTATGAGAATTTTTCAGAAATTTTCAAGAGAGGGAATGAGAGGAAGAGATGGGAAAGAGATGATACTTTGTGGGAACATGACAATTGAACTGAAATGAGCAGTGTGTGAACAGAAGGAAACACCTAGAGTGTGTATCTTAGTCACAGGCAGCTTTCCAGCTGCTTTAAGCAGCAATAGGAACCTCAACTGTCCTAGGGAGGGAACCACATTTTTACATAATCTTGGCAATCTCCACTAAATGAGCAAAGAATTCCCTCAAGAAACTCATCAGGATATCCTCAATGTTTTGGAGTCAGATTTTTCCTAATGTCTAATGTGAAAAGATTGAGACCACAGGGAAACAGCAGAGAAAGCCTTTTTGCAGTATTACTCATCAGAAAACACAGCTCCAGAAGCCAAGGAGTGCAGAGTTTCCTTGGCTTCACAGTGTCCAGCTCCAGGAAGCAGAGTGGGAAGGACACAAGGAGGGTCGGATTCTAAAGTGGAATTAGTCAGTTGGGAGGAATTTTAGGGTTAAACAAATCATGTTAAAAATGCATCTTTTGAAACCATATTTCTAATGCATTTATTTACCATATGCAAAACATCGTAAATACTTTTAGTGCTAAACACATCATTTATCAGACTTGATACATGCAGATCGATCCAGTGAATGAGAAAAATAGGAAAATATTTTTTATTTTCCATGATTTTCTGAACTCTTGTCATTAAAGTGTGTATTTGTTTGTATTCCTTCAAGGTCTTTGAAATGGCATTTCTTGAAAGATAGCTGATTTGAACTATTTCCAAAGAAGTCAAATAAGTAGTTGATGACTGATTTACTCATAAATGGCCTGGGGTTGAAAACAATTGAGGTTCCAGGAAACTTATCTTTAATGGCATTAATGATGCTTTTTGAAGGTGCAATTACTACAACAAAACCACAGCCAAGGGCTTGTTGCAGTTATTTTTTTCTTCAGTATGAGCTACAAAAATATTATGAGCCAAAATAATAATAATAATAATGATAATAATAATACCACCTTTCGAAATCCAGACACTTATAATTAGTAAGCAGTTTTTGCTAAATTATAATGCAGGTCATCATTGGAAAAGACATATCTAGAGTTCCACTCCAAAGACCTTATTTTCTCTTTCTCTTTTCCATCTGGTGAGATGGGAGAAACAAGGATTTTGTATAATTTTTAAAAACCAAAATGCAATTATTCACACACACACACAAAAAAAACACATTTTAACCTTTCTTAAAGAATCCTTTTAGAAATGAAAATAAAATTATACTAGCAAAAATTTAGCACACAAGATAGAGATGTGATTCTTCTAATAGATTTCACGACCGGTGTCATTCATGCTAATTGGTAAGTAATAGAGTCAAGTCAAAAATATATTATCAGAAGAAAGAGAAACATTCTAAGAACTTATTCTTCGAGAATTCTAACCAAATGATTATTTTAAAAGAATTCTCCTCTTCTGAACAGTGTATAATATGGTATTTGTGAGCAGAGAGAAGGCCTGAGAATTATGTGAGATCTAAACATCAGCAATGTCTAGAATAATAACTTTCTTCAAAGAACACAATGTAAATATCCTTTTTCTTCTGTTTAGTTATTTTGAACAGCATGCATACTTCACATGAACTACAGTGGAGTGTTTGATTAGTCAAAGAAAAAGCCAATATTTGAAAAGGTGTTATTTGCAACGGAACTAAAGTAGATATAAGGCAAAATTATGCTGGGGTTAATGTGGTAGAGGGAGACGCTGCTATTGAAAGGATGGGCAAGTGAAAGTACATCTTGGGATTTAAAGATAAAGCGTCTGGTAATGACCACTATTCACGTTTCTAGTTGAAGAAGCTACATAGGACTAGTGTTTTCTGCCCCACGGGACACACATAAAGAACATTGTTTGGCTTGCATTACTATTTTTTTTTACACAGTCTGGACTTGGAGAGATTGAAGACACATATAAGAAGTACTTAGGTAAAAAGAGGGCACCAACACTGGGAAAGTATGGGTAATGGAAGTTTCTAGTTCAGTCAGCATGCCCAGGCTTTGGTTGAGGTCAAGGGATAGGTTTTAGGGCAGATCACGTCTCATATGCATGACCTATATTATATAACTTCCATTTGCTAAGATTCAATACTGCGGAGTTGGAGAGTGGCTGGAGGCCTGGTAATGTGCAGGTATCACTCAATCTTCAAAAAAATTGGAGTTCTGCCATAAGACCCAGCAATCCCACTTTGGGGTATCCTTCCAAAGAAAAGCGAGAAGCTGAACTTGTCTTCATTGTACTGAAATCCTGAAGGATCGGAAGAGATAGAGGCAGAGTATTCATCTTTGTTTCTCACTGAAGGTTATGACCTTGGAAATCAAAGTAGATTATTCGGGGAATAACCATCGGACCCCAAAATAGAGTGAAGTTACCAGAAAGTTGGACTCCTTTAACACAGCCAAGAGCTGCTTGAAAGATGAAAAGAAACGGTCTCAGAGGGAGACTTGCCAAAACTGATGAAGATGGCTTTGTTTTGACATGTGAGTAGTGAAAGAAAAAGGAACAGATAAAACCATAAAGCTCAATGCTATGGATGAAAACAGCAGTCAGACAGAAAGAAAAACAATAGTGGAGGTAACAGCCTATTATTTCAAGAAGAAATAAGTAGAAAAAATGATTTAGAAGTAATTCTTGGAAATATCAGTGAGGGTGACAAAACATGAGAGACCCCCAACTCTGGAATATGAACAAGAGGTAGTGGAAAGGAAGGTGGGCGGGGGGTTGGGGTGTCTGGGTGATGGACACTGAGGGGGGGGGCACTTGGCGGGAGGAGCACTGGGTGTTATGCTATATGTTGGCAAATTGAACTCCAATGAAAAAAATTTTTTAAAACAAGTAATTCTTGGGACTCAGACTTGAAAATGTAGAGAGCATGAGGAAGAAAGAGAAACATATTTTAAAACCTATGTATTGCAGAAAACTTTTTTTTAAAGATCTATTTATGTATTTTAGAGAGAAAGGGCACGAACCCCGGTACAGGCTTGATAGTGGGGGAGGGGCTGTGGGAGGGCACCCCAGACTCCCCACTAAGCACAGAGCCCAGGATGGAGCTTGATCCCAGGACCCCCAAGATCAAGCCCTGAGCTGAAACCAAGGGTAGGATGCTCAACTGACTGAACCCCCCCCCCAGGTGCCCCTGCACAAGCAACTTTTGAAGCAATGATAACAGAAATAAAAGCAACATAATTATAATCTTTCTAACAAATCACCTATTATCCTTTTAAAATAATTTTTAAAGACTTAAATGTATTCTGAATGTGTAAAAATTTTGAAAGGTAGGAAAAAATGGGAACGCCAAGGTAACTTTTCAGACAGGTGCATGCGTGCACGTGTGCACACACACACACTCATAAACACTAGGACATACTGTAAGCACACTACAGACATGATGTTTTTCATCTTGCTCTTTTATTTACCAGTATGATCATAACTTCTTTGTGACAATAAATATTCTCTGGAAGCATATGTTTTGCTATAAATAAAATATTTTGTCACATAAATAGACTACAATATATTCAAACATTCCTTTATTTTTGTAAATTTAGAAGTTTTCCACTTTCATTTTTAGAAATAAATTGCTTATCTCCATATAAATAAATCTTTGAATTTTTCCCTCAAAATATATTCAGAAAAGTGGAATTGCTAGGGGAAAACAGTACGGAAAATGTTTAACATTTTAATGTTTTGTGATTACAATAGTAATATATGTAATAGAGAATTTGGAAAATATAAAAAGTTTCAAATCAAAACTGTAAGCTTCTAGCCTCTACTCTTTATTGCCTCAAATCCAAATTTTAATTCTGTAATGACATTTTTAGTTTCTTAGACATCCCTGTTGATTTTACGCATCCCTGCTCCCTGTCTTTGTTCTATCTCATTCCACCCTCTTCTTTTATGACCTGCTTCCAGTTCACAGGGACTTGGCCCCCTGCCCTCTAGTTCCTGTACCCTTTCAAAAGTGTTTCCTTTAGATGAATGTTCTTTTTCTTTTATTCTACGGCATGTTTTCCTTTGGGCAGAAAGGAATGAGAGCATAGAGATTCAGAGCTTGTCCTAGAACACAACTGTCTCATTTCAATCCCAGCTCTGGCATTTCTGAGCAGTGTAATCTTGGCCACATCGTTTAATATATTTAATATATCTCTGTTTAATATAACTCATTTAATATATTTAATATATCTCTGTACTCAACGTACATAACTATTTACCAGAGTCTTTGAGATGAAATGAGCTCATACATGTAAATCATTTAGTATTCACTCAGGAAGTGATGACTCTTATTGTGGCTCTGTATTGGCCTCTTTTTTCCCCCTGTTTTTTCCTTAAAGGGGGAAAATATTTAAAGATTTTTTTTTTTTTTAAGATTTTTTAAATTTATTTATGAGAGACACAGAGAGAGAGAGGCAGAGACATAGGCAGAGGGAAGAGCAGGCTCCCTGTAGGGAGCCTGATACGGGACTTGATCATGACCTGGGATCATGACCTGAGCCAAAGGCAGATGCTCAACCACTACCCAAGTGCCCTAAAAATTTATTGATTATCAGTATGTGTGTGTATGTGAAACACTATATGCATCTATTCTTTTGGGTATGAGTCAAATCCTCATTGAGGTAGATCGATGGTCATAATTCCTAGCTCTGTTCTTGACTCATAGTCACTCACCATGGCTCTGTCACACCATGATGAACGCACTTGCTTCCTCCATTACGTGGCTAGATCACAGGATGATCACAGGTGGTCTGTGACAGTCCACAATCTGTAGTACACACTGCTACCCAAATGGTTTCTAGCATTCCCTGCCTCTGCCTGATAGTGCATTCCAGGGCACCGTGGGCTCCCCCTCCCCACTTCCTGTCTAACAGAATGAGATGGAAAAATAAAGATGGAGGAGGAATGTGGGAATAGGTATGATTAACAATGATTCCAAAGAAACTTAAAATTTTTCACTGCGGAGATAAAATATACATTCAAGATGATAAAGAACAGGACTGGAATGGTGTATATTTTGCTTTGTAGCTTTCTAAATTTTCCATATTATTTGATTTTCTATCTCAGAACAGATCTAGAAAGAGATATAATAAAAGAGGAAATGAGATTTTGTAAAATGCCTTTTACAATAGTATCAAAAATATCAAGTAACTCTGCATAATCTAATGGATGTGTTAGTACTCCAGAGGAAACATTATAAAACTTAATGAGAGATATAAAAGAAGATCTAAAAAATGGAGAGATGTAACATGTTCATGAGTTGGAAGACTGAATATTTTAATGATATTACTTTTGCCAAATTGATCTATAGAGTTAATGAAATTGCAATCTAAATTCCAACAGGCTTTTCTTTGGTAAAAAATAGACAAGCTAATTCTAAAGTGTATATGGAGAAATGTCTTCAAAGAAGACATCCGGATGGCCAGGAGACATATGAAATGATGTTCAGCATCACTAATAGTCAGGGAAATGCAAATCAAAACCACAGTGAGATAGCACCTCACACCCATCAGAGTGGCTAAAATCAAAAGCACAAGAAACAAGTGTTGATGAGGTTGTGGAGAAAAAGGAATCCTCGTACGTTGTTGATGGGAATGCAAACGGGTGCAGCTAGCCTGGAGAACAGTATGGAGGCTCCTCAAAAATTTAAAAATAAAACTACCATATGTTTCAGTAATCACACTGTTGGGTATTTACCCAAAGAATACAAAAACACTAATTCAAAGGATACATGCTCTCCTATGTTTATAGCAGCATTATTTACAATAGCCAAGATATGGAAGCAGCCCAATGTCCATTGACAGATGAATGGATAAAGAAGATGCAGTCTAGGGATCCCTGGGTGGCTCAGTGGCTTGGCGCCTGCCTTTGGCCCAGGACATGATCCTGGAGTCCCGGGATCGAGTCCCGCATCGGGCTCCCTGCGTGGAACCTGCTTCTCCCTCTGCCTGTGTCTCTGCCTCTCTCTCTCTGTGTCTCTCATGAATAAATAAAATATTAAAAAAAAAAGAAGATGCAGTCTATATATTATGGAATATTACTCAGCCACAAAAGGAATGAAACTTGACATTTGCCACAATATGGATAGATATAGAGGCTTTAATGTTAAGCAAAATAATTTAGTCAGAGAAAGACAAATACCATATGATTTCACTTATATATGAAATTTAAGAAACAAAACGAATGAACAAAGGGAAAAATAGACTCTAAACTAAAGAGAACAAACTGATGGTTATTAAAGGATAATGAGTGGGAGGATAGGTGAAATAGGTGAAGGGGATTCAGAATACCTTTATCTTGATGAGCAGTGAGTGACGTATACAATTGTTGAATCACTATATTGTATACCTGAAACTAATTTAATTACTGTATGTTAACTATACTGGAATTAAAATAAGTAAAATACAATAAAAATATGTAAAAAATTTTAAAAATAAAAATTAAATAAAATGTATATGAAAAAGCAAAGGGCAAAGAGCAGCCAAAACATTCTGAAAGAAGAAGTTGGAAAGATCCCCACTCTATCATCTAGAAAAACTAATTATAAGGAAAAAGTCATAAGAAGAATATAGTTTTGACTTCAGAATAAACTAGTAAGTCAATGGAATAAAATGAAGAATCCAAAATTCAACATTCATTATGAATGCTCCATCTGTGGCTGAAGTAGTAATAGAGTAGCTGCAGTAAAGATACCATTTTAATGAATGGAGCTGGGATTATTATGTACACATATTAAAAAATGAAATCAGACTTCTACATCACACCCTACACAAAAAGCAGTCCTTAGATGTGAAAGGTGAAACTACAAGGCTTTCAGAAAATAATGTAGGAAAATACTTCAGCAATCTTGGGATAGAACATATTTTTAACCAAAAAATAAGTACAAATCATAATGAAAAAAAAAAAACTTAAGAACTTTCTGTGCACAAATCGATGCCATAAATAAAATGGAAAGTGACAGAAATAAAGATATTAGCATATAACTCTGACAAAGGACTCTTATTCAGTAGTGAGCTGAATGAGCACTGGTGGTTAATGCAGGGATGACATCTCTAAGGTAGGGAGGCCATAGGTAACAGAACAGGGTATCTCATAAATACAGAAAACAAACCAACAAACCAGTCGTTGCCAGAGGGAAGGGGAATGGAGGCATGAGCAAAGTGGGTGAAGGGGAGTGGGAGGTGCAGACATCCAGCTATGGATGAATGAGTCACAGGATAAAAAATACAAATAGGAAATATAGGAAATGGCATTGGGAGAGCATGTATGGTGACAGATGGGAGCCTCTGCTTGTGGTGAGCATAGTATGATCTATAGAATTGGTGAATCATGTTGTCCACCTGAAACTAATGTGACATTGTGTGTCAAGTATATTTTAGAAAAAAAAATTAAAAGGAATACAACAACCAGGAAAGAAATATAATCCAGCCTTTTGGGGGTGCTACAAAATTCCTTAAAAGACAAAATGATAATGGACTTCTGGATAGATGTTGGCTGAGTTACAATTAAAATATTGTATTCTCTTATTGCTCAACTTAAAATGAGACATAGAACAATAAAATACAATAAACATTAACAAACGGGGTGCCTTTCTACTTTGTTAAGCTATTGGGTTTGCCTTGTTTCTAATTGACAGCTACAAGGAGGCCACATGACATAGTACTCAAGAATTCTGTTCACACTCTAACTTATATAGGGTATCATTTCTCCTTTTCAGTAATGTCATTGGTTTTCACTTTCCTTCGCGTCTTCATACGTATTTTATTTCACTTTATTTTATTTTATTTTTATTCATATGTATTTTAGAGGGTATTTGAAATCATCTGGCCCAGGCTGCAGGCTAGATGTCATCTTAGCTCTCTTTTCATGTTCCTCAGACCTTTTATAATCTTTACCAAATGATTCCTTAGAGTTGGCATAGATTTGTGATTTAGGTGTATTTTATGTCCTTCCTGCACTCCTTAAAAATTATACCAATAGTTTTCCAGGCTGAAATACAGTCCTACATAATATTTCTATTGGATAATTACAGTTTGCTCAGGTTATAGTCTAATTGGCCTACCATTCCCCCATTGTGATGAATTTCAGATTACTTCCCATGGTTTCATAATGACAGAATTTCAGCAAGAGACCTCTTGGATGGAATTTACCAACTATTGGATTTTTAGATGAATTCTCAGGAGTGAGATAACTAGGTCATTGTGGATACATCATGTTATGCTTTTAAAATACCTCGTAACATTTTTCTTGCTACCAACAATATTTGAAAGCACCAGTGACCTTGAAAATTTAGAACCAGAGGAAAAAATATGACCTGATGATTGTGACTGGGATTTAATAGTAGGAGACTCTGGCCTTTCAGAGTCCCTAACTGGATATGATTTTTTTTCCTCTCGAAATAAAACAAGTTTTTTCTTTTGTCTTCTCTGTCTCGACTTGGACAGCATCACAGCTGCACAGTTCAGACATCTGAATTGACTCCTACCTTAATCTAATGCCTCACATCTGATTCCACAAGAAATTCTCTCTGCTTTGCTCTCAGAATTCTCTAAACACCGTCCCCTTCTTCCGTTCCCAGTGTTCCCTCCCTCTCAGCTGAACAGAGGCGACCATCACCAGCCTGCCCTCTGGTATTTCAGACTATTCTTTGCACGGCCTCTCGAGTGGTATCCTACATCACAGATGCAGCTGTGCCCTTCCACAACCTGTGACTTCTCACTGCCCGCAACACAGAGCTGGTCCCTCACATGTCACCTAGCACCCTCATCATCTGTGGTCACATGGGTGAATTAGCCATCCCCCTAACATGCCTTCCTTACAGACCATCCACCACCATTGTGATTGTGTCCGACGCCTATCAGATTTTCAGCATTTCTTAGGGAGTATTATGTCTTGATCGTGAGTGAGTGCCCTCACCCCACTGCTGCCACCACCCCTGTGCCTAGCACAGGACCAGGTGCACATGGGAGATGTTTAAAAACAAACTAAAATGCAGAGAATGGATTTGACTTGAACTCAGCTGCATTGAGGAATGAACAATCGTTACCAAAAGCATAGTGCATGATCAGTAAGTAAAAATGTAGACGGTTTGTGCTAGTGCAGAGGTCTGTTCATGACCCGAGG
Organism: Vulpes vulpes; assembly: GCF_048418805.1. NCBI lineage: Eukaryota > Metazoa > Chordata > Mammalia > Carnivora > Canidae > Vulpes > Vulpes vulpes. The sequence continues at coordinate 2,985,991 of NC_132786.1, read as the reverse complement.
CCACCTGAGATTTTGTAGGAACACTTAAGTAAGGGTAGTAGTCATGTTCACTACAGGTGCTGAAAACCCAAAACCAGAGTGATGGCTAATACCTAGAAAAAATAATTGGAATTGAAGATAAATCTGCTAGACCTAGTCAGAAATACAGGGTGCAAAACAACAGAAAATTCTGCTGTTTCTATCTTCATACCATTTGGAGAATTTATTACCTTTCAACGCCTTCGCTGCCACCCCAGAGGCTTAGGCCCTCATCTCTCACTTGGACAATGTCAGTGACCTAACTGGTCCCTCTAAGCTCTTCTCAACACCCAGTCAGAATGCCATGGTTAAAACACATGTCACACCTTGTCCCTCTTCCAGTTGAAGCCCTCTCATGCCTTCCCATTGTATTTAGTAAAACCAAGTCTTTTTTATGATCAGCTGAAATCTCAGGATGTGATTCCCATAACCTCTTGAACCTCATCTCCTACTAATGATCGTATAGTCTGTTCCAGTGATATTGTCCTGTTTTCTGACCAACCAACCATACTCCTCTGATTCTTGCTGTACCTCCTGCTTGGAATAGTCTCCTTTAGACCGCATGGCTACCATCTAAACCTCCAGTTCTCCCATCTCAATATTTAATAACCCTCTTTCCTCCTTTATTTTGGTGCTTTAACTCTTAATAGTATTTAGCACATTGTGAGCCACACAGCACATGAGCTCCATGTGCAAGTGGATTTTGGTCATTTTTTGTTTCTTAATAACTTTCCAAACCTCAGACACTGTCTGATGAATGGCAGATACTCAATTATGAACTCGGTTATGAATAAATAAGAAATACCATGGAGAGAAATAATCATTTGCTTTTGGGTTTGATATATTACTTATAAAATGGGGGCAGATATGACTTAACATGGTTTAAATTTTTTAAAATGCAGCCCAAGAAAGTTAAAACAATAACATTTCATGATAGAGGGGATCCCTGGGTGGCTCGGTGGTTTAGCGCCTGCCTTTGGCCCAGGGCGCGATCCTGGAGTCCCGGGATCGAGTCCCACATCGGGTTACCCGCATGGAGCCTGCTTCTCCCTCCTCCTGTGTCTCTGCCTCTCTCTCTGTGTGTCTATCATAAATAAATAATTTTTTTAAAAAAATAATAACATTTCATGATAGAAATTGCTATGCTCTGGATGCTTGACTTCTCCCAAAATTCATGTATTAACACCCAACCACCAATGTGACTGTATTGGGAAAATAAGGCCTTTATGGAGGTAATTAAGTTTAAATGAAGTATTAGGAGTAGGGCCATGATCCAGTTGGATTAGTGTCCTTAGAAGAAGAGACGAGAGAACTCACTTTCCCCCTGTCTTGACCATCTGAGGACACAGCAAGATGGCAGCCGCTTGTTAGCCAGAAAAAGAGCTTTTATCAGGAATTGAATCAACCAGCGTCTTGGGTCTTGGACTTCCCAGCCTCCAGAACTGTGGGAAATAAATGTCTTGTTTAGGCCTCCCCTTTTGTGGTATTCTTTTATGGCAGCCCAAGTAGACTAAGATAGAAATGTACCTTAAAAAATCATCAAACTTAATTTCCTTACTTGACAGTTGAGAAAACTGAAGCCAGAGAAATTAGATGACTTTCCAAAGGTCACAAAGTCAGTATATAAAAGAATTAAACTCAATTTACAGGTTGCAGCTCAGTGCTTTCTTTACTTGCTATGTTGACTCTTATACCAATCTCTATAGTATATAATCAGTATAGGGCAGGGGTTCTCACACCTTATTCTCAAGGAACTCTGTTTCTCCAAAGACTGTACCAGGAGTTTTGCCATTAAAAGTTGATGATGGCCATCTTTTTACAATGTATTAAGGGGGTGAGCAAGTATTTAATTGGCTTTATTCCCAAAATGTTATGTGTTTTGCCAATAAAGTTTTCTTACCCCTATGAAAAGATATAAAAGGAAAAAAGTACCCAAATATTACGGGAAAAACTCTGAACCATAATTCTCTAAAAGTAATTCTGCCCTTGGGAGGTGTGGAAGGTTGGAAACATGTAATATGGGCATATTTCCTGCTAGCACAATTGATCCTGGTTCAAAAGATAGAATGAGTGCTACTCAGAATTTCACTATATTCCAAAAAATATCCCATGACTTCTCAGAGCCCTGCATCCTAGACACATTGAAAAAGCATTGATACAGCTGCATGACAAAACCACTCAAAAAGCTATTATGGGCCGAGGCTGAATTAATAGAAAAGAAGTATTGTAATCAGAGAGCCCCCCACCCCACCCCATCCCTCTGTATTCAGCACTTTGGGAACACATGCGTGGCATTATGCACGTTACCTATTCCTTGATCCCACATTTAACATGTTACTGACTAACGTCCAGAGATAACATCAAAGGAATGGGGAAGGGTCAGTTTGGGAAGTGAACAGATAGGGGAACATGGGCCTATTTTCAGACTTTCGAAGGTCTAAAATAAAGGTGAGAGGAGAGATTGATCTGGTATCGCTTCATGTGCAGAACCAAGCTCTGTGCCCAGATACTGCACAAAAGTAAGTCTTTGACTCAATATAGGAAAAAATTAGAGTTGTTATCCCTGGAAAATGTTCCCTAGTAGAATAATTAAAATGTATTGAAAAGTACTGGAAATGTTCCCGACATCAGAAGAAGTCTTGTTTAGGAAGTGATTTAAGGCAGGTGACCTCAAAAGGTCATTCCAGCATGAAGAGTCTGCCATTCGATGAATGCAAAGGACTGGATCATTATTTCTCACGGTGAGTATGTTACAATCAAGTGCAGATGGCTGGTTCTTTCTTCTCTGTATCTTTCTTATCTTTCTTATCTACCCCTGCAGGGGGTAGAGAGCAGAAAGGCCTTGGATGACTAAAACGAATGTGAAGGGGAGAAAGAGGGAAGAAGAATTCCATATTGTTCATAAGTATTCGTTGTAATGCCAATGCCTCTCTGGTTGGGTTATATTAGAATACAGCATGTCAAACCCAAATACCAATCTGCCTCCTGTACTTGGGGGAATTTATAGAGGAAGAAAAGAGAAAAATTCACTTTCCTCACATCTAAACAGTCCTCACATTTGTAAACACATAAACCCCATGAATCTGTTGAAGGGTAGCATATTATTTAAAACGCTGGAGTGGAAATGTTTAAAGAAGAGAGAAAATAAGACCCTCCTGTCCTGAATATGGAAATGAAGGATGGTCATTTAAAGGATAATTTAGAATGAGACATGTTGGAAGGTTTGCCATCATAAATTCCTGAAGAGCCCCCCCCCGCCCCCACCCTCCACAGGAATGGCCCCGATCAAGGAGAACCTGGGGGGGACCTACTTCCCAGCTACCTCTACCTCCAGGGTCAGCCGCATGTCTCCTACCTGGGGCAGCCCCGTAGGGCAGCAGCCTGTGCACTGAGCCCCTGCCCTGCATCCTCTCCAGCCTACTCAGTGAATTCCTTCTGTTTTCATGGTCTTTGTAAGCAACAGTAATAAAACTGATCATAAAATCTATACCATGACCTTAATGACTAATAGTGGTCTAAGACATTTTCCCTGACAATTATTATCTGCACGATAAGGGCTTTTATGACGTCACCTAACCTGGTGGTAGGAATTTAGGCCTCCAGGCCTATAAGCATATGCACATATCACTGCTCCTTTTCCCACAGCAATAATAGACATTGATACTTTCTTTACTCCCTGCAGCTTTCTGCTAGCGCATCACTTTGTTCTGGAGTCAGTGTTTTAAATAATACATCTTTGTCCTGATGCAGCTTTCAAATATTTGTAGATCTGATCCCATCTGTATTATAGAGCTTATTTACACACACACATTTATCTGTTTCTTCCTGCCTTAATCCCTCTGGTTTATTCTTCCTTTATTCCAATTTACTCTTTCTAGAGAACTTCTGCCATTTGATGAGAATTGCGTATCTTAAAGAAATTTGAAGCGAATTAGACTTCAGCAGTGCTTTCACCTGAGTCATGTGTCAGCATTGAGTCCCTCTTCTGTCCCCAAACTCATCTATGTACTTAGGGAGAATCAGGGACCCAGGTAGACCAGGCCCTTAGTTTTCAGAATTAGTTTTCAGAATACTTAGTTTTCAGAATTATGTTATTGCCTTTTGATTACTGGGCTACCAAAAATATATACTAAAAATATATACTCATGCCTTTCCTGGTGCTTTCTAAACAGACACAAGTGGCACTATAATAATTTTTTTAATATGGTAGTCACATTTCAGAATAAAGGCAAGATAGACGATTTGTGGAAGGAAGAAATGTTGAACCACAATTTACTTTGCTGTCATCGTGCTGCATTCTTTATGCGCTTGACACGCTCGGAGAATGATTTGGAGTAAATATAATTAAAGCCAAGGAATATATAAAGTGGTTTGTGGGTATTTATCCTCAGGAGTAACTATTTGACATTAATGTCATGCTAGGAAAGCTGGGCCTATTTCCTGTGGAACTGAAATGTCGGGGAAAGAAGCGGTTATCAGCCCCCTGGTCATTGACAGGGTAGAGGAGCCTTCAGTTTCAAAGATCCACAGTCATGTGGGTGGCACCCCTGTTTCCTGATGGGAGAATTGAGCTTTGATTTGCACATGTTCCCAAAAGGGACAAATATATTATGAAATTCAGGCAGCAAGTATATTCCTGTCTTTTGCAGCACATGTGAGAACTTCTTCGGTAGAACTAACCCGTGCTTTGCCCCCACAGCACTGTACGCGTGGAAAAGAGAAACCAGGGTAGAAGATTCAGCTCTACACCATCATGACAATAACTTAGATATGCCTCCCAAGCACTTTCTTTGTTTCCTTTAACAATCTATTCCAAATCAGATATTCAAATTACATTTTCTAAAACTTCACCTATTTGCGGGCTATATGACCTTTTATAATCAAAACAGAAGCTTTTCACAAAAATAGCTTTAAAAAGGCTGGGAGAATTACCAAAATTACTCTTTTCCTGCTATGACGTGAGTGTGCAACCGTTTTTTTTCTTGTAAATAATGCAACCATTTCAAAGAGGATGCACCCTCCAGATAATAGTGAATAAAAAATTCAGTGAAAGAAAGTAAGCTTATAGCTGCTATGATTTTCCAGAACCATTATGTGTCCCATGCAGCTGGTTTTGTTGGTGCTACTAAGCACATCCTCCTGGGCTCATCCTTTTTGTGTTTATGAGCCTCAAATAAGGATTGAAGGAAGGGGTGGAGAGTGAAAGCAAATATAAATAAATATAAGATGCTGATAAAATCAATATTGTGTGAGTGTCACACGTGACTTAGGCCAATGTGAATTTTCATGTTGGTTTTATATGTTTATAAATTTGTGTATCTAAGTGAAGGAGAGACATGAGGTAAGAGAAAAATGTCTCTCTCTCTATAAGTGAAAGAGTTAAAACAAACAATCATCCTTTACACTTTGTCTGATGATTTGCAGCCGATCTTAGGATAATGTAGCTTCATTTCTTCAAGTGTTCTTTGATAGCAATCCCCAAATGTAAAGACAGGTGCTCTTATATAACTGCTAAATGATTGAATCAGGACTCCTAGCCATGTTTTTTATTTTAATACATGTATTTAATGTATTTTTATATTACAGGTTTTTACAAAACCTGTATTTTTAGATACAGGACTCCAAGGCCTGTATTTAAATTTTTACAGCATACTTTGAAAATTCTACACTTGGGGAAGTTGATGTATTTAATTGAAAGTAATCTAACAATCTTTTTGGCAGAGTAGCGAATGTTTTAGCAGAGTGATAGGTCTTGAAATATTTGTGAGACTGCCTTAAAACTTTTTATCTCTTCGCAAGTCATCAGAAGTTCACCAAAAGTCTACCTTTTTCAACTGCTTTCCTTATGTGGGAATTTTTTAAAGTGAACAGAAAAGCATCACACTTGACTTCTGAGAAATTGTAAGGGTCCTTGAGAACAGGATTTATTCCCCTTTAGCAGGTACAGATCCCACCCTAATGCAGGGTGAGACTACATAGGGTGATTTTAGTGTGGTCTTTTTCCTATTTCCTTATGCCACAAAATCATTTTTCCACATACCCTGTGTAACTCCTACAAATGATTTTCAAGGGGTCTTTTGGCATGTGCAATTATTTATCATCAAATATTTGTAAATGAAAGTGCTGGGGATGAGACAGACTATAGACAGCTAATCTTAAAGCTACTCTGAATGACAGGCACAGAGGCAACACGGAATTTTCCAAAGGAGCAGAACGTCAGTCTGCAAAATTGCCTGTCCTAGCTTGATACAGGTCCTCACCGCTCAGAAATGAAGATGAAAATCATTTGCGAGGCATCCTAATAGAATCAGCAGCAGCTGCTTCACTGCACGGAATTAATTAATGAATATATGCATACATACTTTAAAAAAAAAAAGCAACAGTGATGATTTAAAGATTAACATGTCTAGAAAAAAAGTTTCAAGACTTCTATGAGTACTTCCGAAGTCAGTATTTAAACCTATACAGATGTGCCTCTAGCTGCTGAAAAGCCAAATACAGTTTCCTGGGGAAATAAAGTCTCCTATCTCCTGGTCCTTAAGAGTAATTACCGGCTTTATTTTGAATTATTCGTGTCGAGGACAAAAGAAATAAGATGCATGCAAATACTTTAATTGCTGCTGTCAGCAAGCGAATGATTCAGGTTGTGTGTCGTGTGTCTGGACAACACTTGCCCAAACTCATGGCAGATGCCCATTTGGTGCTTTGCTCTGCTCTTCTTCTAGCAAACTATTGGGGTTTCTAAGTCTAATAGAGCTAAATGTACAAAGTGGGCTCCACTAGACAGTAAGGCTTTGGGGCGTGTCTTTCAGGGTGTATATTTTTGTTTTGTTTTGTTTTGTTTTGTTTTGTTTTGTTTTGTTTTGTTTTGTTTTTGAATGTGAAATATGTAATTTTCCAGGTACTATAAAAGGAGGTAATATTTTCTCCAGCTATAAATGAAGGAACAGAGGCCCAGGGAAATCCTGTGCTCACACTATAGATAGTACTTTCTGGGCAAACTGCCCCTATAGCTCCCCACACGCTTACACTACACTCAGTACAGCAAGACCTCTGAGCTTCTGTGACTAAGTTGCTAACTTACGCTTTTTTCCAAGTTTCTAACAAAGTGAAAATAATGAAAAAGTGCATATTTTCAAATTACTCTATGACAGGGCTGGTATTCTCTTTCTTTGAATCATTTTTCAAATGTTAAGGGAGCTCCTTAGGTTGTCTCCATAAATGCTGAAACTGAGTTTACCTAATGAAATGAGTTATTACAGGTAAACTGCTTATAAAAAGAAAACTGGACACTTAGTGGCAAATCTGGACTCAAATCTCAAATCTGTCACTTTTGCAAGCAAGTCACTTAACTTCTCTGGGGCTCAGTCTGTTCGTCATTCAGAGGAAGAGATTGGATTTCCAGCTCCTTCAGCAACAGTGAGCTTGGCCCAGATATGGGTAGTCTTGGGTGAGGTTTGGGTGAGCCCCAGGGAGGGTGAATCTTCAAAGAAAATGAAGTTATTTGTCTATCCAGTCTCCAGTGATGGCAGCGCCCTAAAGAAGGGCCCCTTCCTGTCTCCAGTCCCATCCTTCATGAACGGCTTAGAAGAAAAGGGAACTTCCACAGAATAATGGGTCCATCTGCATATTCTTTAGAATCAGACCAGAATCGAGATTAAATGACAAGGCAAAGAGGATCCTTAGAGTCTTCAGAATCAATGCAGCCTTGTATGCACCTGATAGAATCTCCATCAAGTTGGGATGACTATGAATTACAATCCCTCACTGGGGCCACGGGGTTGATCTTGTATCAGTGTATGTCCTGTGCCTCAGTGGAAGATCATGGACGTCTGTCTCACCATGACAGTGAGTTTAAAATAAAAATATAATAGAAAAATGGAAAATAAATAGAACTTGGATTTGGTAAGGTCTAGTGTCTTTTGTAGGTTTAGGTATTTTTGCAAGAACAAGAAGATGCAAAGCAAAATGAGAGTTTCTCCTGATCGTTTCCCAATGTGCACAAATATCCAATCATTATGGTGTATGCCTGAAACTACATAAATACATTTTTTTAAAAAAATTAAAATTTAAGAGTCTCTGACCCAAAAATTGGTAAGTATCTCTTGCAGCCAAAAAAGCATTGTAGGTATATTTCACCTATTTATGTCGCTTCCTCTTTGAATCATGACCAGGTGGCTGCTATATGGTTGGGTGGTGGTAGCTTCCTCTGGTTTTCATTTGAACAATCCTTAGGATGTAATCAAGAGAATAATACATAATGTTGGAAATTAATGCTGAAGTCTGAATTGTGTCCATATTACATTTTTTGGCAAGTTGGGATTGTGGGACCTTGTAATAGGAAGCAACATCTTCTTTGTCTCTGAATATTCAGTCTATTCATTGTCAGCTACATTAACAGCCACCTAATATTTGCCAAAATAATACATGAAGCAAACATTTGTCAAAAGAAAGTACTTAGTTTTTACCTAAACTATCCTTAGGGTATAATCAAGAAAAGAATGTAAAATGTTATAAATTAATACTGACATCTAAATTACGTCAAGTGGGAACTTGTGGGACCATGTAATTAGTAGTGAGTTCATGAAACTATTTTAACTCCTTTTCCTTCAAATTATAGGTTTTACAGAGAGTGTAGATGCTGCCGTTTTTTTGTTGGCTTTAATTTGTTTGCTGCTTATGAATGTGCAGGCATATTTTAAGATTTTCATTTAAGAATAATTTTTTTCATAGAAATTTAAGAGATTTACCATGACCAGAGCCCCTGGGTAATGTTTTTCCCTCCAAAAGAAAGACTAAGGTCAAAATCCTTTTTAGTACTTATATTAGTTTCCCAGGTGGCTTACACAACAGCGATCTATTGTCTTTCAGTTTTCGAAGCTCGAAGTCTGAAGTGGAGGTGTTGGCAGGATTGGTTCCTTCTGAGGCTATGAGGGAGACTTCCAGGCCTCTTGCCTGGCTTCTGGTGCTGTCCTGGCAACCTTTCTGCATATAGACCTATCTCCCTGATGTCTCCCTATGTGAAAGTCTATCTCTGCCCAAACTTCCCCTTTTTATAAAGATACCACTCATATTGAATTAGAGTGCACCCTAATGACCTCAACATAACTCATTCCATCTGCAATGAACCTACTTCCAAATAAGGTTGAATTCTGAGATATTGGGGGTTAGAATTTTAACATGTGAATTTGCAGGCAAGGGGGATACACTTCAACCCATAACAGAGATCATTTAATACGATAAAACTAAATAAAAAGAAAAAGTTAAGGCACAAAGAAAAAACTACATCCATGTTGCTCTATGAGCTGAAAACAATGATTTAAGGTTATCACTTCTGGGTATGTTTTGGGAGAAGATGACCTTTGCATATAAAGCAGATGATTTGGTGTCACTACATGTGTATGCAGTCATGTATCTCTTCCTCAAGGAACTCAAATTTGTCCCTTGAATTTTACATGACCACATATGTCATTCATATATTGACCCATTGATGTGTAGATATTTATGAAAAACCTGCAGTGCTCAGCACTGTTCTGAGCACTACAGATACTATCAGATGTTGAAAGAGACTCTGGCCTGGCCTGTGCAACTTCTAGTCTGGGGGAGTAAGAGAAAATAATCAAGTAATCATGTCAGTATAAACAACTACTTGGACAATTATATAGAATGAACTAAGGGCTAGGGCTATGAGCAGGTATAAAAGGTGAATTTAAGCTCATGGGTCTGCTAAGAGAAGGGAAGTCAATGAAACCTACCCCAAAGAGATGATGTTTGAGGAGGGACCCGAAGGATCTAAAGCTGGGATCAGAGTGAAGAGAGAAGGGAACATTTCATTCAGGAGGGAGTTCCAGAGGCCCAAAGGCATGAGAGAATGTGTGTTCAAAAACAAACAGAAAAATCAAACTTGAGTATGACTGGAGTGCCAAGAGCTAGTGTGAGCAGAGTAGGAAATGAATGAGACAGGTTAAAGAGTCTTTATTTTAAGAGGATGGAAAACCACTGGAGGGTTTCCAGTAGACATGTGGCACCAACATATTTGTATTTTTATAAATTATGCTGACCGCAGCATTGAGAACGGACGAGAGCCAGGCTTCAGTGGTTGGCAAACTGTTGCAGAAGTCCAGCTGAGAGGAGACTGTAGCTTGTGCCATAGCGGTCCTCGTAGTTGTTGATAGATATCTTCAGTAGCTGTTTGGAAGTTGAAATGGGCAGGATATTGTGACTGAGCAGGGATAGGGATTAAGGATAAGAAAATCACCAGGGATGAATCTTAATTCCTAGTTCAAGAGTAGGAATGCTGACAAAAGATCAGTTGTGTGTGGAAAAACCATGGTTTTATATTTGAAAGTGTTGAGTTGGATATGGCTTTGAGATACTGCAATGCAGATAGTACGTAGGCAGTCATAGACTTCCATCTGGTGCTCAGACTCAGGTCTTGGCCAGATGTATACATTCTGGGGTCGTCAGTGTATAGATGACTGAGCTCTGGCTGTGGGTGAGTTGTCACCTAGGGAGAGGAAATAGCATGAGAAGAGTCCCTAAAAATCATCTTTGAGACACTCCAACATTTAGTTCCCAGGCAAAAGAACATATTTCAACAGGCAGAGCAGTAAAACAAAACTCAGGAGCCTTGGATGAGTAAAGCCATGAGAAAATGGTGGTTCGGGATGAAGGAGCCAAATGTTGCCTAGAAATCAGCATGAGAGGTCATATATTAGAGGTCAGATGAGAGGAGAACTGAAAGGACCCAGCGAACTCAGTGATGTGGAGTTACCTTGTGCCCTAACTGTTGCTACCTAAGTGGGATGATAGGTGAGAAAGCCAGAGCAAAGTCAGTTAGAGGCGGATTGGGGAGCAGAGAATGTATGAAGCTGGTAATGCATAAATGAACAGAGAAACTGGAAACTCGGAGGCCAGGGTAGGAGTTAGGAATGCTTGAAGTCCAGATTTGGGGGACATGAAGAACATGCAGTGACAAGGGGAGGTAGTGAGGATACAAGTGGACAGAAAAAGATTGTTAAAAACAAGGAGAGGAATCAGTGGAAACCATCTTGTTAGATGGGCGGCCTGCATACTCTCGGGTGGACAGGCCCAAACGAGCCCAGAGAGGCAGGTGAGAGAGGTCAGGATGGCAGCAAGGAGAAGACAGGGTGACAGGCCACGTGGCGTGAGCTTGACAAGAGTTGGGGTAAGGACGTGGCCAGGGAGGGTCAAGTCTCAGTGCCACCAGCAAACCTGGGTCACCCGGGTGGGAGAGAGGCAGCCCCCCTGGAGAAGGCTGCAGGGGAGGCAGCAGTCTGGGCACAGAGCAGGAGGCGGGACAGCAGGGGAACAGAGTCTGGAGAGTTTTATGGATTTCAGGGATTGATGCATAGGAAAGAACAAACCAAATGGTGAGGATGATAGCGCAGAAGAGGATGAACGCCTGAGAGCCAGGCTTTCACTTGACTCGAAATGATGAAAACAGGACTGCATGCAGCCATGTGGGCATCAGCTCTGCTGCTGTGAGTGGCCAGAGAACGTGTCCCACTCAGCCAGGTGACAATGGTGGTAAGTCAGATGGCAGCTCGCTGTGCCGTGGTGGATTCAGGTCAGCCAGGCACAGCCCACAGAAGTGTCCAGCTGGGCCACTAAAACTTTAGACACCATTATAGGAATGATTTTGTGCATACTGCTTTCATGGAGAAAAGGCGGGGGGGGCGGGCGGGGGGATGACTATCAAAGCCAAATATCAATTCTGTACAAATTCCAAGACAGTTGCTTTATACCAAATGGTTAAAATGACTTATTAATAGCTTGAATTATTCATTATTTTTAGCTGTTTTTACATCACGGAGCTATAGCCTAGAGCTGTACTTGAACGAAAAGCTACAAGATTTACCCGTTTGAAGTAGTTATCAGAAATGGGGGAATGAGACGGTAATTTTTGAAGGTGTTGGAAAAATAGCCAACTTCTCACACACATGCTTCTTCACAACACTGAAGAGAAAGCTAGTTACTAACATCCCATTAGTAAGACTTTTTTCATTTTTATAATAAGTAATTAGCCAACCACATTAGGCAATAATGAGAGCTAGTAATCACATTTTTTTATTAGAGAAATTAGACTGGACTCATTTTCAAACCCCATTTAATGCATATGTCATAATGACTATGCAAAAGGCGTAAGTTGCTTAAGCCAAAAGGTGTAAGTTTTGGTACTCCTCCGATCAAAAATAATGACTCGAGGTGGGCCGAAAGATGGAGTTCCTTCCCTCAACTTGTGGGAGAACATTCTGTTTGTAAACCCTGAAGGGTTGAGTTGACATTGTAAGCCAGACTCAATTTTGTTTGCTTGGATAGAGGATCTGAACAGGATGCATTTCATTATTGTAAGAGTTTGCCACCAGGAGCGGCAAGAGAAAGTACCGTCCCTCCAGTTATATGTGTAGGATCTTGGGTTGCTTAAATTCTTTGTTGCATGTTCAAGAAACCCACAACTAAGTGTAGGGTTCCAAACACCTACTTGAGTGGCTTCCTTTCAATTGTGTAATTTGATGAACCATGAACCGTCCTAGTTAATTTCTGCATTCTTCTGAAGATCTTAAAAAGAAAAAAAAAAAGAGGCAACCTTTCATGGGAAATAAAATATCTGGCTTTATCTTCTACGAAACTCAGTAATTATAGTATGGCCCTATTAGGCCATGGGAGGATTAGGGGCTGGTGCCTTCTACTTACTTTCCAGATTCACTAACCCATGCATCGTGGATTTGCGAGACTTGATTAAGAGCTCACACCCAGACCATGCTTCTTTGATGCTTATGCTCTTTGCTGCCCAAAGAGTCACGATGTGAAGATCTTCACTGAATTGCATTGCAGGTGATCTCTTCATTTCCAGGGCTTTAAATACCATCTATATGCTAATGCCTTCCACACTTCAATCACTCACACCACCCTCTTCCCTGAGCTGGAAACTTCCATATCCAACTCGCTATTAACATCTCCCTTCCAGTGATTCACACTCATCTCAGCCTTGGCATGACCTGACTTGCCCCGCTCCCCCCTTGGCTATTGCAGTGAAGGGAACCACCATGCACCCAGATACTGATGCAGAAAACTCAGAAGCCTCTTGTCCCCTTTCTCCTTGCCCCCATATCTCATGGAGTCTCATGAATCATCCAAGAGGGTGTATTTTAAAATTAAAAATGAGCACCTGTTCCTGCCATCCTTATGCCCTCCCCTGAATCTAACTTCTCAGCAGATCCAAACCCCCAGCAGCTCTCCCTTTGCACTAGAGCAACTGCTCTTGGTCGGCCCCTCTATGTCCACACTGGCCTTTCCATTGACAACACAGTAGGGTGTTTCATATTCTGAGATATGAAACACCGATCACCCCCGCGGGCTAATTCCCTGGTGGCTTCCCGTCACCTTAGAAGGAAACGTTGACTCCTCACAGGGTCTGCAGGCTCCTGAGCAGTCCAGCCCTTGCCCACCTCTGTGCATGTGACTTATTCTGTGTTGCCCACTTCATCAGCCCCTCGGATGAATCTACTACTTACAGCTTTGAAGTCCTTCCCTCTGTCTGGGTCATCCTTCTCCCAAATCCTCAGTTGCTGTTTGTTCATCATTTGGTTTCCTGCTTAAATGCCACTTGCTCAGAGAAACCTTCCCCAACCACTCTCGTAAAATAGCTCCCAGTCCGCCCCTGGGACCTACACTCTGTGCCACCCTGCTTGCTTTCCTTCATCACGCTTATCACTGTATGAGATCATATGATTTGTTTGTTTTCTGTCTTCCCACTAGGACACGGGCAGAAGGAGCTTGACTTTGCTCGCTAATGGATCCTCAGTACCTGCGTATAAGAGTAAAGTTTGAAAAAACAAAAAACAAAAAAAGAGTAAAGTTTGATAAATATTTGTTGAACGAAGGACAATAATATAATTCTCCCACCGTAATTTTATTTTGAAGCTCTAAACATTAAGTTGACTCATGTCCCTGAAACAAGAAAATCTGATTTACTGTATTACTTCCTGCTTTCTCTACTCTCTGCTCTCCTTCAAACTATACTGATCATGTTATCATTTCCATGTTGTAATAAATAATATTCACGTTCACGAGTACTGTTGTAATAAACAATAGTATTTACCTTCATTGAGTCTCTGAGTTGTTGAGAGAAAGTTCTGCATTTGCATGGATTTGATATCTGCCACTGTTTCTTTTGCCATTTATTTTACCAACTCTTGGCTGATAGAAGTTTATAATTTCATCATTTGAAATGAACCTGGGACACCTGGGTAGGCTCAGTGGTTGAGCATCTGCCTTTGGCTCAGGTCATGATCCCAGGGTCCGGGGCTCGAGTCTTACACATCGGGCTCCCCGCAGGGAGCCTGCTTCTCCCCCTGCCTGTATCTCTGCCTCTCTTGTCTCTCATGAATAAATAAATAAAATCTTAAAAAAAAAAAAAAAAAAGATTAAAAGAAATGATCCTGAGAATTAAAGTCCCAAAGGTATTGTTTGTTGGGAAATATTGACCTCCATCTGTGTAGCACTTGTTCTGGGTTTAACAATTACTGCATCATACCTTCTTTCTGGAAAATTTTGCGGACCTGATTCTGTCATCTTCTGGTAAGAAGGTACTCCACCTAAGAGAACTTAGGCCACCTTGACTTCCTGTTCTTTTGTCTGGATACCCATAGAATTCTTTGATATCATTTTCCAGTAAATTCACTACAATATGCTCAGGTGTTTTTTATTTTTTATTTTTTTGTTTTTTTTTTTTTATCAGTTTCTCCAAGTATTCACTAGGAAGTTTATGCTTTCTATAGATTTAATTCTCTTTTGAAAATATTTTCTTGTTATATTATGAATCTTTAAAAATGTCATCTGTGATTTCTACTTCAATTTGCTGTCTTTCATTATTCCTATTCCTTTATTAATACTAACTAACATGGTTGTCCTTTTGAATTTCATTTTATTTGTTTCATCTAGTTAGTGCTAGATGCTTCTGATTATATTTTCAGTAGAGCCTATTTTTTCCTTTGTGCTGATTTTTAGGTGACTTTCATTTCTGTAATCTTATTTTTTTCTTCTATTTCTTTCCCAAGATCTATCAGCTCACTCTTCAGCTATTTCTATTGTTTTACCACCTCTTCCCAGAGTACTTCTACCCCCTAACCCTTTCTTTGGGCTCTTGTTAGTTACAGGACATGTGGTTGTACATTTTATCTGCTTTGTAGCACTTCTTATCTGATATATGTTCTTTCTTCCTTCCTTTCTTTCTTTCTTTCTTTCTTTCTTTTCTTTTCCTTTCTTTTCTTTTCTTCCTTCCTTCCTTCCTTTATCTTTCTTTCTTTCTTTCTTTCTTTCTTTCTTTCTTTCTTTCTTTCTTTCTTTCTTTCTTTCTCTCTCTCTCTCTCTCTCTCTCTCCCCTGCCCCCTGGCTTTCTGTTTCGTGTACTTAAAAAAGATGATAATTTAGGCATGTTTCCATAAGTCTCATGTTCCTCCTTTTTCATGTTCACCCATTGCATAGAGGAATTCTTTGTCCTGCTCCAGCTGTTTTCCCAGAGAGAGTGTGGGGAAGGGACAGGATAGTACCTCAGGACAACACAGTTTGCAGTCTGTCCTGATGTCCCCGGTGTGTTCTTGGTCCTCTGCCCCGGGCATTGAATCCGCTCTGGGTTAGCTGTGCAAGATACCCAGGACAAGTTCTTATGCAGCGATTGAGCTTTCACTTCTCTCCAGTTAGCAAAAATGTCATTTCAGGAAGTCTGTGTCCTGCACAAGCTCTCCTCCCCTTGGCCATGTGGATGGTCTGACTCCAGAAAATCTGTCACTGCTCCTAGTTCCTCATCCTGCCTTCTGCTCCCAGCTGCTCCTTGTCACACCAGGCATAGGGAAGCTGGGTCCACAGAACATGAAACTGGATCTTGTTGTTCCAAGTTGTTTTCCTCTTAGGATGCTACTACCTTGGTTAGGATTTTTTTTTTTTTTGAGGACTTTTTTTTAAATTTTTTTTTATTGGAGTTCAATTTGCCAACATTTAGCATAACACCCACTGCTCATCCCACCAAGTGCCCCCCTCAGTGCCCATCACCCAGTCACCCCCAACCCCTGCCTACCTCCCTTTCCACCACCCCTTGTTCGTTTTCCAGAGTTAGGAGTCTCTCATGTTCTGTCTCCCTCACTGATATTTTCACTCACTTTCTCTCCTTTCCCTCTATTCCCTTTCACTAATTTTTATATTCCCCAAATGAATGAGACCATATGTTTATCCTTTTCCAATTGACTTATTTCACTCAGCATCATACCCTCCAGTTCCATCCACGTCGAAGCAAATGGTGGGTATTTGTCGTTTCTAATGGCTGAGGAATATTCCATTGCATACATAGACCACATCTTCTTTATCCATCATCTTTCGATGGACACCGAGGCTCCTTCCACAGTTTGGCTCTAGTGGCCATTGCTGCTAGAAACATCGGGGTGCAGGTGTCCCGGCGTTTCATTGCATCTGTATCTTTGGGGTAAATCCCCAACAGTGCAATTGCTGGGTCGTAGGGCAGGTCTATTTATGACTCTTTGAGGAACCTCCACACAGTTTTCCAGAGTGGCTGCACCAGTTCACATTCCCACCCACAGTGCAGGAGGGTTCCCCTTTCTCCACATCCTCTCCAACATTTGTGGTTTCCTGCCTTGTTAATGTTCCCCATTCTCACTGGTGTGAGGTGGGACCTCATTGTGGTTTTGATTTGTATTTCCCTGATGGCCAGTGATGCAGAGCATTTTCTCATGTGCTTGTTGGCCATGTCTATGTCTTCCTCTGTGAGATTTCTCTTCATGTCTTTTGCCCATTTCATCATTGGATTATTTGTTTCTTTGGTGTTGAGTTTAATAAGTTCTTTATAGATCTTGGAAACTAGCCCTTTATCTGATACGTCATTTGCAAATATCTTCTCCCATTCTGTAGGTTGTCTTTGAGTTTTGTTGAGTGTTTATTTTGCTGTGCTAAAGCTTCTTATCTTGATGAAGTCCCAATAGTTCATTTTTGCTTTTGTTTCTCTTGCCTTCATGGATGTATCTTGCAAGAAGTTGCTGTGGCCAAGTTCATAAAGGGCGTTGCCTGTGTTCTCTGATTAGAAGGATTCTTAGCTTTTCCAGCTCTGCCCAAGTTCTACAGGGGCTACAGTCCTTCCTCTGTGCCCCCACCTCCTGCCCCTCTCACAATCTTTTTCTTCATAAGTTCTGGTATGTTCTTCAGGCATTTCCAAATGGCATTAAAAACAGAGTTTCTTTTTTAATAACAGCTTTATTGAAGTGTAATTCACATACTATATGACTTGTTGTTTTAAATTATGTCATTTAATGGTTTTTTATATGTTCATACAGTTGTGCAATCATCAATACAATCAATTTCACAACATTTTTGTCAACTCAAAAGGAAACTCCCATACCATTTGGTAGCCATCCCCTATTCACCCCAATGCACTCTAAGCCACTAGTAATCTACTTTTTGCCTCTGCAGACATGTGTATCCTGGACATTGCAAATAAGTAGAATCATACAATATTTGGCCTTTTGTCTAACTTTTTTTACTAAGCAGATTCTTTTCAAAGTTCACGCATGTCATAATATGTCAGAACTTTATTTTTATTGCTGAATTATATGTCAATGTATGATTATACCACATTTTATTTAGTTCATCAGTTGATGGACAGTTGGTTTGTTTTCATTTTTGAACTGTTATTAACAACATTTCTATGAACATATGTGTACAAGGATTTCTGTGGACACGTTTTCAGTTTTCTTGGATCTATACCAATAAGGCAAATTGCAAAGCTAAAATTATAATTCTCCTTTTTACATTTTGAGGAATGCTAGACTGTTTTCCAAACTGGCTGCACTATCTTACATCCCTACCAACATTGTATGAAGTTTCCAGTTTCTTCACATTTTGCCAATGCTTATTACTGTCCTTGTTGTTTTTCTTTTTTAATTGTGGTTCTCCTGATGAATATGCTTATTGTCCATGTACATATCTTGTTTGGAGAAATTTCTATTCCAATCCTCTGCCTATTTTTTAAGTTGGGCTATTTGTCTTTTTATTATTGAGTTGTAAGAGTTCTTTATGTATCATAAATAAAAGTCCTTTATCAGATATATGGTTTTCAAAAACTTTCTCCTTTCCATGGGTTCTCTTCCATTCATAATGGGATCATTTAAAGAACAAAAAAATGGTCATTTTTATGATGTGCAGTTTGTCTATTTTCCATTTTATTGCCTGTGCTTTGAGTGTCATATCTTTGACACCATTGCCTAATCCAGAGTCACAAAGATTTATGCCATAGCTTCTTCTAAAAATGTAATAGTATTAGCTCTTATATTTACGTCTCTGATCAATTTTAATTCATTTTTATATATAGTCTGAGGTGGGAGTCCAACTTCATTTTTTTGCATGTAGATACATTTGTCCAGGCCCATTTACTGAAAAGACCATTCTTCCCCCAATTAAATTGTTTGGCATCAGTTGACTCTACATGTGCCATGCTGAAAACCTTCAGTAAGATCTTAAATTGAAGTGGCAGGAACAGACATCCTCGTTTTTGTTTCTGACTTTAGGAGAAGAGCATTCAGTCTTCTACCATTGAGTATAATGTTAGCTGTGGTTATTTTCTTCATACCCTTTATCAGTTTGAAGAAGTTGCTTTCTATTCCTAGTTTGTTGAGTGTTTTTATCATGAAAGTGTGTTGAATTTTGTTAAATGCTTTTGCCACATTTATTGAGACAGCAGTGTGGTTTTAGTCCTAACCTATTGATATGATATATTCATTGAGTTTTGGAGATTAAACCAACTTTGTAAATCCATCTCATTCATAATGCATGATCCTTTTTTATATTCCTGGATGTGGTTTGCTAGCATTTCATTGAAGTTTTTTGCATCTAATTCTTAGGAGATAGATCTGTGGTTCTGTTTTCTAATGATGTCTTTTTCTGGCTTTGGTACGAGGGTAAGACTAACCACATAGTATTAGGAAGTGTTTCCTCCTCTTCTATTTTGTGGAAGATTTTGTGAAGAATTCCTATTAGTTATTCTTTAAGTGTTTTATAGAATCACCAGTGAATCCATCTGGGTGTGGACCTTTCTTTGTGGGCAATTTCTAAAAAACATACTAGTCCTTATTTGCTATAGGTTATTGAGACATTTTGGTAGTTTTGTCTTTCTAGGAACTTGTCCATTGCATCTTACTTAATTAGTTGACATATAGTTGTTTGGAGTGTTCCCTTATTATCCTTTTTGTTTCTGTGAGGTCTATAGTAACATCCCATATTTCATTCCTGACTTTAATAATTTGAATATATTCTGTCCCCCTGCCTTGGTTCAGTCTACTTCAAGGTTTGTCAATTTTACTGGTCTTTTTAGAGAACCAATTTTGGGTTTTGTTGATTGTCTATTGTTGTTCTCTGTTTTGTTTATCTCCACTCTTATATCATTTCCTTCCAATTCTTACCCAAGGTTTAGCTTTCTCATCTTTTTTTCAGTGTGTTAAGATACTATTTGCATGATCTATCTTTTCCATCTGTTACTTTCAACCCATATATATTTTTTAATCTAAAGGATATCTCCTAGAGAGAGCATAGAGTTAGATGTTATTTTTTTTTTTCATCCAGTCTGATAATCTCTACCTTTTGGATTGTTCAACCCTTTCAATTTTAATCTTATTACTAATATAGTTGGATTTATGCCTGCCATTTTACTTTCTGTTTTCTATCTTCTCATGTCTTTTATATTCCTCTGTGCTTTCTTTGCTGTTTTCACTGCATTTAGCAAATATTTTCTGGTGTTTTTTAGTTTCTAATTTTCTTTCTTGGCATTGGTTGATTTCAGGAAGCAAGGAGAAGCAGAGGCCTTTACTCACCTATTTTAAACCAGAAGTTCTCTATTCCAGGTCTGTGTTTCAGAAAATGGTGCAACACCCATGGTGGATATTTGTGAGTTTCATCACAAATCCTTCCCTCCTGGACATCTTTTCATTTTGGTTCAGTGACTGAGTTGGGGGGTGCTAGTAAGGAAATCTAGACTTTTGTCATAGCTGTTATTAACCAATTGTATGATCATAGGATAGTCAGTATTTCTCTTGGACTGATTTTCTCAAGTATAAAATGAAAGAGAAATTGAGCTAGATTTTATTTAATATTCCTTTTGATACCAGTATATTAAAAGTGTAGGAATACAATGATTAAATGACCCTTAATACCTAAGCATACGAACCACGTAGAGTCAGACCCTTTGTCTCTTAGGTTAGGCAATCTTATCTACAACTGAAGTGACCTGGGGCACAAGATTTAACTAGATCTATACCATAGTAAAATAATTATTTGTTTTACGCCACTGAGCAGTATCCCACAGACCATCCCCTTATGTGTGAACAATCATGACATAAGGATGGGAGGAAATACACACTTTAAAATGATCATTACTATAAGGCAGTCCAGGATGCCTCATTAGTATAAGCGCTTTGTGTCCTATACCCATGTCCAATTATTTTGTAAAGATATTTTGTTAGCGAATCCATTATCCATTGGTTATCTACAGTATGTATACTTCTCAATGGTGACTTATGTGCTATTTTATATACTAAGAAGACATGATCTCTACTCTAATAGGTCCCATTTGAAAATGAAAGGGAGAGTAAATGCAGAGAGGCACTTTTAATTATTAATGACAATGGAAGGGAGCTTTAGCACAAATAATTCCAAAGACATTTCTATTTGGCTTGGAATTTTAATGTGATTTTTGACAGATCTATTTACCTAATTATATTTTATCTAGGATGGTATTAAAATGAGCTTCTATTCTCTAAGCACTTACCAACAGTGTGGTAGAAGCCCTGGCTACAAAGCATGTTGGTTACAGCAGGAAACTGGTCCAGGATTGAAAAATGTTTTGTGAATTATCCATAACAAGGAAAACCTTCATGTAGATAACCAACAATCGAATATACATAAAACCACAGATGACAAAAAAACAAACAAACTTGTCTATAACTGAGCACAGCTGGGCAAGGATACACAAAGGCGCTGGAGGGGATGCATGGGGTGACTGGAGCCAAGATGATGAGTCTGTAAAAGCTTCGTGCTGATGCCCTCCTGCAGCACATTTCTTTAACATCTTTAAAAATGTTCCTGGTCCAGCTGTTTCATGGAACAATGTAGACTTTTATGACCTCTCTTTGTTAGTCTCATTCATTCATTTACTACTATGAATAAAGAATGGATCTCAGACAACTGAGTGTTCCAGTTACTTACTGATCAAAATCATGGAAATATTTTCAATAATTTAATAGATTAAAGGATACAGAAATATCTCGATATGTATATTTTCAGGCTTATCTGTCCACCAGTGTCAGTCCCACCCTCATCCCTGTTGTTACTTGCTCTAAGTTGCAAAGCCTCTCTTCCTATTTACAATTCTAGTTGAAGGAGCACTCATTTCATCTCCATAATTACTTTTGTAAGAAATTATCTCAGTAAGACACCTAAACTTACCCAAGATCATATTGTATTATATTATACATGCATTATATTGATCATGTATTATATTGTATTAGTCTTTAATCCTTTGGAGCGATTTCTCAATTTACTTTACTGTTTCATGAAAACTTACTCAGTTAATATTTTGCATTTCAAATTCCCTTAAAGTCAACCAAATATGTTCTTATTGACCAACAGTGAATAGGGTATTTAACAATAGGTGATACTTGATTTAATGCATGTACGCAGTCAAACCATATGATAACATTTTCATTTTTAAGCTGTTTGATAATAACCATTCTATGACAGCATTCCCCAAAATATGTTCTGCAGAACATTGATTAATATATATTTTGTCAAAATAAGTTTGGGAAACATTAAGTAAAACAAAGTTAAACAGGTTTGATTATGTTAGGACTCATTAGAGATCTGGGTAGGCTAGTGTAAATTATGAATCTCCAGGAAAGGAATATAATATAATGCAATGTCCTGACATTTTTCTTTTTTTATATAAATTTATTTTTATTGGTGTCCAATTTGCCAACATATAGAATAACACCCAGTGCTCGTCCCGTCAAGTGCCCCCTCAGTGCCCGTCACCCAGTCACCCCCACCCCCTGCCGACCTCCCCTTCCACCACCCCTAGTTCGTTTCCCAGAGTTAGGAGTCTCTCATGTTCTGTCTCCCTTTCTGATATTTCCCACTCATTTTCTCTCCTTTCCCCTTTATTCCCTTTCACTATTTTTTTATATTCTCCAAATGAATGAGACCCTATAATGTTTGTCCTTCTCCGATTGACTTATTTCACTCAGCATAATACCCTCCAGTTCCATCCACGTTGAAGCAAATGGTGGGTATTTGTTGTTTCTAATTGCTGAGGAATATTCCATTGTATACATAGACCACATCTTCTTTATCCATCATCTGTCGATGGACACTGAGGCTCCTTCCACAGTTTGGCTATTGTGGACATTGCTGCTAGAAACATCGGGGTGCAGGTGTCCCGGTGTTTCATTGCATCTGTATCTTTGGGGTAAATCCCCAACAGTGCAATTGCTGGGTCGTAGGGCAGGTCTATTTTTAACTCTTTGAGGAACCTCCACACAGTTTTCCAGAGTGGCTGCCCCAGTTCTGTCCTGACATTTTTCATTGAGCATCTAGTAGGACTGGTGTTTTGAAAAATACCTTTGAGCAATGTCCTGACATAAATTTATAAAGGGGAAGAGATAAATATTTGGACTGTGCAGACTAGCTCTTGTTTACTACTTTTATTTCCAGATAGTACAAAAACTCCTTATCAAAATTTTAACATCAAACCAATAGATTGGGAATTTCAATCCAAGCTGAAGAATATGATAATAACACAAAGCAGTAATTTAAGTCTTGGGTGCCTATAATTATCCTTCAAAGAGCATTATGCCAGCACTCTGATACAGTGTTAACCCTGACAGTTCTTTTTTTCTTTTTTGTAATGCAAGTGCCTGATTTAAGCTTTGATTGCCTTCAAAGAGGTACCCATTTCAAAGACAGTTATCTAGAATAAACACATTGCCAGCCACCTAACCAGATAAACAGCCAGACCCCTTCCCCCAATGAGGCTCCTTTAGCTTAGAATTTTGGCTGATTTTGATAACTGATCATTTGGGCCACTTGTCTTTTCTCTTCCCTGTGCTTTAAATTCCTTCTCTTATAATTTAAATTTACTAATAAGGAGTGAACTTACAAACCTTAGGCTCCCATCTTTGACTCCAATACAAATAGAACCCCCAGCCTGTGTGTGGACTCTCTCTACCCCTGACCTCATTGTGTGGCCCCAGGTCTACTGTGTAATTTCTAAGTCTCATAAGTAATAAACCTCTATTTTTTTCGAAATTTTCTGGTGGTTGTTATTGAAGGACATCTTGCAATTACAATAAGAACCACAGGGATGCCTGGTTGGGTCAGTCAGTTAAGCATCCAACTCTTGTTTTCAGCTCAGGTCATGATCCGGGTTGGGCTCTGCTCTCAGTGGGGAGTCTGCTTGATCTTCTCCCTCTCTCTCTCCTTCTGCTCCTCCCTGCCCAATGCTCATGCTCACTCACTTACACTCCTTCTCTTTCAAATAAATAGATAAATCTTTTTGGTTTAAGAGCCACAAAAAGTGGTCCAGCCACAACATTGGTTATTGATAGGCCAAGATCATCACAAAGCAACTAATATAAGTATTTTTAAAGTATTTCTGACACTATCCAAGCAATATAGCTCTAACTTCTCTTTCTACATAGAAAACAAAATGCAAAAAAAAAAAAAAAGAAAGAAAACAAAATGCTAAGCTACTTATAAGCTAGTAAGACCTACAGATAATGTACAGTGTGTTCTTTTAGACAATATTGACCATACTTCTACCAAGGAGCTTGTTGCACAAAACACTTAATTTTACAGAGGTTTTTTAAGATCAATAGTACAAATTTGATTAGGTTTGGCAAAAGGAATATGAATATTCCAGTAATATAATTATATTATTTTCTCTTGTGGGTGCCAGCCAATAAAGAAATAGATCTAAAGGTCAGATGGGGAATTAAATATAGTACCAACTTTATTACTGGGTTAATTAGCATAGTTTTGCCTATAAGGAATGGAAATTACCAAGTAAAATTGGCTTAAAAAATAAAGCAATTTACCACCTCACATAACAAGTTCATAGGGAGATCTTCTCCAGGATATCAGGGTTTCGGCACTAATCCTCAGTTATCCTCTTGTTTCTGTCCTCCTCTACATGCCGGCTTCATCCTTATGCTGGGAGTAAAAGGGCTATGTTAGTTACAAGTATGATTTCTAGACACAAAAACATCCAAAGGAAAAAGAAAGCCTTATTTCTTACTTAGGAGTAAGCAGCTTTTTCATGGAAGCCCCTACTAATTGTCCCTCACGTGTCATTGGCCAGAAATGGGTCACATGCCATTCCTAAATCCTGGCAAGGGGTAATGGGATTACCGTGATTGGTTTAGACAAATCAGTATTCTGGACCTGTAGATAAAGTCACCTTTTCTTCAGCTGCTTGGAAGAAATAGATTTTTGGAAGGGAAGAAAAAGGGAGAGGAGAAATGAATATCGAATTGTAATCGAGAGTATCTGCTCTATAACCCAACATAGGGGATCCCTGGGAAAGTTAAGTAGCGTTTTCTACTTGTTTCCCTCCTTCTACATTGCACTAACTTGCCTCCACAGCAGGCAAAGAAAACAAAAGTGACGGTAAGCCTGTTGGTGTTGACTCTTGCTCATATGCCTACCACATGCCAAAGCAGCCAATGTGTAATTCCAATTTTTCCCACAAATCCATGTGCCAGGCAACAGGAGAGAGGGAGAGATCCGGGAGGGATAAAAAGAGGAACAAGAAGATTATTTTGCTCTTAGCTCACCCATATAAGTCATTTCTCCCCAGGGAAGAACAAGTGAAAGAATGGAAAGAGTGGTAGATATTTACTTCCTGTTTACTTCCCAGGATGTGTTGGCAGAATTTTTTCACTAATTGGTGGAAACTCTAGAATAAAAGCCACAGGCTTTCTCAGTCGTGAGGAAAGTAGCTACCATCAGCAGTCTTGTAGGCATTCATTCACCTTGCAATCATGTAGTAATTCCACATCGTTACCATGCAGGGAGCTAAGTACTGGATGAGCACCGTGAAGAAGACATGGCCCCAGCCCTACAAGGGCCCCATGCTCTCTGTCTCCATTATGACATAACAAGTAAATAAATTAATGAAAACACTCCAGTATTTTAATCTATAAAGTCCTGTAGATAAAACAAGGCAAGAGATATTTTTCCAGGCAGCCTGAGTGGCTCAGTGGTTTAGCACCACCTTCGGCCCAGGTTGTAATCCTGGAGACCTGCGATCAAGTCCCGCATCAGGCTCTCTACATGGAGCCTGCTTCTCCCTCTGCCTGTCTCTCTCTGTCTCTCTCTCTGTGTCTCTCTGTCTCTCATGAATAAATAAATTAAAAAAAAAAAAAGAGAGAGAGAGATTTTTCCTACCTACCCAATAAGTCCAAAAAGGCTTTACGAAATAATAGTTTAGGATTTGGGAAGATGGATAAGTTGTCATTAGAATTTCAGACAATGCAAAGATCCTGAACCAAGCATGGATACACGGAACAGAGGTTGTGTTCAGGGAGCTGTGGGTAGACTTCTGTGGTTCAGAGATGATGCCCACAGTTGGATGGATCCCCGAGGCAAAAAAGGGAGGTCAGGGTCGGGTTATGGTGGGTTTTAACCAGTCAGGATTATGCTTGAGGCACAATACTGCTTTCTTCTCTCCACCCTGATCTTTGCAGTGAAATATTTCAGTGGAACTTCTATACCAAATGATGTATGCAGTGAGAAAAAATAATTAACAGACTTTCGCCATGGCACTTGAGGATGGGTACGAAAGAAATGGAACACATAAATGCTTCACACAACAAAAACATAGCATGTGCCAAAATTAAATTAGATAATAGTATAAGACAATGAGGCAATAGTGCCATTGATTGTGGCAGTTTTTTCACTCCATTTTTGGAGCCAATAGCACCTAATTTTGACTATCCTCTCGAGTGTCTAATTCAATCATGCTGTCATCAAATATTTATTGTATGCTATGTGCTAGATAAAAATCTTCATCGTTGAGGGCAGATTTGATTTGGGGAACCCGCCCAAAGTCATTTGTATCCAAGTCGGCTGAATAAGGTGGCCCATCAGAAAAAGGAATATCATTGTAGGTGAAAACTCTGGTGCAAACATGAAAGCAGATTTTCTTTTCCTCATCTGCCCTGCAAACTGCGAAGCATAAAATGAGAGCTGTAAATTCAAGGCCCTTTCCAAAGAGAAAAGCATCTTAAGCAATGGCAGCATCACTCGAAAAAAAAAAAAAAAAGTGTCAGTAACTTCCTGCTGAGCCTGCTTTGAAGGATGCGCTTCATTTCGATGTCTGAGGTTCCCTGTGCTTATTCCGGTGAGCCTCCAGACACCTTAGCAACACCTCAGCTCTCCTTCCAATAGCACATGGAAGACACAATATTGCCCAGCAGTTTTGAAGGGCTCTCAACCCATTGCGGTGGGCAGCCACTGAGAAAGATCTTTAGGAAGCTTTGGACTGAGCACGGCCCTTCAAAGCAAATATTGGAGGACAAAATGGTATATACAGAGTCTGGGATATGTGCTTCATATCACCTCAAAGAAGGGTTCCAAATCAGAATTAAGTTTCGTACAAAGGTTGCTCAAAAATAGAGAGGATATTATGTCTTATTATCCTGTATTGTAAATATTTATATAATAATAACAGAATTTATAAGCATGTACATATTTGCATGGTAAATAGGTACACAGCCTTTGGCAGCATCTATGGAGTTGCTCAACATCCCCCCCCACCCCCAAGATGGAACATGTATCAGTGACTGTTCACTTCTCCAAACCATTACTCACTTCAGATAGGAAGGAATAATCACTATTTGGAAGCAGCAGCAGCAGCAGCAGTAGTAGTAAAAATAATAATAGTTTAGATAATTGAAATGAAAACCTAATAAAGAGAGAAAGGAAGTGATACCAACAGAATAGTTAATGAACAAGAGAAAAACCTTAGGGTAGTGGCAATTAGTGAAATGGCTTCAAGGGAAAGGGCTCTAAGGCACATCCCTTTAGTTATATGAGGGAAAGAGGCCAGACTGGTTTAGACACATTTTTAGTGAGAACTCCAGAGATAGAGCACCCTGTCCGTGTGGCATGTCCATTCTTCCCTCTCTTTAGCCCCCCACAAAATGTGCACCCGAAGGACTGAGATCTCTAGCCTCGCATTCAGTCCAGTGTTTCTCAGCCTGGAGCCAGATTCTGCTGTCGGGCATAGGATGCTGGTGTGCACCTCCCTGCATTTTTATCTGCAGAGGGGCAGCCAGCAGCCTTGGGTACTGATGGGGCTACACCCCGTGGGTCTCTCTTGCCCTTGGACCCGCTGGTGGCATGGTCCCAGGCTCACATAGACGGGTCCCTCCGGTAAAGGGTTAGAAGCCACGAGCTGTGCCTGGGCAGAGGCGCCACTCTTGTTCTTCAGGAGCATCTCATTGTCATTGCGAACGGTCACCTCATTGGAGATCTGCTGACCTTGGAGAGAGCAAATACATTTCAGCTCTCCAAAGGCAGGGATGACATCAAACAAAGGACAGCTTGGCTTTACTCTGCGGTGCCAGAGGGAAGTCTCCACCTGGTTCTGGAAGGAATCTGTCTCATTTCAGTTCACTTCATCTAGCTCCCACGTCTTGGCCTGTTTTGAGGCTGTCAGCTGGAGGCCAATTACTGCCATTTAGCGAAGTGGATGTTTTAATGTGAATATTTGTCTGCAGGAATCGCATGGAGATCACCGCTTCATCTTGCAGAAACCCTGTGTTAATACCCAGTAATCTGGCCCAGCGCTTTCCCCACAACAGCGAAACGAATCAAATTCATTCCCCCTATTGCCTGGATTTAATTTCTTTGACTCATTTACATGTCAGCTTTTTTAAGTTTAAGTGAGAATATGAATTCGGGTTTCTGCGTGGCTCATGGCACTTTTCGCTGTGTTCTTAACAATATAAGATAATGCAAGGCAGGAGTGCCACTGCTTGGGGGCAATTTTTCTGAATTGCTGAGGTTTATTTCCAGCCCATTTTAGTTGAATTCTGATCCAATCTAGTTCCAAATTAGGCATCTAGATCTTTACCAGTAGCAGAAACACATACTTAGGAACCTGCCAGATATATAAAGGCATTCACTAATGTTTCTCAGGGATATATATATAAATAATATTCATGAATGTCTCTCAGGGATATATTATATATATGGTCCATATATATAATGATGTTTCCATAAATTGATAACTTGACAGGTTCTCTAAGTGTCAAACTGTCCCTGGTTTAAAGAAATCTGTTAATGATAGTTGGTGGCCATGTCTACTTGACCAGGATGTTCCACTAAGAAATGTACAGTCACACACTGGAAATTCTATTCCTCATCCTGGTCCATCTCTGGGTCAGTGAAACACTACCCCACAGTTTGAAATCTCATCCCTTTACGGCCCCCCAAAACCTCCTGGAGATTTCATGTTGCATGTAGGATAAAATGTAGGAGCCCTGAGCATGGCCTCCGAAGCACTTCCCACCCTCCTGTCTTAGCTCCTCTAACAGCGCCCACCCTGTGCTCTGTCCCAGCTGCCTTTTCCCTGCTCATCCACTAGCATCTCCTCTCATACGCTGACTGTCCTCAGCAGCACCACAGAAATCCAAGACCCGGATTTTCCTCTTGGTTAGACCTTTTGTGCTGGAACTCATGCCTTCCGAAGCTTCCCCTCGGTGGTAATGAAAAATAATCCAAAGCCGTTCTTGACTAATTGGCTGAAACTTACAGAGGATGCATTTTAAGTCTCCACTGTGCTCCCAGGACACTTAGTCATTCTGTCCATCCATGCATCCATCTGTCAATCAATCAAGTGCTGTGTTCCAGAAAAGTACATTTTAGCCTAGTACTTAATCACATTCTGGAGATTATATTTCTTTAGCAAGCATCTGTTATGTACTGAAATACGAGTTATTGGTCTCTGTACATAGGTAGTTGAGTTTAGTGGGTAAGAGAGGCCAATAAGCAGATTAGAATATGATGGAAGAATATATAAGGGTTTTTAGGAACATAAACAAGGGGCCCCTAACACTCTGGTTGTTAATGTGGGAGTCAGAACAGGTTCTCTAAGAGCTGATTTGAGCTAAGTGTTAAATCACAAATAGGAGATACTTGATTTCTAAAGAAGTCTTATCATACTCTCATTGATGCCCCCTTATCACTTTGCCAGTCACATAGAGAGTGCTCAAAAAGCGTTTGATTCATTCTTTAGTAATTTATTCACTTGTTCTTTATGGAAGACAGAGAGAGAGAGAGAAAGAGAGAGAGAGAGAGAGAGAGAGAGAGAGAACTGAGACTTCGGTTATGTGGTTATAGATAAATTTGGGGTGGACATGTCTGTGATGTTGATAGTAAATCTCTCGGGGCACCTCAGTTTTCCTCCAAATGCCCCCCTTTCTGTGTGATGTCCCACTGGCATGGGCCTCTCCATGTGGCCTCTCCTTGTCAGAAATTCTGCATCTCCCTACAGCTTGTTGGCTAAGATCCATGGGAGTGAAGGCGGAAGCTACTGAGACTCATACTGTTTGGGCCCCTGAGGGGCACAGCAATGGTTCTGCAGCATGGAGCTCATCAGAGAAAGTCACAGGCTGCCCATAGTCACGGAGGAGATGTGGATCCCATCCCTCCTGCACGTTGGGGGGTAAGGAATTGCTGATGGCCATCTTTGGAGATTATCTACTGCATTTCCTCCTCTTCCCATCACCTTATGCTTTACACACTCCCCAGTACTGCAACGTGTATATTAGAACTTCTTCAGTATATTTCTCGTAAATTGGTTATTGTTGATGACTCTTGCCTATCCCCAACTCCTGTTTTCATCCTATGATTCTCTCTACATCTTGGAACTAACGTCTGCACTTCCAATATTACTTCCTTGTTTGGTGGTACAATTTATGGCCGCATAAAAATGCTGCCAGAACACAACTTATTTGTTAACAGGATTAACAGTAATGTGTAATTCTTCCCCAATCTTCAAGACTCAGTTATATCTGACTTCTTCCATAATCTCTTTATTGATCCTCCTGAAAAAGATGGAATTTCTCTCTTTCTAAGATTCATAGCAATGTACTTCTGGAACTTATAGCCTGGTTTCAATTATGGTTAGATATGGGCATGCCTTATCTTTCTAATAATATAGAAAACTCAGAGGCAAGTGGTAGGACCTACTTGTTTTTTAATTCCCCAAACACCATATCATTTTTTGTTTTCTTTTTCTCATTTGGAACTTCAGCTGAAGTTTCTTTCATCAATTATCGGCTCTTTGCCTCACAATTTTATTTTTGCTCCATATTGCTTTCTGGTACTTTATGCTATGATTTGTGTAGATATTGAACACAATAAGATGCTGTCAGCGAGGAAATCTACATTACAGAGATAGACTTAATTTTCCTCAGTTTTTTGAAAAGTGTTGACCATATACAAGATCTTCCTGCTTAGGTTAGAATGCAGAGCACCCTCACTCCATCTGGTTCTGATCCAGCACAGTCACATTTAGATTTCTGAGTCAAGGTGTCAAGTATTATCAGGAACTGCTGGTCTTGTTTTCAGAGGACATTTGTAAATGTGACAGAGCTGGCTCATTCCATCCTGCTCCATTTTTTTATTCAATGCACGCTTAAAAACACAATGCACACAGTTGCTGGAAAATATTATTTTATAGCACTGCTCTCCATGGCAAGTTCCAACTATTTCCAAAATGTAATTCTTGAGTTCCTCTTCTTAAATAAACATTATTTGGTTAATTTTCAGAAAACTTTCAACCAGAACATACTACAATAAAATCTTCCAGCACTTTGGAAGCATGTTATTTTGGAAGATCACACAACTGTGGGGTGCAGAGTAGAGAGTATAGACTTGGATTTCAATCCATATGATCTTAGGAAAGCTACTTTTTCCACTAGTTCTAGTCTCCTATGCTAAACAAGCTATGCTTACGTGTACCTCCTACGTTTTATGTCGAGGATAAAATTAGTATATCAAAGAGCTTGTCACATAAACGGCATATTTTACCCTGTCATGGAAATATGCTTAGTTAGATAGTGCTCCAGACAACGTCATGTATGCTGTATAATGGAGTCCATCCATGTGGTTTAATATGGACAGGAAAATCTAATAATAATTTTTATATTGGCATTATAAAACGACAGCCTTTCCCCTTTGTGAGAATTTTAGATGAGGAAAAAAAATAGTGCCTTAACCAGAAGTCTGCATTAAAGACATGTAGCAGAATAAGTATTGGAAATCATCTTGTGAGAATGTGCGTATAATCTGATGACATGTGACTGATGCTGTCCTAGCCATCTTCTATCCTCCCAAGATGAATGAACAATAGAGACTATGCCTTCTTCCTGACCTTGTTATCTTTCCAATTTTAGAATATGTGGATGGAAGCGATCACTGAAATCAAAAGCTATTTCAAATGTTATTTTGATTGTTATAATTTTAAATGCAATTTTACCCCTCAAAAGGTTAAAACATATCCAGTTTTGCTTCTAACTTATTTGAGAGCAATATGTGACTGGTTGAGTCCCTCTATCAAACTCTAACAAAGAGTGACAAGAGTTTCAATTCTGTTAATGAAAAGCAAGAACCAGATCCCCCTCCCCACTTTTATGGCATCATAGCTACATCAACAAAGGCCAAATAAAGGAGTCAGACCCTTGCTGGCAGTCTTGTTTGAGAGGTGCTCAATTACAGTGTACGTGCTCGGAATTGATTGAAGCCTCAAGAAGGAAGGTACGAACTCCCAGCTGTCGTGTTCTCTGGTTATCAATCTCATGTGGACCACGGTATCTTTAAAGAATTACTGTTTCACGGTATCATCAAGTACTGGGTTTTCCAATTGCCTCCTATCTCAGCAGTTCCTGAAATGATGATACTTCAACAATGTTTGGCCTATGAGAACTCACCGTAAGGAAAGTGCAATGCAGGGAAGAAGTGCTGTATTGATAATAAATAATCATTACTGTATTACAGATTAATTAAGTGCATGATCATCAAATACGCTTAAGCCTTACAGGAGACAGGAGTTTGAGATCAGTGACTCTCCTATGATATGTCCGTTATGTCTCCTTAATAATTCATTGATGCACATGGATTTTATTTTCAGTTCTTGACCCAAATAATTCAGATTGTATTTGTAAGCATCTGGATATCCTTATTACAAGATATTTTTTTTTTTACTCTTTTTGTCACTTATTCAACAAATTTTCTGGAGTACTTATTGTTTTACATAAGTGAACAGAGAAGGAAACTCCCACTCCTTGTGGATATTGCATTCTAACAGAAATGCAGTAATAAATACCAAACACAGCACAGTAACATAAACACTATAACAGTAACCAAAGAGAAGTCTATAGAAGGACAAAGCATATAGTAGTAGGGTAAGAGGGCAAGGGAGCTGGAGACTATGGAGATAGCTGGGGGAGCCAGCCTCAGTGAGGTGACATTGAAGCAGACCTGGCAAAGATGCAAGAATCTTCCAGGTGACTATGGGAAGAGCATCCTATCAGGGAAACAGCCAGTACAGTCTTAAGGCAAGTCTGTGTCTGGGATGTTCCAGGAACCATAAGGAGACAAGGGTTCCTGGACCAGATTTCTTACTTTGTTCTTTCTTTTTGCACTTCGGATATTCTTTTTTACCTTTAGGGAAATTTATTTTCCCAAAAATATAGAGTGTTTGGTTTGTAAAAATAACATCTAATCATAAAATGATCATTAATCTTGATGTAAATACTTATCTTTGCAGAAGAAGCATGGTTCCCCTGAGAATATTTAAATTTGAGAGTCCTTATACAAAGTATGAAAAGAAATTTATAGTAATGGAAAAAAAAAAAAAGAATCAGCAGAAGAACTGCCCCTTCTTTGGAAAAACATGCTGCATGAGCTCAGTCTGCTTTCAGCCACCATCACCCCAAATTATCTGTTCAACATCTGCCACTCTGGGGCCATCTCAGCCTCTGAGGACAAAGACACTAAAGCTCTCTTGCTCTGCTCTAGCTGATTCTCAAGAGGAGCTGATAAGTCATTACCTCTAAGGGGTAAGTGACTCATAGGAATGAGGGTCTAATAGGAGAATTTTAACTGACTATGGGAAATGGGAGAAATTTATATTTAGGTTGCTTCTCATTCTCACAAGGCAAAGGAACATCTGTTTTCATGATTCAAGGTGCCCTATTGGTATAAACTAACATATACTAATATATATATTATATATATGTAATATATAACTAATGTATACACATACATACAAATTATAGATTTTTAAAAACATACACATGCTATATATTAAAGAAGGTAGCATACAAGACAAAATATTAAATTACATTATAGACACCTGGTCCCAACAGAGCAAGAAGAATTTAATTAAATCACAGATTTGGGAGAAACATTCAATCCTCAACTGACGGGAGAAAACGAGATGTTTCATCATACTAAGTTGAAAAAAATAGGTTCAGGTGGGCTTACACGATGTCATAATGCATCCAGAGGGGTTGGTTTAAGATTTTATAGTAATAAATAATTTCATTAAAATTACCTTTATGAATGCTGGTGCCACCTGGGAAAGTCACAGCGTCACTGTTTCCTTCACCAGGTAATTGATATAGTCCCCTAGCAAGCCAAGGGGATGGTATATGCCTGGAATCTCTAATAACATAAAAACCCTTTTGGGGAAAAAAAATAGTCATGTCTTTAAAGTTTCATGTGTGTGTGTATGTGGCAGAGAAGAAACTAATTGGAGCAGAAGGTAGCTAGAATTTTTAAGTGTAATCATTAATAGCTTCACAGTTGTGTTGATAGCATCCAACAGGGTTACCTTCTGGGGCAGAAACACAGATCACTCCTGCTGTTCTTGGAGAAGGCATGAGAAGGAAATGGATTCGTGTCCACAAGACCTCTTAGCAAAAAAAATAAGTGCTCTCTAGAAAAATATGATCCGTTCCCAAACTCACCCTTTAACTTTCCATTGGAGGTCCTGTAAAATAGCAGTCCTGTGAAATTACTCATTGAACTGATGAAATTAAAATATTTGTATTCTGCACATGCACACGTGGAGGAAAATCTCACTTCAATTATAGCAGTTAAGCAGTCTGAAGTCATTTTCCCAGCTAGCATTTGGCCATTCCATTGAGATTGAAGGAATCTGGTACAATAACGGTTCTTATTAATTCACTGCTCTTCATTTTAAAAGAATATTATGATTCCTTTGTGCTGTAAATTGTTTGGGCAATACGATGGTGCGGGGCCTTGTGACTATAAAGTCGACATGCTAGGAGGACAAAGTTCTCAGGAACAATAGCTACCATTTACTGTTTGGCACTTTTTAAATGTTCTCTGTAAGATAATTTTTATTTCTGATTCACTTTTCTTTTTGTCTTTCCCAAAAGGGATTTAAGTTAATTACATTTTCTAATGTGACTTTGATATTTCAGTCCCCCCAAATCTTACAAGGAATATGCAGCCGAAATGTCATTCTCATTCTTTTATTTTCCTGGAAACTCTGATATTAAATATGGGTGTCACACTGGAAAGTTCCACCAGAAGAAAAAGTTAAACAAGGCATAAAATTTACATTAGTAACATCTCATTAACCCATCATCTAGAAAGCTTTTGTTACATGATTTTCATCATTTATGAAATTATTTTGGTGTCTCTTTTCGTCTTTTTTTTTGCCTGTAGGACTGAACTTTGTTGTGCATTTATCTCCATCAAAATGTTGTAGCTGCATTTGGCATTATTCCCACCACACTCTTCTCCTTTTTTGCGAAAGGATGAAACTAGCCTAGTTTGATAATAATCATCCCTGATTACTCTCTCTGGGGAAAACAGCTTGAGAAGCACCTTATTTAATTAAATACTCATAATGCCCTTTAAAACCCTCATTTTCTATAACCTGTTGATTATGAAATCAGTTAGCCTTACATGTAAAAATTTTTACTACTTTTAGTATATAGGTTTACATGCCACTGGGATAGTCATGACTCTTTAAAATGTGTGCAGCTCTTAACTTTCAAACAAAACGTGTTCTAAAAGTCCACTGCTAAGTTGGTGTTTTGATTTGAAAAAAAGAAAAAAAAGAAAGAAAGAAAGTGTTCTTTAATAAAAATTAGTCCTGTAAAAGATAATTGGGTACCCAGGGCAACACCAAACATAAAATAATTATAACACTTTTGCTAATAATACATCTTGCGATAATACTACTAATAATAATGAATAGCAACAACATAGTTAAGAAAATAATCAACGAAATAATATAGCTAAAATCATAGCCCCAAACTGTATTGAAGAAGAGGGCATGAGTCGAGGGGGAGGATTGCGGGCAGTTCTTCATTTGCATCACAATAACTCCGATATTCTTTTTTTTTAATAAATTAATTTTTTATTGGTGTTCCATTTGCCAACATACAGAATAACACCCAGTGCTCATCCCGTCAAGTGCCCCCCTCAGTGCCCGTCACCCACTCACCCCCACCCCCGCCCTCCTCCCCTTCCCTCACCCCTAGTTCGTTTCCCAGAGTTAGGAGTCTTCATGTTCTGTCTCCCTTTCTGGGTGTCAATTCTCAGTTTTCTGTTGTTACCATACCAAACTACCACAAGCTTCATGGCTTAACACAAACTAAATCTGTCATTTCACAGTTCTGTAGGTGAGAAGTCTGAGCTGACTCATGTAGTTTCTCTGTTCTGGGTCATAGGAGGCTGAAACCCAGGTGTTGACCAGCTGGACTCCCATGAGGAGGCTGTGGGAAGAACCATGTCCAAGCTCATTCAAGATTGTTGGAAAAAAATCCAATTCTTTGGGATTGTAGGAGTGGGGCCCTTGTTTCCTTGTTGGCTGACAGGAAAGGGCTGCCCTTACCTGCCAGAGGCCTTTCTCGGTGCTTGATGTGGGCCCCTGCGTCTCAGAGCCAGCAAGCGTGGAATCTTTCTCAGGCTTGGTCTCTCTCTCACTTATCCTTCAGCCAAGTTCTTCTTCTGCTTCCAGGAAGTGAATGTTCTCTACTTTTAAGGGCTCATGTGGTTCGATGAAGCCTACTCAAATAATCCAGGGTGATCTCTTTATTTTAAGGTCTATAACTGTAATCACATCTGCAAGGTCCCCTTTGCCAGGGAAAGTAAAACCTCCGCAGGTTCCAGGGATTAGGGTGTGGGCATCTTTGAAGGGCCACTCTTCTGCCACGGATATGACATGCTTCGAGTTGTTCTCCCAGAATTCAATCCATAGATAGGTTTTATGTTCCAAAGCACACGTACCACAGATGTCTGCTGGGACGCAAGCCCCCATCACACTGGCCTCAGGTCCGAGCTGACCGGTACTCTCCTTCAACAGTTCTTAATCTTACTACCACAGAGACACGCATATTCCTTTGTGTTCCCACAGACTCAGACTCCAGCTGCTGCACTGATAAGCTATGTTGTGGCTTGTGCTTAATTTCTGAAAGTAAAAAAGTTAAATAAGTTTTATGCATAAACAGAATGATCTGTTTCACCAACATTGTCTGACCCGTTGGCATAAATAAGAGTGTTTTAGATCACTTTAATAGAATTTCTCCCCAAAACAAGTCTCTCCCAGTTTTCCTTTGAGTAGAGAGTATCCTTGGCCTCTGGAGGGCTCCACTCATTCAGCAGCAGCTCTGCCTTGTAGACATGCCAGTAAACAGATGTCCTGGGAAAATTGGGGGACACCTGCGGGACAGTGATCGTCCCTGTTCTAGCCTGTTTTGAGGTGTATAGTTCAAATTGATCATTGCATTTATTAAAATTTTCATATATTCCAGTATAATATGAAATGGACAGAATACATAAATCTTTTAGAAAATGAGTAAAGAAAAGCATTTGAGACTGGAATTATTCCAGAAATACTTCATAGGAAACTTGAACTAGAACTTAAAAAATAGTGGAGGTAGTTAACATAGAGTTTGGTTTATGCTTAGAAATGCCTTTCAAGGGGCACCTGGGTGGCCCAGCCGGTTAAGCATCTGCCTTCGGCTCAGGTCATGATCCCCGGGTCCTAGGATCCAGTCCTGCATCAGGCTCCCTGCTCAATGGAGAGTCTGCTTCTCCCTCTCCCTCTGCCCCTCCCCCTGCTCATTCTCTCTCTCTCTCTCTCTCTCTCTCTCTTTCTCAAATGAATAAATAAAATCTTTTTTAAAAAATGAAATGCCTTTCAAACACCCTTTGAAAGTTATTAGGATACCAACTGCTTGCCCTAAAAATTGACAATTAAAGAAAAGCCTGCGAAAGAACTATATTTTTCAGTCATCAAAATGACTGGTCGGGAAAAACTCTTCTTTACAGAAATCTGACAGTAAATACAGAAAAAGTGATAGAATTAGAAAGTCACTATTTTGCCATATTCATGAAATAACCGACTCAGGCAGTGGTCATCAGTGATCGAACCCATTAGTTTAAAGCTCGAGGAAGAACTAGAGAAAACAACACCAAGTGAGAAAACCAGCATCTTTCCCCCCTCCCGATGTAATAGGAAGCACGCTGCACCCTCCATTGTGACGTAGTCCTTCCAGAAGGTTGAACCTGAATCTAA
Source organism: Vulpes vulpes (assembly GCF_048418805.1). Lineage (NCBI taxonomy): Eukaryota > Metazoa > Chordata > Mammalia > Carnivora > Canidae > Vulpes > Vulpes vulpes. The sequence goes on along the minus strand of NC_132786.1, from coordinate 2,948,268 downwards.
TTAAGCCTCCGTTGATAACTTCTAGCCAAGGGGAAATAAGGAGAACAAGTAGTTAAATAACACAACAATAGATCAAACAGAAATCTAGACGAAGGGATGTTTTATAGGACAAGTGACGAATTTTCTATGCCAAGTTAATGGCACTAAAGGACTGCTGTGGATGTTTTAAAAAGAGAGAGACGGAGAGAGACTTAGAAGGATTTAACAGATAAGATGTTTGGATCTTCTTTAGCTCTTAATTTGAACATGTCAATTATGAGAAAAGACATCCTTGAGACAATTATAAAGTGTTTATTTTGGACTGGATATTGTTAATCCATAGGTAAGGTGGTACCCCCGTGACTCTGGGAGAGAATGTCTGTGTTTTTACAGATGGTTATTACAGCATTTAGGCATGAGGGACCCCTGGGTGGCTCAGTGGTTGAGCATCTGCCTTCGGCTCAGGTTGTGATCCTTGGGTCCTGGGATCCAGTCCCACATTGGGCTCCCCACAGGGAGCCTGCTTCTGCCTCTGCCTGCGTCTCTGCCTCTCTCTGTGTCTCTCATGAATCAATTACTAAAATCTTTATTTAAAAAAATATTTAGGCATGAGATTACATGCTGCTGGGGTTTGCTTTATAAATCTTCAGCAAAGGAAAAAAATGAAGCAAATGTGGCAAAGCCTCAATAATTGTTCAACGTAAATGATGCATATGTGGAGATTCAGTATATTATCTCCCTTTCTCCATACATTTGTTGGTTATAAAATGTTTCATGAAAAATTTCTAAATCGCTTATTTGCACTTAACTATATACCCTAAATCTGTTGATTTGTATTTTTAACAAACAGGGACTGTATTACTATTGTTGTGTAGTGGTAGGAGTGAATATCCCTATTTCATTAAGTACCGTCCTTTTAAATAGTTGGTTTCTTATAGGATTGGTCTAATTTCCTTGAGTCTCTGTGCCTCAGGGCCAATGTTCATTGATAAGGCTTCTTTTTTTTTTTTTTTAATTCCCATTAATAGGCAGTCTTCAATCCAGAAGAGTTTGAATTTAGTTCTGCTAACACAATCTGTATCCATTTTACCATTTCTCAAGATTTGCAGAAGCCAATCGTGTACTAATCAGGGAACAAGAACAATAATTGATCCCATTTGCTTAGCCTTGGAGAGAAGCGCAGTGATCAGTCTTAGAGGACGACCTGAATGAATCAAAGTGATGGATGCCCTGCTTGGTCACGTCTGCTGCACCTTCTCTGGATACACCAAGAGGAGGCCCAACGTCTGTTGGGAGACGCAGACCACGGTGTCCTTTGGCAGCGTGAGGTGGAGCTGCTGTCACAGGGAGATGCTTTCTTCATTTCTACAAAAAACTGCAGTTCTAGTCTTACCTCTGCCTTATTCCCCCTCAAATTTAACAATGCTGATTCTAAGTTTGTGTCTATTTTTTTTCCTCAATGGTTAATTACAATCCCATCCCCCTATTAAGTTTCATTTTCCAGTCTTAAAAAAAAAAGGCAATTAACAAAGCGGCTTAAAGGCTAAATCATTGAGAGAAAATTCTCATTTTCTTAGGAGAGTCTGTCATTTTCTTACTTATAGTTATAATTCCTATTTTCAGAGAAAGGGCAGAAAGAGAAGGTAGCTTGATATTCAAATAATACCCTTCAAGGTGCATCCCATAAATGTCAAGTTGAGCAGAACCCGTCTCCATTTTTGTAGCATGCCAGACACACCGAATCGAGATTCTTGGGGTTTCTTATAGTGTTTCTCATTCTGTTCTATTGAGCAATTTTGTTTACAGGTAATTTTAGCTTTGGATGATGCTCTGGTTAATTCGGCTTCTGGAGCAAAGAAGGGGTAATTCCACTTAAAGGTCACCATAGAATTTTAATCATAGAAGTGAGAAAGGAAGGAAAGGCACAAGCCTCATTAGTGATATAATGAGGAAAAATTCAGTCTCAGATAAATGGTACCAGCTTCTGAAGCTTTGCTGTAAGCCGGAGAAGCACTAGGAAAAAAGGTTGGATCAGAAAAGGTTAGATTAGCAGGACTTTAGGGGCACTTGTGTAGCTCGGTGGTTGAGCATCTGCCTTTGGCTCAGGTCATGATCCCAAGGTCCTGGGATCGAGTCCTGCATCAGGCTCCCTGTAGGGAGCCTGCTTCTCCCTCTGCCTGTGTCTCTGCCTCTCTCTCTCTGTGTCTCTTGTGAATAAATAAATAAAAATCCAAAAAAAAAAAAAACGAAAGAAAGAAATGCAGGACTTTAGACTATGTGTACATTCTTCATGATACCATTTTCCTGCCAGGTCCTTGGCAGCCTGACTGGAGGAGGACTCTGCCCACCAGCCAGTGCCCCTTGTTGCTCTTTATCCCCCTTTCTCCAGTCCCAAACGAATCATGGATTCCATATCCCAGATCTTGATACTCATTTTTAAGCAAATTCCCCTTTTATTTAAGTTTTAGTTATACTGTTACTATTTTGTACTTTAGAATATTTAACTTTATTATTTTTACTGAGGAATAATTTTCACATAGTAAGATATAGACTCGGAACCTACAGCTTGATAAGTTTTGGCAGATGCACACACCTGTGTACTCCAGGCCCCATCATGATACTAGAACGTTTCCACCTGCCTAGAAAGTTCTCTCTCAGGCCACTTTCCTGACTATCACTGCCTTGCAACCCAAAGGAAACCACTGACCTGATTCTATCAACTTAGATTAGTTTCACCTGTTCCAGAATTTTATAAGTAAACAGAGTAATACAGAACATACTCTTTTTGCTTCAGCATAGTATTTTGGAGCTTTGTCCATGGTGCTGAGTAATAGTCCATTGAAAAAATATACCTCAATTTATTTATCTATTTTCCAGTTCATGGGTATTGGGGATGTTTCTAGTTTCTTACTGTCAGGAATAATGCTGCTATGAATATTCTGGTATGAATCTTCTAGTTTATCTATTTTTCTTCAGTCCTGCCTGAGAGCAGACTGGCTGGGTCATAGGGTAGGTAAATGTTGAAATTTATGAGAAACTATTCAACAGTTTTCCAAAGGGTTATAACTAATTTACACATCTACCAGCAAAAGGCTGTAGTTCCAGTTGCTTCATCCTTACCAATATTTGATGTAGTCAGCATTTTTATTTTAATCTTATCCATTCTAGTGGGCATGTAGGGGTATGTCACTGAAGTTTCAATTTGTATTTGCTTATGACAAATGATGCTGACTACCTTTTGTGCTTACCAGTTATTACACATCTTTCTTTGTTGAATGTCTGTTCAAGTCACTTGTCTGTGTTTTTGTTGATTATTATTGAATTATATAAGTACATTATTCTGTATATAAGTCCTTTGAGATATATACCTTCTTCATGTATAAAGGGAAGTTTTTAATTTTGGTGAAGTACGATTTAACATTTCTTTTGTAACTACTGTTCTCTTGCTATTGTCTAAAAAAGAAAGTTGCCTCCTCAAGGACATAATGATAGTCTCCTATGTTTTCTTCCAGAAGTTTTATGATTTTGGCTTTCAGATTTGGGTTACTGACTCAGTTCAAATTAATTTTTGCATGGTGTGTGATCAGGATCAAAATTCATTTTTTTCTAAAGTTACTGAGTTTCAGAAACATTTGTGGAAAAACTTAAGATTGCTTTCCTCTCCCTACTGAATTCCTTAAGCATCCTTATTGAAGATCAATTGACCATATAGCTGTGGGTTATTTCTGGACTATCTTGTCCTAGTGATCTAGTTGTCTACCCTTACTACAGTCACATTTCCTCCATATTGATAGCAAATTCTTTACTAATGTGGAAATATCTCCAAAATGGACTGTTGAGTAGAAAAAGAGTGTACTGATCAATGTATATAGCGCATTACCATTTTCCTGAAATGACAGAAAATAAAATAAGTTCTTGTATGTTAGAATATGCATTTTTGGGGCACCTGGGTGGCTCAGCTGGTCGAGTATCTGACTCTTGATTTCACCTCAGGTTATGATCTTGGGGTCGTGGGATCAAATCCCATGTGAGGCTTGTTGCTCAGTGGGGAGTCTGCTCAAGATTCTCTCTCCCTCTCCCACTGCCCATCCCCTCAATATGTTCTCTCTCTGTCTCTCTCTCTCCCTCTCCCTCAAATAAATAAATACATCTTTATAAATACTACATCTGAAGCTAGTGATGTACTATATGTTGGCAAGTTGAACTTAATTAAAAAAAAAAAAAGAATATGCACTTAAAGTCCTGGAAGGATATACAAGGTATGAACAATACTAATAAGAGTAGTTACTTATGGCAGGTTGGGAGTATATGGTAACTGGGTAGATGCAGGACAAGAATATGATGAAGAATATATATGATTATATATATTCTTGTATATAAGAATTGCTATATTTTTAAACAATATTGACATAGCAGTTCATAATATCTTTAGGTGAAATTTTTCAGGCCTTGGGTTTTGTTAACACCTGCTTTATTTATTCAACACATATTTGTTGACTGCCTATTGTGTGTCAAGCGATCTTTGAACCCCTAGGAATATAGAGGTGAGCAAAATTGACCTATTCCTTATGTACATTCTAGTGGAGGAAAAAGATAGTAACTGATCAACAAAGGAAACAAGTATTCACTGAAGGTGATAAGTGCTATGAATGACATAAATAGTGAGAGACTAGCAAGGCAAACACAAGAAGGGGGGATCTGGAGAGGGACTTTCTGAGAAGATACCATATGAGCTGAGACCCAATTGCCAAGAATGATCCAGAAGCAGAATGGATTGAGGGGGCATGAAGAGATACTTTGCAGGCATAGTTAACTGCAGAGGAAGAGGCCCTGCAGGTACAAATGGCTGAGCAGACACAGGAAGCAGACAAGCAGGGTGGCAGGGCACAGCGTGAGTGACACAGGGTGAAATCGTGGAGGCAGGAAGCAGCTCAGGCCAGTAGAACTTTATAGGAGGTGATGAGGAACTTGGATCTTATTCTAGATGCAGGAAAGCTCTTCGAAGGAGTGAAACAATCTGACCTTAGTTTAAAAAAAAAAAAAAAGTTCATCTTGTCAGGAGAAGAACTGATTAAGTAGAAGCCAGCAGTGAGAGAAGAAGAAAATCAGGAGTTAGTATCACAAAAGCCAACAAATGAAAGTGTTTGGAAAAGGAGGAAGTGCCAGATTGTTCCAAATGTAAGAGAACTCTTTGCTAGATTTAGTCACATGGAAGTCCTCTATGGTCTGATGGGCACAATGTCTATGGGGTGGTGGGCACAGGGGACAAGACCAGAATATGCTGGAAAGTAAAAGGATTTCCTGTATTCTGTATCCCCATCCCCACTACACACTGGGTGTGCAAACACACAGAACAAGTGAAAAGTAGAGAAGTGGACGAAAATATTTAGAAGGTTCTTTCAAATGTTCTTTAAAGGCAGAAAGAACATGGAGATGCTTTGTGTGTGTCCAGAGGGCGTATCTATGTGTTAGTTTAACACATTTGGTACCTATTTAAAATCCTAATAAGGAAAACTGCCATAGAACAGGATGTTCCTCGTGTTTTAGTGACTAAATCCCCCTGAGTAAATTTAGAAGGAGTCTATTTTTGTATAATCCCACCCTGTTGGAAGTAATATTATTGGAAGTTTCCACTGAAACTTTTAATATGACTTCTCACTTACCCACAATGGCTTGACTGATTAATCCGCATTGTTAATACCCCCGTAAGGAACTGTGTGCTAATCATTGATGCTTCCCCACTAAGCAGACACCAAATGGGTGTTTCAAAGTTTGACGCTGGTGAGTGTTGGTAGAATGTATGGAATATCACTAGGACAACATGTTCAGTCAAACATATGGCTTTCATTTGAAGTTAAGGGGTTGGGGCCTGGGTTATTACTTATGAATAATAATTAAATGCAAATTTAAATATTTTTACTGCTCTATCTTTATTTTGCTATTTGTCACCTCTCGAAGAGACATTAGGTCCATAGAATATTTTTTAGAGGAAAATAAAAAAAGCTTCCACAGTGAGTACCACCTCTCAAGCTGATTCTGGATGTAAAGCCTGTTTCACGATAATCCAGAGCCTTCCAAACTGTGTATTCAACTCCCTCTATTTGTACCGTCTGCTAATATGCTTGTTGTGTTTAACGATTACGGAAAACGATGGGTTCTTTTCTTGGCCCCAGTCTTACACATTCCACTTTATTTTCTCTTCTGCCTTTAATTCGTGTGTGTCCCCAGTTTTCTGCCTCTGACAGAGGCTCCAGTCCGTGCCCCCTTCTTCCGCAGCCACAATTGCAAGAAACCCAGTTGTAATCAGCAATCTGCCCCACTGCTGAAAGCTATTAGTGCCAGTGTTGTTAATGACCTACCCGGTTGAATGTGGTGATTTAAGAGGTAGACTGATTCCTTGTCTCCCCCTAGGGCCTTGTTCTTAAATGAGATTCCCACGCTGTTTACTCCACTAGCATAAGGAGTATTAACCACTACCCACCACACTTCATATATCAACACGGTGAATTGAAGTAACAGGAAGCTTGAAACGTATCACCACGTTCCAGGTATGAAGCCACACACCCTGAAGAAACCTGGCACCCCTAATTTCAGCCTAAGGAAGTTGGATAACCCTGCCATTTGCTTTGAAGTTATAAATATTATTTCCTTCTGGGGACTAGAGGGGGAGAGGGGTACAGTTAGATTTCTTTTAGGAACTGAACACATTAGAAGTAACCTGCAGAATCAATACCAATTACTTGCAAGCAAGGGCTGAGAAATCATTGAAGCTATAGAGTGTGCATGTAGGTGAATGGCTTAAAACAAAGAAAATACTGGGCTGGCCCCAAACTCACAAAACAGGAGCGAAGTAGCAAAGTCCTCTCCCACTTACTTGGATGCTTTGGTAATAATTGATTCCATCAACAATCATAGCACTTAAAAAATAAATACTGCAGCAAGTAACTCCGTATAAGAAGGCTATTGTCCGGACTCCCTGGCATGACTGAGGTTTGTGTTGTCTTTTTAGGAAACATCAAGGCATTCAGAAGGTGTGTAGGGACAGCTTATCTGCATAAACCAGCAAACCCTTCATTCAACATCGAAGCTTTCTGCATGCCAATGTTATGTGTTTAGCGTCTCAAGATTCTATTTAGCAGATTTTCACTTTGAGGGGCTTGCTACAGCCTTTAGAGATTTAACTGCTAGGCTCTCCTTTGTTCAAAAGATTGAAACAATGCCTTTCAAAATCCTGGAATTCTTAAGCTTGTGTTTCACACTGACCAGAAAATAGGATTTCTTCCTCTTCTTATTGTCTTCCAGTACTACATAGCACGTGTCTATGAAGACAGGGACCCTGAAAGCTCACTCTCTAGCCAGTCGTGATGGAGAGGTCCTGAGGAACTATTAGGTCTCTCTAGCTTGTTCAAGTCCATGACCGATTTCTGTTATGGGGCGTGGGGGAGGGAGAGATGCTGCAGAATTTCCTCATAGTTGACAGCCCTACTTACCACACAAGTACAGTGATATAGAGACGATGCCTATGATTAAAGCTCATTTGAGAAGGAAAAGTTTTAGGCATCCGTGTCACCAGTATGAATAGCACAAAAGGTTATTATAGATCCCCTTGGACCATTATTTTCCTCGACTTCATTTTTGCTGTCTCTGGACATAGAAGAGTAGGATTCTTAGTACTTGAAATATTTGTCTCAAAATGCAATGTCACCAAAAAAAGCCTCCTTTTACTGTCTTACTTTTTTTTTTAATTGCAGAGCCTCTAATTAATATTTGGTAAGTAAGAAGTAAATGTCTAGCTACACGACGCCTAAAAATGAGAGCTCTTGGTAATTGCTTGGGGGAGAACTGAAACAGGGGAAGTGTGTCACACAATCCCATAATGGCCATCAGGCACTTTCCAAACAGGAAAGGTAGATGGGGAGAAGGAAATCTTGCTTAAGGTGAGTTTGGGATGTGTCAGAGTTAGTTTGTGGGAAATAAGTAATTTTATCGTATGTACAAAGCACCGGTAAGTTCACTTGCTGCAGACATGGTGAAATGCTCTTTGAAAAGTAATATTTTCTAAATGCAATATGCACTTCACCATTCATGTTTTTATAAATACTTTATTTATTTGTTTGTTTTGAGAGAGAGAAAGAGTGTGGGGGTGAGGAGCAGAGGGAGAGGGAGAGAGAGAATCTTAAGCAGGCTCATGACCTCGAGATCATGACCTGAGCCCAGAGCAAAAGTCAGACACTCAACCGACTGAGCCACCGAGGTGCAAAGCATTACAAATATTAAGACTCAATAGATATATTTACTTTTTCCTTTGAAATAAAAATAATTCTCATTTTAATTTCATCTGTTGAGTTGTTAAAAGAACATTGGAAGAGGCAAATAGTCCATATATGTTTTTATCTCTATGAGTTTGTGCAGTTTATAGATAGACTCAGCAATGCTTTTGATGAGTGTTGTTGGTAGCATTAGGTGGCTTGTTAATGGAGTATTGACCCAACAATTTATTGAGACAAGTCCTTCTGCTTCACTCACTGATGTGTTTCATATTATAATTACATCTAACACTTTCCTTCACAACTTAAATTAGGATAGTTGGGTGGAACTTTAAGAAAGTATATAATAAAACTATGAGTAGAATTATTAATTATGGCAAAGTGTGTTTTGAAAAGAGAAAGTAGGTTTGTTACTCAGAAAGAAAATTCTGAAGTGTAATGATAATCTTTAAAAAATAACATCATGAAGGGATAAAAGATTTTTGCTGGGACATAGAAATCAACAGAAATCATGTACTTACTATGTACAAGCACACAAGCCTGATGCATTTCATCCAGCTAACAGGAGAAAATAAGTGTGCAGAAAATCTGAATGAGACACGGCAGCTGGCAAACACGGGGCAGAGGTTAGGCGCGATCTGAGAAGGTGTGGTGTGGGCAGCACAGAACTCTCCTCCGTAGAGAAGCCAAGAAAGAATTTCCAGAGAGATGGTTTTGAAGGGAGTTTTGAAAATGAGATGTAAAATATGAGGAAAAAGTCTAGAAAAAGCAAAGGTTTTTGTATGGTGGACATTTTGATTTCAGCTCCTGGTTTTCATAGAACCCTGAGGCCAGACAGGAGGGGCATGTCATCTCAGGCCAAGAAGCTGTAGGTGTCCTCTCCAAGCCTGGCAGTGGAATGCCATCAAAGGTTACAAGCTGGGAACTATTATAATGAGTTCCATAAAGAACAACGTGGCAATCATGTGCTGGATGGACTCAGAGAAAGACCAAAGCCAGGAAAACTAAGAAAATGTTTTAACACTAATAAAAAAGGATTAATTGTACATCTACCTGAGATTTCTAATAAAAAATAGAGAATGGAATACAAAAGGAAATCACAAATCCAGTTCAACAAAGATTTAAAATTTGTAAATGATGTGATAATCCTAGTACTCGTCCAATTGTTAGGAATCCATTAATTCTGAGTCTATAATTGGAACATTTCTAGAATTCTGCATTTTATTTGACATTAGTTTAACTTAAAGATTCTCTTAAGTGTCAACCAATCAATTTGATTGTGATTAAGAATTTCCTCTTAATTTGTAGTTTCATATTGGCTGGAGAATGGAAGCTGGAAAGCTGTAGCCCATGTTCTACATTTGGTCCATATACACAACAAATTCAAATTTAATGACACTAAAACAACCATTTTGTGTTTGCACTCCCAGTTTTTCATCTAGTACTTTATCAATGAGACTTCCAACCCAAATCACTGACTGGTATGTCCAACAATCTTCTTTAACACATGGAAAACTCTCAGGTGAATGGAAATTGCTTGCATTTTTTTTCTCAAATGAAAAACAAATGTGTAGGAAAGATATTTATAATAATCACAGGGCAGAGTGGACATGACTTTTCATTATAGTAAAATTGGATGAATCCACTTGATTCTTCCAACTGTTATTATCTTATAAAAAAAAAAACTAGAAAATACTTCTTACTGGATATGTCCTTCAAGTAAAAACGGAAGAAATTTTAAGGGCCAACGTCCTCGTCAGTGATAAATCCAATTTCTATTGATGCAAATATCCTGGTGCCAAATATTTTCTTCATTTGCCCCATACTTGGTGGGTAAGTGGGTAAAACGAAGACTTCTGAATCAACCTGACTACTCCCTGAATCCTATCAAGCCTTCCATAGCAGCAAGGCTTTGTCAATCCACCTAACCTGTAGGAAATAAACTCATCTGTTGATTGTATAAATTTGTACACAGTAAACGTGGTGTGCTTAGAACAGAGCAGGCACATGGTAGATGCTTAATAATGATTTGTTGAGTAAATGAATATTTTTACTCTATACGAAGTGGGCCATGAGATTTACTCACAAATTACATGGTAAAACTTCTCAAGTGCTGACCTCTGTGTCACTGATGAATGAGAGGAGAGTTGAAAGAAAAGGGAGAAATGGGTGAATATGGTACACCCAATGAAGATGGGAAGATGTGATTTCTGGGTACAACCCTGGGAAACAGGTGCATTCTAGAGTTTCGCTTACTCATACTTATTTCCTACAGAGTCATACTCACGTGAGAGCCTGGCCATCCAGACCCAAGGCGAATGCAGGTTTTAGGGAACAGACAAAACTGGACTTAAGTTTTTTCCCTAGTGGAGTGAACTTAAGCATTCCATTTAAAATTTCTGAGCTTCAATTTCCTCATTTATAATGTGAATCTCATAGGGGTGTTATAAGAAATGATGGATTACTGTATTCTTCCATTCTATGTCACATGCCCATTTCACATTTTAATTGGGATGATTCTTAAAATCAGTGCTATGTCCACTTTGAGGGGAAAAAGTGGCACATAAAATGATGGGGCATCCTACAATAAATGGAACCTTAATTTGATGAAATACAGGAAGGTAATAAAGGCAAAGTGCTTCCCACAACATCTGGGATATAATAAACAAAAAAACAAACAGTCTGGAAGGGGATGCTCAGTGCTGCTGTTGTTGCACTCTGCTACATCACATAGAAAAAAACATCCCTTTCCTCATAAATGCTCACTGACACTCCAGCTCATATTAATGCCATCCAGATCAGATTTTTGCAGAAGAGTAATTAAAGTCTTAAATGTCCTGGTTTCTCTAATCGTCTAAAATATCGTAACTTTTTAATGTAAAACAATAAAGTCCGTCCATGAGTACTGAGGGTCTGTGATGTGCTGAGCACTCTACTAGGCACACACTTCTATCATTTTTTTAATTTGACTTTAATATGATTTACCATCACCACCAACAACAGCACCATATGGCAGTTTCCCCATTTCCTCTAAAATAATTTACTGAGGCTTTAGTGTATCCAACTGACTGAACTCTCTATACTGAATTTTTCTCAAGGTTTCTTCAGGACATCAGAAAATAATGGAGATTTTTTTTCAGGTGGCCCTCTACCAACTGGATATGAAATTGGATCAGCTGGAGGCAAGAGCAGATGGGGTTGAGCAACAGATGGAAAGATCTTGTTTAGGATATGCAGAATCATCCTGGCAAAATCAATCATACCACAGGAGTTAGTTTCAGTTTGGTTGAAGAAAATGAAATGAAGTAGACAATTGAGTTCCTGGGAAATGAATAAGGGCTCTTACTCTAGAAATAGTCTTGATTAAGTGTCAATAAGACAGATGAGCTAATGATACTGAATTAGAAGTCTCAACTGTCATGCTTCTCAATGATTTAAGCTCTCGTTATTTCATACTTACTATGTGCCAGGCACTTTACATACATACCTCATTTAACCCTCTCAAAAGCCCCATGAGACAGGCATCTTTCCCATTTTACAGAGGATGAATTGAAGCAGTAGGTTAATTGCTTCAGGTTACATTAGTCTAGGTGACAGAGCCAGGGTTGGTGCTTGTCTGACTCCAGAACCTGCACAAACCATGACCTCTACCAGACTGCCTTCCGGTGTTAATTGGTGTTTGTACAAGAAAAAGTTAGAAGAGCAAATGATCAGTTTGGAGGAGTCCTTGGGTCCTTTCCACAGTAACAATTAGAACAGACCTACAACAATTTGAATGACCTTTGTGGCATCTGGCCTGAATCCTAGCAGGAAACACATGACCCTCAGAGAAGGAAAGGCTCACAGGGACCATGCACCAGCTGTGGTGAATCACATGGACTCCCTATAGAAGCTTCACATCTGCTTCCCCCTAGAAGGTCCCCAGAATCCTGGAGCCATACTGAAGTGTATCTCCACAGAGAGCTTGGACCCAAAGAGCCCCAGGTACCCATTCATATCCAAACACACTATGATGAATCCTGCTTCCCCTTAGGGCATTCACCAAATGTGTGCCTCTGAGTTAGTGAGTAGGATTTGGAGTACCCACTTGCTTCACAACTGTAGATAAGCCACAAAGAAGAAAAATTCATTTCAGCCCAAATCTGTGCCTGGCTCTAACTTTGAAGCAAGACTGAGAAGTGGAAGGGAATTATTAATTGACTGCGTACTACTGCCAGGCACTGTGCAGACCATATACTTGGGTGGAAGATAAGGCTCAACAGCAGCTGGACAAATGTCTGTCAGGTGCCATGTTCTTTATGTGTCATTTCATTTCGTACAGATTCTCTCCTGTCACCGAGTCCCTGTTGACTATGAGGCCACATTGCTCAGCCGGAGGTTCAAGAAGCTGATACTGGTTTTGATTAAGCAGAACATAAGCCCACTTTTCTGAGAAGAATAATAGAAATGGCAAGCATATTCCCTTAAGGAAGTAAATTTATTTGTCCAACTTATTTTCCTCAAACAAAACAAACTTATTTTTCCATTTCTATTAAAACAATAGAATGAAAAAAAATAAATAAAAATAAGATAAAACAATAGAATGTATGTCTTGCTGTCCATACATAAATATCACAAAAATCTTTGAGCCTTCAAGAAGGTAGAGGAATTCATTAAGCATAAGAATGAGGAATCTCGGGGTGCCCGGGTGGCTCAGCTGGTTAGGCCTCTGACTCTCAGTTTTAGCTCAAGTCATGATCTTGGGTTCCTGGGATCAAGCTCTACATTGGGCTCCAAACTCAGGTGGAATCTGCTTGAGGATTCTCTCCTTCCCCCTCTGCCCCTCCCTCCTCAATAAATAAATAAATCTTTAAAAAAAATGAAAAATCTCTTCAAATGCAACCATGCCTGGTAGTATGAGAATAATGAATGCCTGTTAGGAACAAACATGAATTAAAGTTATAGGTGTAATGCACTGTAGGCATTAAATTAATAATAAATGACAACTAATGGATTGCTTTAAAACAATGAGACTATGAATATTCAAGACATACATTTCCACTTAAGAAAAAATGATATCAAAATCTACCATTGAACTTGTATTCTGGAACACTAAAAACAATTATATACCTTGAAAATACACACATACTGAGGAAATAGAACCTAAAATAGAACTTCATGAATTTTGTGACACACAGTTTTTCATATTGTAATAATTCTGAAATTGGGATGTGTCTTAATTGCAATGACATTTTATGGTCACTTTCAGCCAGGTGGCAGTTTGATATAGCAACCATCGCTTACAAACAGGTAAACATCAAACCTTATCAGCATCTTGCAAGAAAATTCCAGACAAAATACTGAAGCGCTCTTGTTATCCCCAGGAACCAATTGTCTGGGGATAGGAAGGTTGAAATGGTGCATTAGATGTGTTTAACAACATTTTAGGAGCAAAAGTAAGAAGTTGTGTGCCATTGCAAAATGATTTAAGAGCCCAGCACCAAAGAATTTTAGTTGTGTAGTGTATTTGTTTAAGAGTTATTACATAACCTTATCTGCTGATGGCATAGAGATTTCTATTTTAAAACTTGCCATTTAAAAAATAAATAAATAAAATAAAATAAAAAATAAATAAAACTTGCCATTTTTTTAAAAAAGGACATTAATTACTGAGTCAAAAGGTGACTCAAATAGACTTCCAGTGAGTTTAGACTTAAGCAAGTTTCAGAAACAGCTTACCAATTTATCGTGCTTATTTTTTATGTGTGTGCAAGAAACGATTGTAAAAATCCAGAATACTTAAATTAATTCAAAAAGAGATCTTTTAATAAGTACAAATTTTTTCAAGTGATACAATGTATCACATCTGTGGATGTGGTGGTATGTATCTTAGCTTTTCACAAAACAGATCTAACCGCTCACATCAGACATGATGAAATGAGGTTCATCAGAGGGTGTAAGAATGTTAGGAGACGGTCTTCAAATCCAGAGACATATGGTACAGAAGACATCAGTGCCAGCCTGGAAGTTTCTAGAGATTCTTGGTTTGGTTGTTTAATTAACTGGCTGAGCAACCTTGAGCAAGTCACTTAGTCTCCCTGGACCCTATCTGTGAAACAGGGAGCTGTGCTAAGTGATTTCTGAGCACTGGAGAATCGACATCAGGAAACAGCTGAATCTGTCAGAAAAATAGAATCTACTTTGCATATTCCAAGGAGAAAGGCACTTAATGTAGGGTATTAGTTGCTTAGAAAAATGGTGGGAAGTCTGATATAACTCACCACTACTGTCTCTTAGCTTCTCCACCGGTCGCCATGGAATTAGACACTGTCCCCCATGCCAGGAATTGCAGGAAACTTCCACCTGTGTGGTGCCAGCTGCCTGCAGCATCCTCAAGGGGACTTACAGAGGATACGACAAAATCTTGCATGTCCCAAACCCACACATCTACAGACCACTGCCCATACATAAATCTCTTTCCCACCCTTCCGATCTCACACAGGGGCTTCTTGCTAGTGGAATCTAAAGTGGAACTCCGGCATCAAGGGACTTGGGGAAACATGTTCCCACACTGCCAGTCCTGTGCGATGTGGAGAGCACAGAGGGAGACAGGATTGGTGTTAGGGCCCCACGTAAGTGTCTGATACCCCAGCTGGGGAGCTAGGGGCTCTGGTGGCAATGCAGGTGTACAAGGAGTAAGGGACTGTGTAGAGACACAGTCAGACATCAAGGGGAAGAAGGCCCATATCTGAACGATGCTTCAAAGGAAAAATTGAAAGATTGGCTGTGGATTGCTCTTCCCATTCACACAGCAAGTCAATATAATCTATAAATCAAGTCTCTTTAACTCTTCTACCAGCTGTCATGTCCTTCTTCCCTGGCTTTCCTCTAACAGGAACAATACCCCTGCCCCCTCTTAGTGCAACAAGAATGATTTGCTAGCAGAAGCTCTGTGAATCAGCCTTTGCACTGAACATGTTATATTGTTTGGGAACCTGGCTAAATTTTTCCATAACTGCTTTGAAAGTGATTTCCATTTAGAGCTAGGTGGAACAAATTTGTGCTGCTGGCTAAATCTTCTTTTTCTTTTTCTAGGAACAGAATCTCATAAAAAGGACTATTGCTCTTTTGTACTTTTCTGTGATGCATTTTTGTGTTGGGGTCTATGAAGGAAGCCATCTAAAAATATATTGAGTGTTGTGAAAATATCCTCATAATTCTGCCAGAATTCAACTTTTTAAAAGTCGTCTTTTTTCCCCCTTTGTGCCTCTTTTTCAATTATTTCTTTCCCTTTGGTACACTGCCAGATTAATATTTCTGGGTCTTTCATAGGCCCCTACGGTGGCTGAAAGGACCCATCTCCCACCTGTGAGGGCCTCATTAAACTCCAGCAGTTTGATGACTGCATGAACTCAAGCACAGACACAGGGAGAGATAATCACTTTCAATAGAAAACCTAATATCACCAGTAGTTGGAATTCTAAATACTTTTTATGACAAGTATAATAGGCATTCCTCATGCTCTGTTTTGTGTCTGTATCTATGTTATGTTATACCAGACCCCGGCTAATAAAAATGCTGCTGTCTAGTTAGTAAGGGTTTTAGCTTATTTCAACAACATCTTAGTGTTGTTGAGCTATGTTTATCTTGAACTCTACAGAGGTGCTTGTTTTCACTGTCATTTAGCTGAATCAGAAACCTAGCGCTCTGCTTGCTCACAACCCTAACTAGCTCATGTTTCTTTAACTTTAGGTATCAAACTAACTCACCTGAGGCTTGATTCTCTAATGAGGACAAGAAAAGACTCACCCCATATACCATACTGTTTAGTTCCCCAATTATTTGTCTCTATTCATGGATTTGGCAAGCCACAGTCTGGAACTGACCAGCCGGGACATGCAGTAGGCATCCAGCTATTGGGGTGAGGGAGGACCCTACTAGAGATGTGTTCTCATTGACTCAGAGGGAAGATTGCAAATATTTTAGACCAGGACGACAAGAGACCCTAAAGCCAGCATGAGCTAGGAGAAATGAGCAGAACTATGAATAGAGTCATGATGTTAGAGTCATAGAAGAAATGTTTAGAGGTATAACAAGGACAGATCAAGTGTAACTCCTCATTCTAAGAGCCCATATACCATATAGTGGCCCGACCAGGATGAAACCCACATCTCACAACCAGCCAGTCTAATGCTTGCCTCCGTAGCTGCTATTCTGTTTAGTGGTTGTGAATGGATGTGAAAAATTGATATGAAAACTGTAAGAAAGAAGATAGCTGTAACTTCCAAGTCCAATAACCTGTTTTTAATATTTTAATATTAACATTGTTTTATATAGCTTGAATTATGGCCCCTAAAAAGATAGGTCTAAGTCTTAAAGCTCAGTACCTGTGAATGTGGAAACAGGGCTTTTGCAAATGCAATTAAGATAGGGATCTTGGGATGAGGTCTTCCTGCATTCAGAGTCCACCTAAATCCAATGACTGGTATCCTTATAAGAGAAAGGAGAGGGAGACATGGCATATAAAGACATTGAGAAGAAGACCACAAGAAGATCTAAAGAACTCCAGGAGCCACCAGAAGTTAGACGAGGCAAGGAACACTTCCCCCCAGTGTCTTCAGAGGGAATGCAGCCCTATTGGCCCCTTGATTTCTGATTTCTAGCCTCCAGAGCTGAGAGAGAACACATCTCTATGGCTTTCAGCTACCAGGTTTCTGGAAATCTGTTACAGTAGTCCCAGCAAACTCACAGAATTACGAAAGAGTCCAATCTAAAGAGCAATCTGGGAAGAAGACTTAATCATTCCAATAGCTATTTTTATGTTTATTTTTACAAGGTATACCTCAAATGACATTACTTTGAACTTCTGTAGTAGGAAGGACTATACACATAAAAGCTCCCCATAAATGCTTTTAGCCCAAAGTCTACACTGAACATTCCCTCCAAGGCCCCACCTGCCTTCCCACTCCACACCCTTCCTCCACTATTGTAGCCACTGGTCTTCTCTCCGTTCCTGGAACATGCCAGATCTGCTCCTGCCTCAGCTTTGGTGCATACTCTTCTCCTGCTTGTTCAAGCCCTTCCTCACCTGGCACCTCCTTCCCCAGCCTGAAATCAGCCCCAAAGTAGCACCTTCAGGGAAGACTCTGCTGACTCTCTAGTAGGTCAGTTGCCCCCTCCCAAGTCTTAGAGAAGATCTCCCAATGCCTTTCCTTCTCTACATGGAATTATCACTGTTCGCAATTCTGTGTTTATGACATTACTAGATTTTTTTTGTGCCATTCCCACTAGACTGTAGCTCCATGAGGGCAGGCATAGGGCTCTTTGCTCATTGTTACATTCCAATAGCAGCAGGGTCCCTGGCAGATTCAGGTTCTCATGGTAAATAAGTGAACAGTGATATTTAGTCTTGGATGAAGCAGGACCCATTGCTTACACTTGAAGCTGTCTATTATTCACACAGCTGTCTTGTCCACATAGAAAATGGAAACTGTAGGAAAACCAGTACATAGCACTCCCAAATTAACTTATTTTCATAACATCTTAATTTTCCTCTGTGAATTTCTAAACAGATGAAAGTACCGCTCTCACTCAGAAGCATTGCAGAAATCAGTAAACATACCCCAAAGGGCCTTACACCTGTTACCACCACTTCACTTTGTCATTGACTCTCATGGATAGGTCAGTTTGCCTTAATTATCTTTATTCATCTGTGTAATCAATAGACATTTGTTGAGTACGTAATAGTTTCTAAAGATTGTATTCCAAAATATTCTTGAATCTGTAGGAGAGGAAAGAAGATGAGAGCAGTAGCTCTGGTGGGAATGGTGGCAGTGGGGTTTCCAGGGCACTTATAAAGGATGGAAGGGAGAATCAAAATGATTATTTTTAGAGACAGTGACTCCTGAAGGGGAGTCTTAATGAGTGGGAGAAAATGGGTAAAAAACATAAAGGTTGGTCTAGGGCAGGGTTCCTCATCCTTGGCATTCTGGATGGGATAGCTCTTTGTTGTGAGGCTCTATGCTGTCGTTTTAGGATGTTATTAACATCCCTGGCCTCTGCTCATGAAATGTCAGTGTGACAGCCAAAAAGCCTCCTGACATTGCCAAATATCCCCTGGAATGCAACCTTCCTTGCTGTTGAGACCCACTAGTCTAGGGAGCTGGAAGGAGCCTATCTAAGGCAGGGAGTGGGCACCTGGGTGGCTCAGCGGTTGAGCATCTGCCTTCAGCCCAGGACATGATCCCCGGAGTCCTGGGATCGAGTCTAACATAAGGCTCCTCTAAGGGAGCCGGCTTCTCCCTCTGCCTATGTCTCTGCCTCTCTCTCTCTCTGTGTCTTTCATGAATGAATAAATAAAATCTTTTTAAAAATATAAAAAATAAAGGTAGGGAGTATCTGACTTTCTATAAGCATTTCCATATAGCTTTTGAGAAAAGTGTTTGGATGGTAGAGCAGGGAGGAGGGAAAATGTAATACACGGGTCTTACACAAAGGCTTTATGTGTTAGGCTAAAGAGTCTGGAACTTCATCCTGAAAGTTCTTTTAAAGAACGGAGGGATTTTACGTAAGAAAGGAATATGGGCTAATTTGTGTTTAAGGGAAATCACTCTGATCACAGTGGAAAAGATGAATGGAATGAGGATCGGATGACGGCTATAACCCAGGAGAGTAGTGATGAGTGAGAACAGAGAACAGGGAGAGAGAAGAGGCGTTCAGGTAGATCTCCAGGACTTTGTCCAGGATGTTCTTGCCTTGGATGATCGGAAGGAAGAATCCTAAGTGTTCTCCAGTATCCAGTCAGGATTTAAGCCCCATGACTTCATGAACCCCATGACTATCAGAGCTTAAACTCAGGAAAATTACTTGCAAAGTTTTTCAAGTGTAGTCTAGGTGAACTCACAGTATAATAAATAAAAATAGCACTGCCTAAGGCTTCAAATTCAATTAAGCCTTCAGCAAAGATTTCTTGAGAAAATTGCCCCCTAAAAATACTACTTTTAAAAGTAATCAATATAATATAAAACCTTAGTAAATTTCCATTTACAATCCTCCCACCTCCAAGTAAGGTCTTACACAACCAAGGCAAGCAGGCAAATTGAAGAATTGAAGCCATTGTTCTTGCCCGATTGTCTAAAAAATTGTCTTATTTCTTTGCTTCGCTTTCTGAGTTTATATAATGATAACAGAAAAGGTTGGGTTTTTTCTTTTTTACTATTTTTAAATAGCTGGATCTTTGACAATGCTGAAAGAAATAATTGTCAACAGATAATATTAGCCTTTGGCAGAACTCCTGTTTTTTTTATTCAGCCATTTGTCAGAGTATAAGGCATGTCCTTCTGTAAGAACTGACCAGATAAAGCTTCACAAGCACCCACTGTGAGGGAAAGAAGCTGAGAGCTCAGTCATAAAGAGATCTCCCAGATGGCTAGTGCCACACGGTGCACAAAAGCAATTAACAATTCAGGGCAAAGCTTGGTAATTTCCGTAGAATGTGTGTGTGTGACAGAAAAGTTCTATACTACCTCCCTATCTTGCAAAGCAATGAACATTCTTTGCTCTTCAACATGAGGAACAGGATACGCAAGCACTGCTCAAGGATTGGAACGGGTGGTCCCAGACATGTGGGCAGAGTTAGTTCATGGTGGTCACTTTAGGGAAAAACCATCACGCAACTGGAAGAATTCATCTAAAACTATTCCTGCATTTCACCAGATGCCATCATCCTGGTTTTGATTGGAGATTGAGGAAGTCCCAAATGGGAGCGACTCAAATTGAAGTAAGAGTGTTTCAAATCATCTGAAATGTTGAAGAATACAAGAGAAGTATTCATACATAAATAAATATGAGGTATAAATGCAATTTTTCTGTGTTGATTAATCCTGCACTTTCAAGTTTTTTGCTTCAGTGACAATATAAAGAAAATTCTTACTAATCCATGTAATGATGGGTACTGCTTTTTTAAAACCAACGACCTTTATACCATTAAAACATCACATATTTAACAAAACGGGTTATTTTGGATCAGAAATCAGACAGTAATGCTGAAATTAAAAATTATAATACACAACCCACGTGGATCAGACCTACCACGAATCCTTGATTATTACTGAAAAGAAACACTTCTTTCTCACTTCACGTACGCCACGCATCATGCTTGGTGTTTTACATGCAGAGCTCATTAGCTGTTCACAACCATGAGAGGTGGTTATATGACTATTCCCATTTTACTGATAAAGAAATTTTCACCCAGGTGAAATAACAAACCGCGGGTCATGCAGCTAGTATGTGGCAATCCTGTAATTAGGAAAGGGCATTTTCCCTCTACTCCATGAGGAAGAAAACAAACAGAAGCAATTAGATCTTGAGTACAATTTTGATAAAGACAACTTGTTACAGATACACACGATAGTAGCATCAGCTGTCAGATGGACAGAGGGCAATATCTCTACTAAGAATAGTGTTACCTTGAAGTTTGTAACTGCCATAGGTATACTCACCTCCAAGAAAGAGAATGGTTTTAGCAATTTTAAACTATTTTTTATATTTATACTTCAGTATTTCCATTCCATTTCAAATATCTTTCCTGCTGAAAATTTTCCCTGTCTGGATTCTAAAAGGCATCTGGGCCTCAAACTTTATTTAATGGTAAGAATACATAATTGAATATTTAATTTCCCCAAATGGTTCCAAATCATCAAAACATAGAGCTTTAAGTACCCAGGAACACAAACTCATAGAATTTAAGGATTCATGATTCATACACAAAACACTAAACCTTTCAATGAATAACTGTATTTTTTGCCAGTTTGGAAGAAATTTTAATTTTGTTCTATTTCAAGAGGAACACAATCAGAATGAAAACAGCCTCACACATCTCCATAGTAGAGTTTGTGAATCACATCCGTCATGTCAGGCTCCGGCTAAATCTTCTGAAAAGTACATTAAATCAGGATGATAATTGTTCAGTAAAATTTCTCCTCAAAGTATAGTAAATATGATTGATTTAGTGTATCATTGAGATTCTACTGGAAAAAATGGCATAAAACAGCAACATTCTGTTGCCATTTTATAACTTGCATTTTTGTAAAGTGACCATTACTATAATGTAGTCAGATTATTATGACAATCTGCACAGATGAAAATATCTCAAAGCCAATATAACATTTTCATCAAGTAAATGACCATGTGTTTCAATAAACACAATTATGAATGTTAATACACCAACAGATTGAGTAATTTGATTTTTCAGCACCAGTGTTTATAGCAGGAAAACAAATTAATCATCTTTGAGGTAACACTAAGGAATTTAAACTTTGAAAGAATATAATCTGCTTCACTGGACTCTTCTTCTATTCTTTGTTTTGCTCAACAGGAATCAAGATTGTGTTCCCTTTTGTCCCCTCCCACGACCATCTTGCCTTTAGGTGAATGTCCTACCCAGCAGCGTTATCAATTAGGGCCAGAGAATTTGGAGTGAATCATCTTTGTTTTGATAAGGATCTACGGGACACCTAGATGCACAATAGAAACATCCAGGGAAATGTGCTTCTCTCTCCCGTTTGGTCAGCATGGGCAATTCTTGAGCAAGCTACTCTCTACCCTTGCACACCTGTACTCTCTGGACCTCCATCCTCCCCATTTCTATTAGAAGGTCATATCCATTGCCAGGAGGGCAAATGAGGTGTTATGTCATCACTTTACTTGAACACTTTGGCTGTGGGCATGTTTGGCCTTGCAGTGGACATGCAGGTTACAGGGACCTAAACAAAAAACTGAAGAGTCCATGATTAAGACTTTCACAATCAAACCAACAAGGCACTTTGCCCTGCGGTAATAACTGAATCATTAAGTAATGCTGAGGAAGACTATTTTCTAGATGGAGGCAACATTTTAAGACCATTGAAGGGGTACCTGGGTGGCTCAGTGGTTGAGCATCTGCCTTTGGCTCAGGTTGTGATCCTAGGGTCCTAGGATCGAGTCCCGCATCAGCCTCCCTGCATGAAGCCTGTTTCTCCCTCTGCCTATGTCTGTGTCTGTCATGAATAACTAAGTAAAATATTTTTTAAAAAATCAAAATTAATCCTGACTTAAGCATAAAGAAATGTTTCTGTTTTCCATTGCTTTTTAACAAAAATCCTTCAAAAGTAATATAAGATTTCCCTGGCTTTCTAAGAGAGTGTACCAAGAACACTTTAACCCTTTCCTGAAAATAGTATCTTCAACATTGAAATGATCAATCGCTGTCTTCCTTGGTGTAGCATGGCTGCAAATGCGCATAGTGGAGGTACCTTGGACCCTGATTGGGGTCCTAAAGCAGGGTTTCTTGAAAAGTCCACGTCATGATCTTTATCTTGATCTTTTGTTTCAGTCTTTTCAGTAAGCCTCTTTGCTAATGCCAAGAACTCCAGGGTGAAGAAATGCATGTAGAAACTCACCTGGTTAGCAGGTTGGAATCCAGTGGCTGAACCAGCTCAATTAGCTAATGCAACAGAGTAGTGCTGTCCACACTGGTCACCAGTTCTCAGGGTTCTGTCCCCACAACCTTACCTATTGTCTTTCACACCAGTAACTGGTGTCTTCTTATCAGTATCTATGTCTTCTTCCCATTTGCAAACTGAAATTACAAAGAAGGTATGAATGAGAAATGTTCTGTGTCATTTCAAACATTTATTGAGATGTTTTGAAAAGTTATGACTCCTCACTCTGTGAGCAATTTTGCAACATCATTAGATGGAACAGAACACATAACTACACTTCTTTCTCTAAAAGTTGTCTTACTATTGCCTCTTAACAGAATGCCAGATACATTAAAATTTTAATGCTCTTATGTTGAGAGTGAGTACCCTGCATAATGGCTTTCTTATGGATCACACTTTTAATTCTTGGTTTGTTTTTTCGTTTTTGTTTTTGCTGAGACTCTGTTTTCTTTTTCTTTTTAAGATTGATTGATTTGAAAAAAAGAGAGTGAGAGAGAGAGAGAGAGAATGAGCGGGGACAGGGGCAGAGGGACAGGGAGAAGCAGACTCCCCCCGAGCAGGGAGCCTGACATGGGGCTCAATCCCGGGACCCCCAGGATCATGACCTGAGCAGACAGCAGATGCTTACCTGACTGAGCCACCAGGTGCCCCAAGACTTTCTATTGTCCATTGATTTCAAGCATGTTTGTAATTGCTCATTGAAGCATTTTTAGAATGGCTGCTTTAAAATCTTTTCCAGATAATTTTAACATCTCTGCCCATCTCAGTGTTCCCATTCATTGATTTTTTTTCCTGTATTTTGAGATCTTCCTGGGTCTTGGTATGATGAGTAATTTTTTATTGAAATGTAGGCATTGGGGGTGCTAAGTCATGAGACTGGGATTTGCTGCTGTCATCTTCTCTCTGCTTTTATTTTCCTTTTCCTCCTCCACCTATCGTCACTTTATGCTGACATTCAAGTAGAACCAGGAAAAAATAAAAAGTTGGCTACAGATGGAGCATTGTACTTCATGTGTCACATTTAAATTCTCCAGGAAGAAAGGACTTGTCATTAAAGTGCCTTTATGAGCCACAGATGGTGGTAAGGCTGAGACACCTTGCCTTTTCCTTCCATTCCTTGTCCACTAATGTCACTTATTTTTTTTGAAGTACCTGAGCAGCACTGCCACTTTCTAGAACTGTCATTCTCCATTTATATTCAATCATAACTCACTAGTGAAGATTAATTGGGGAGGAAGGCAAATCTAAATTAGGAACCGCCAAAGTACTATTTTGAAAGAAATGTGGGTCTGTGGACTTCAACTGTAGGCTTAATTCAAAAACATGATTAGAACTGTTACTAAGGAAATGTCTTAAAGGGCCTATTTTAAAGCATAGAGACAACTCATTTGTACATTAGCAGAAAGTAATGTGCTTTAAATCCTTAACAATAGCTTGTTTTCTTGAGTAGCTTAACCACTGCTTTTAAAATCCTGCTTATTTATTCTCTTAACAAATCTCAAGTAAAATTCGACCCAATCCTCCTCTGAATTTTCACAAATTCTGAAGTAGTGGAATCCAAATTAGAAGCTTCAGTATATGTGGTATTTCCCCTTGAAGAGTGTTAATTAAGCTGCTTTGCACTGTGAGCACTCAGAACTGGTTCGGCACAATAGTTCCATGATCTGAAATCTAATATGATTTTTTTCTGGATGGATCTGTTGCCATAAAGTTTAACATGCTATACGAGCTATTGGTTTGAGTTGGTGGTCTATAAATACTAAGCCTTAGCTCTTTGAATATTTCTTTCTATTTCTATTTTATGGTTAATTCACATATGCACGGATTAAGCATCTGGTTATACAAAGTGCTTCCAGATACCAGTGGCTCAAAACACTGTTCCCTATACATTTTACCATGATACTATTGAACACATTTATGCTTACAAGTGATTGAGTTGCAAGGTTTTAGTAATCCTATTATAAGACCATGGGTACTACTTTTGGAAAACCTAAAACAGTCTTGAAGAAGAAGTGACTTACTGTTTTGCAAATGGCAGTTGAAATTCAGAGCAAATGGAAAATCAAAGGTAATATTAGATCCATTACACACACTATGCAAGATGTTTATGTGTTGACAGCTTGTATCCCTACCCCCCAGATCAATTTGGCTATTTTACCCACTAATTCTTATGTTTACGATTCATAAAATATGAATATAATTCCTCTTACTGAGAGAAAGTGGAGTATGAGTGAAGAAGGGTTGCCCCATTTTGCCTTGAAGCCTAACAGTATAAATTACATGTGCAGAGAAATGGTAAATGTATTGAAGATGAAGATTACTTGTTTTTTGAAAGCAGAAGCTGTAGTGTATTTTTTTAACTTTATAAGGATTTAGAGGTTGATAATTCATCATACTACTCTGTACCCTCAGTGTGAAACCAACTGAAAAAGAGACACAAGGGTCAAATAGAAATCAAAACATCAGTTAGGTTGTGTTCTCTAGGAGGATAGCCCCTTAAAGTCCTGCTTTTTAATAAGACACATAAAAGGGTCATAGCACTGACTGCATACCCTCAACATTTAGAAAATATAAAAATGCCCAGCTGCTCCTGTGTTGAGTTGTTATGTTCTCAGGACCAGATGCACAGTACCATCTTGACAGGTACCGCCTAGGAGTCCAATACGGTAGCTGCTCGCCACATGTAACTTTGACTACTCAAAATGTGCTTGTTGTGACAAAGGAATTCTTTTTTTAATGTATTTTAATTAATTTAAATTTAAATTTAAAAACTGATACTCTGTGGGCGTCCGGGTAGCTCAGTTGGTTGAGCATCTGACTCTTGGTTTCATCTCAGGTTGTGATCTCAGGGTCATGAGATCAAGCCTCAAGTCAGAATCTACTTGAGATTCTCTCCTTCTCCCTTCCCCCACCCCAGCTCACACTCGCTTGCTCCCTCTCTCTAAAATAAATTAATTAAAATTAATCTTTAAAAACAAGAGAAAATAATTAATTAACCAATTAATTAATTAAAATTGATACTCAGTTCACTTATTGGAAGACTTTTAAGTTTATTTGAAACCACACTAGTATGTGAATCTACCTTTTCAACTGTAAATTGTATGGAATCTAGTATTAACTCTTTCCCCTTAAAAATGAAAGGGCCAAATTAAGATATATGCTAAGTATAAAGTATATACAAGATTTCAAAGTCGTCCAAAAAAAAGAGGATGTTAAATGGTTCATTAATAATTGTTTACATTGGATGCATGTTGCTAAGTCATTTTGAATACATGAGGTTAAGAAAAAAATTAAAATTAATTTTTTAAAAATTTACCTGTATCTTTTTGCTTTTGTAATGCAATTGCTGGAGAACCATAGACTGCGTATGTGGCTCACATCATATTGCTATTAAGACACACTGTAGTAGAGAGATGTAGACAGACTTACATTCTTGTTGGCAGGTGCAGGTCCTGGTAGAGACTTGACTGAGTCTAGGGGAAAAGAAATGAACTAAAAACAGTGGGAGAAAGAGAAAATCTTCTGGCTTTCAACTGCCCTGGAGGCTGACTGGTCTAGGCCCATTTGTATCCCTTCGTGGCTTATAAACCTGAACATAAGTGGAAGAAATCTTCCTTCAGAATCCACCATGCTGCCGGGTACCTGTTCCTTCCAAAACTGAGGATTTTAAACTTCTCATTAGCATCTTTGCTTAATGCTTCTCCCCAAAAGTTGCTTGCTTAAAGCTTTTATGTCCTTTTTGGCTTCGATTAACACTAACTATTCAAAGTACAATGTAAAAATCCCTCTTTTACCACCTCCTTTTCTATTGCTGCATGACCTGACCTTCCCTGGAAAGAAAAGTATAAAAAAATGAAATTTCTACCAATGCCTAGCCCTCCAAAAATCTTAACACTCATAGTCTGGTGGAGACCCACTGATTGGGTCTCTGGATGTTTGAAAAGAAGTTCTTCCCATGTTGATTTGAACATGTTCCTTTTCTAACAAAGGCCTGACTATTTCCACATGGATTCTGAAGCTGCCACAGGAATGAAACTGACTCTCCAATCTAAATTCCCGGGGAGAGGCTCTCCTGACCTAAATAAAGAATTGCTTTATCTGCCCCAATATCTAAACTCTGCTTGATAGTTTTAGGTCCAAGAAACCACCTGGATCATCAAGATAAGTGCTTTTCTTGATACATCAAGGCACAACATGGCACATGTCTCCATTCCTCAACTGGCCCACTCTGCTCCCTCCTGTTTAGACAACATGGCTCTTAACCTTTACTTCATATTTGAATCACCTGAATAACTTTAAAAAAAAAAGCCAAAGCCTGGGATTTAGGCCAGACCAACTCCTTGAGGATCTCCCTTCTAAGAAGGACCTCAAAAGTGGTTGGCCAACCGGAGGACTCACTGAATGGTTTAGTATATTTGTCATCACTCTTTATCTTGGTTAATTCACTTAAAGCCTGCAGCCATAATAAAAATACATAAAGGTCAAGAAGGATGTTTCCTATATTTTTTGACATGAGCTAAACTGAGTAATTTTATTTCTACTATACGGGATTATTACATCTGTTTCTGTATAAGATCAGTGTTAATTTTATTTTTGAATTTCACTCTTAAAATGGACTCTTGCTATTATCCTTTAAGGTTACAGATCCAGGTGCCTGAACACCTGAATGTTGCATATTACATTGCTGTTTGCAAAAGGTTCCAAATGCTGTGCACTCAATTTGACAATCTTTCTTTCACATTTTCACAAAGTTAGTCTGTGACTCAAAATTCTCACCAATTCTTTTATCTAAAGGAACCTGTTGGCTATGGCAACTAGATTATTGAGCAGAGCTGGTTTTGTAAGATTTGGATTTGCTAGACAACAAATAGCCAAGAATTTGACATTATGGAAAGGAGATCTGCTTTCTATTGATGCTTGATGTTAATTGAGAGCAGGAATGCCAAGGATGCCATGGATATTTGCCTCTAGAAGCTAAAGCCCACCTCTCATTTAGAAGCTAAAGCTCAGACATAGAACTCTGACACAATGCAATAAAACTTTGTTAAGCCAGATAAAGCACTAGAAAAATTCGTGAATCCTTAACATTAATGTACATCTCTCATACAAATTATACTTGAGCAAGAGCGACTTGCTGTTGCAGGCAGTTATTGTACCTGTTATTAACATTTAAGTCACACAAGTCAGCACAAGGACATGTACAATACTAAATCCCTTCAGAGATGGTACTCTGAGAAATCTTTCCAGTTCTAACTACACAATATAATATTTGAAAACATCAGCTTTGCACTCATTCCTGACCCACATATGTTGAACTGGACAAGGTATTGCTCTCAAGGACAAAGAATAGACATTAATCAAAGTGAAAATACTTCCAACATGGAAAGGTTGGGCTTTCTATTGTTGATGCTTTTGTTTCCTTAGAGCCTAAGAGCTCCACCAAAAAAAAAAAAAAAAAAAAAAAAAAAAAAAAAAAAAAACTAGATATTATTGAGATATTTTTAACAAGTTCCTGGATGTATAGGTTAAATTGCATCTCCCTAAAAAGATATGTTGAACTCCACATCCCTGGAACCTGTGAATGTGACTTTATTTGAAAATTGCAGATGTAATCAAGTCAAGTTGAGGTCATTCTGGAACAGGATGGGCCTGACCCCGTGACTGGTGTCCTTACAAGAGGGAAATTCAGACAGACACTCTGGGAGAACAATTATGTGAGGACAAAGGCAGAGAGCGGAGCATCGTGGCTATAAGACAAGGATCACCAAGGATTGCTTGTACCCACCAGGAGGAAAGAAAGGCAAGGAAAGACTCTCCCCTAGAGCATTCAGACAAAGCATGGCCCTGCTGACACCTTGATTTCAGACTTTTGACCCCAGAATAGGGAGCAAATAAACTTTTGTTGTTCTAAACCACCCAGGCAACTTAGGTCATTTGTTATGGCAACGCTAGAAAACTGCTACACGGGGTTGCATCCAACTTCTCTCTTCAAAAACCAAATTTCGTTCCTGAATAGAGTATAAAACAAAATGTAAAATCACAAATTAGAAGTTTTAGAAGTGGTCCTGGGTTTAGAAATGCTATAAGATTATTTTTTAAACCATATGTTACCAAGAAGTAGGCAAGTTTCTGCATTAACAATACATAGCTTTGTAACAATTAGCCATCTGTTGATAACACTGTTAGGGATTGACAGCATCTCAATGGAAGCAGGGAAAACAACAGAAATATTATATCTGCCAAGTTCTAGTCATTCGTTATCTTACATAGTAATTTGTTGTCTCATGAGATCACTAAAGAGAGAAAGAACCATGCCGTGCTACAAAATAAACTTCGTAAAGCAGGTAGTTTAATAGCAAATTAATGATGTGCTGACAAGATCAAGAGATGATTTAAAAAAAAAAGTCACAGTTTCTGCATCGCAGCCAACAATGCAGGTTTGGAAGATTTCTCCTAAGAAGGTAATATTTATTTTCTCCAGGGAGCTATTTGAAAACAGAGGATAAGATATTCTAAGATGACTTGTCTTAATGCCAATTTAAAAAAAAATACACTTCTAGAGTTCAGATATCATTATCTTGCTGTCTTTCTTGATATCATTCTTAATAATGGGCTTCCATATGGTAAAGTCTAAACTCTTTCAATCTTATCTTGGTTTGATGGCTGGTTTCACTGTATTAACAGAATGTCTTAATACAAAAGGGTTTATTATCAAGAATAAAGTAAGTTTAAATGGAAATCATGAAAAGTAAAAGTAGATGGCAAACATTGCCTATAGTAATGGTTATAACATAATTATTCATTAAGATAAACTTTGTACATTAGACAATAAAAGTTTATCTCTCTCTACATATTCCAAACTATATATTTGAATATAATAAATATATATTAGGGATGCCTGGGTGGCTTAGTGGTTGAGTGTCTGCCTTCAGCTCAGCAATCCCAGGGTCCTGGCATCGAGTCCTACATCAGGCTCCCTGTAGGGAGTCTGCTTCTCCCTCTGCCTTTGTCTCTGACTCTCTCACTATGTCTCTCATAAGTAAATAAATAAAATCTTTTAAAAATAAATATATATTCAAATATGTATGCAGGTATATAATATATATAAAGCAAATTGGATTTATTTTTAAGTTGCCATAAGGCGGCTTTAATACTTGAGAACTTTCCATAAGAATATAAGGTTCATATACTCAACCTGAATGAAAACCCTGTATTTACCTCTAGAATCAAACCATCTTTAAGATGATGACAGAATTTCAAGGGTCAATTTGGGGTAAGAGTCTGTGAGGGACCCATTGCTTGCTTCCTTGCAGATTTCTCTCAGGCAGAGAACGCTGATCACA
This sequence comes from Vulpes vulpes, assembly GCF_048418805.1. Taxonomy (NCBI): domain Eukaryota; kingdom Metazoa; phylum Chordata; class Mammalia; order Carnivora; family Canidae; genus Vulpes; species Vulpes vulpes. Next base: position 2,918,220 of record NC_132786.1, on the reverse strand, counting down.
ACTGTTTTCACTAGTCTGTTAATCTGAACTCTTCCTTAACATCACCCACTAGCTACCCTTATATGTTCCCTTCTCTGTCAACCACACTTCCTCTAACAGAAAATGAGTGGGAAATATCAGAGAGGGAGACAGAACATGAGAGACTCCTAACTCTGGGAAAGGAACAAGGGGTGGTGGAAAGGGAGGTGGGAGGGGGGTAGGGGTGACAGGCACTGAGGGGGGGCATTTGATGGGATGAGCACTGGGTGTTATGCTATATGTTGGCAAATTGAACTCCAATAAAAAGAAATTTAAAAAAAAAAAAAAAGGATTTGCACCTCATCTAATCAAAAAAGCCCTGTCCTGCAAGAAAGAACTGAATTTTTAATCCCAAGGACAGAGAGTTTCTGTCAGAGCAGGGACCAGAAATACAGCCTTTTGAACTCAGACCAGTGCCTTTCCAACACAACAGTGACTACTGAGTCATCAGCCTGTTCTTTCATCCGATACTTAGGCATCTACTTTATATTAGAGGCTGTAAAGCATGTGAAGATATATAAGATCTACCCCATACCTTTATATGCTTCATACTGTAAAGGGACAGAGAAACCATGCATAAATGAATACAAAATAAGATTATAGATGAGAATCCATGGTTGTTCATTTGCTTAGGGCATTCAGCAAACCTACCGAGTGGCTACCATATGCCGACTTCATCCTTCACAAAGGCTGATGATACAAACTGACCAAGACTTAGCCACCAACATCCGAGAGTTTGCATTCCAATTGGGACAACAAGACAATTAAAGCAGCAGGTACATTATAACATCACAGGTACAATAAGAGATGAATTTCCCAAATACCAAGGGAGGCCATGACTGAGACACCTGGCCCAATCAACAGAATCCAGAAGAAATTTCAAAAAGTAGCATATAAATTAAAACATGAAGGATAGGAGGTATCCAGTATGGAACTCTGTGGGAATGCAGATACAACCTACTCACCAGAGAGACTGTCTTTCAGCAAACCACTTCAAGGCAAATTTGGAAATTGGCACCATCCTTTTGGCCTACCCACCATTAGAAAAAAATATTAACTGGAAAACCATGGGAATGCCATGCCTAGCTGTGATGACTACTGTAGATTTAAAATGGAACTAGCGAAACTTGAAAGCAAGAAATTTACCTGAATAAGTAATCGGATGAGTTTCATGTAATCAGAATGAATTCCCAACCAAGGCTTTCCATTAAAAAAAAAAAAAGTTACTATTGGCATAGCATGAATCTTCCCTGCCTCATCCTCCTTTGTGGTATTTTCAATTTGAGCACCAATTCTAATAAAGAGTCATTTGTACCAATTGCAACTGTACTCCCAGCATTCCTGTCTGTTTGGCTCACACTGTATCCAAGGCAAATTGATGGCAACCACTTAAAGCCACAAATACATTTGCTATATCGTGCATCTTTTGTGACCATAATTATGCATACTGACAATTTATGATTTGTTATCATTTCCAGAAGTATAGTTCTTTATTAAGTCTGTATGACTAAGGAGAGGAGTTGAGAGGTAGCCTTACATAAGAAGTTGCTCAGGATGGAGTAGTTCAGCCTCAAATCCGTATTACTGAAACTCTCTTCACATCAGGACTGAGCTGGAAGCATAACTTGGCAAAAAAAAAATTTTAAAAATTGTCAATTAAGTATCTCTGGCACCACTCTTTAATAAAATAAATTTTGTAATGTTTTGATATTGTAAAAAAGTATTTGCCACTAATGGCAAAGTAAGTGAACTTAAAAAGAAAAAATACACACACACAGAGTCACTATCATTTGGAGTATTTCCCAAGCCACCAACTGTATATGGTATAGGTACCTCTAGGAATTCATGCTCATGGCATTTTTGATGCTAAACAGCCGACTGATAGAAACTGGTTTCCAAAGGTATTATCCAAGAAATTAGAAAGCCTTTCAGTGCAGCCACTTCAACAGCTAGAAGCTAAAAAATTCACAGGAAAAAATAAAACCTTTCAGCAACTCTTCCTGCTACAGTGATCTTGGAGCAATTTACTATGTAGATGACACAGTGCATTTCTGCTTTGTTGCTGCATCAGCATGTCATTTTCAAAATGAAAACAAATCTATTAAAGTGCACATCAATTGTACAAAGTAGGATGAGAATGTATGGTTTGATCATGAGGTCTTGCTTTCAGATTCAGTCCCCAAAACAGTGTAAATTTAGAAGCAAAAAGGTTTGAGAATATGATAAAAAGGGAAAAACTTTAGGTTGACAACATGTGTTAAGAGAATGAGAATTTCAAGTTGAACTGTTGAAGGAGCTAAATTTAATGCAGACAAAGCGAAAAAGAAATGAATCAAGTCTGAGGGGAAACACACCAGCACATCACTGACAAGGGAAGCAAGTGGAACAATAAATGGATATTAATTGCAGCTTGCAAAAAAAAGGCATTGATTTCAAAATAATTAAGGAAAGAAAGTGAAAAAATAAACTACCCTGTGTAGACCAATTTTTGATCCAGGAGGACATACAAGTCTCTGAATAATGACTTTAGTTATGATTTTGTTTTTCTGGTGGCTTTGCTGAAGGCAGAGACTGCAGAGTGATGGAAAACATAGATGGGGATAATAACTTCATGCCAAGGATAAGCTGGTTTGACCCAGTTTTGTACCAGCTCACAATTTAGCCTAGAGTATTTTACATTTCATCGGTTTACCTATTTAATTGATCATTGTGAACTTCTTTTATTTCTTTTTTTTTTTTAATTATTTATTTATGATAGTCACAGAGAGAGAGAGAGAGAGAGAGAGAGGCAGAGACACAGGCAGAGGGAGAAGCAGGCTCCATGCACCGGGAGCCTGACATGGGATTCGATCCCGGGTCTCCAGGATCGCGCCCTGGGCGAAAGGCAGGCGCCAAACCGCTGCGCCACCCAGGGATCCCAACTTCTTTTATTTCTAAGTCATCCAATAAATATTTTTTCAGCATCTAATGTGAGCTAAGTATTTTGCCAGTACTGAGAGAAGCATAAAAAATAATTCACAAAGATCCAATGAGATGGGCATTACTACAGCCTTTAACACACAGGGAGACTGAGGCAAAGCAATGCCCAAGGTCACAGAGCTAGTAAATAGCAGAACTGGTATGTTAGTTCAGGTCCTCCAAAAGGCAGATGCCAAGACAGGATTGGCGTGGAAGAGATTTACGGTGTTTGCGTGGGAACAACAAAACAACAAAAAAAAAGTGCAAGAATTGGAGGAGTCTGGGAAAGTCTCAGATCATGGATCTGATCTAGCACAGGAAAGAAAGGAAGGGGAGTTGTAGGGAAACTCCTAGACAGCAGTGTAGTTGTGGGACAGGCCTGCCATGCCCAGATTGGGAAGGGAGGCCCAGGTGCTAATGCGGTTGGTAAATCCATCGGTCAATTATACCCGCTGCATCAGGGGAGCTGAGAAGCCATTGCCCTGGTGCCACAGCCAGGACCCCCAACTCCAAAATCTGATGCGAGAATGTACATGCTCAGTTGTTAGGTCATCGTGAGCTCTGGACTCCGTATACGATCAGAAAATGCAAAGCTTTATACATGGCAACCTGTGTTATTATACATACAACCTTTCCATTCTGCGAGCCCCCTTCTGTTTATGTCAGAACTAGAACATCCAAAGCAAACATTATGCTTTCCTTCCATGAAAATAGGTAGAAATCACCTAGACTGAAAAATGGAATGTAAGGAGAATGGGATCTCCATATTCCATTGCACATGCGTATATAGGTGTGTGTACCTCATTTATATATATTACGGTATATATTATATGTGTGTATCACATTTTCTTTATCTATTCACCCATTGATGGACATTGAGGTTGTTTCCATAGCTTGGCTATTGTAAACAATGCTGTAGTGAATATGGGGTATCTTTTTGAGTTAATGTTTTTGTTTTCTTCAGATAAATATTGGGAAGTAGGATTGCTAGATGGTATAGTAGTTCTATTATTTTTATGAGGAACCTCCCTAAGGGCTGCACCATTTTACATTCCCATCAACAGCACACAAGGGTTTCCTTTTCCCACCATCCTCACCAACACTTGTTATTTCTTGTCTTTTTGATAATAGCCATTTAAACAAGAGTACAGGGTATCTCACTATGGTTTTGATTTGCATTTTCCCTGATAGTTAGTGATATTAAGCATCTTTTCATGTGTCTGTTGGCCATCTGTAGGTCTTCTTTGGAAAAATGTTTTTTTAGATCCTTTACCCATTTTTTGAATCTGTCTGTTTGGGGGTTTTTTTCTATTGAGTTGTAGGAGTTCTTCTTTATATATTCTGGATATTAACCCCTTGCCAGGTATATGGTTTGCCAATATTTTTTGTCATTCAGTAGGTTGATTTTTTTCATTTTGTTGATGGTTTCCTTTGCTATGCAGAATCTCTTTAGTTTGATGTCATCTCACCTGTTATTTTTCCATATGTTGCCTTTCCTTTAGGTGTCAAATCAAAAAAAAAAAAAAAAAGAAAGAAAGAAAAAGAAAAAAAAAAAGAATCATCACCAAGACCAACATCAAAACATCTACCACCTATGTTTTGCTTTTAGAAGTTTTATGGTTTAAGGTCTTATATTCAAGTCTTTAATCCATTTTGAGTTGATTTTTGTGTGTGGTATAAGAGGCCCAGTCCCATTTTTTGCATGTGACTGTCCAGTTTTCCCAATAGCATTTATTGAAGAGACTGACTTCTCCCCATTGTGTATTTGTAGCTCTGTCATTATAAAATTAATTGACCCTATATGTGTGGGTTTGTTTTGGGCTCTTTATTCTGCTCCATTGAGCTGTGTCTGCCTATTTTCATGTCAATACCATACTATTTGTATTACTATAGCTCTTTAATATACCTTAAAATCGGGAAGCATGATGCCTTCAGCTGTTCTTTCTCAAGATTGCTTTGGCTATTTGGGAGTTTGTTGATTCTACACAAATTTTAGGATTGTTTGTTCTATTTTTGTGAAAAATGCCATTGGACTTTTGATAGGGATTCATTGAATCTATGGATTGCTTTGGGTAGTATGGACATGTAACAATATTAATGCTTCCAGGGATGCCTGGGTAGCTCAGTGGTTGGGCGTCTGCCTTTGGCCCAGGGCGTGATCCTGAGTCACGGGATCGAGTCCCACATCGGGCACCCTGTGTGGAGCCTGCTTCTCCTTCTCCATCTGGCTATGTCTCTGCCTCTGTCTCTCTGTGTGTGTCTCTCACTAATAAATAAATAAAATCTTTAAAAAAATATTAATGCTTCCAATCTATGGTGATGAATATCTTTACATTCATTTGTGTTTTTTTCAATTTCTTTTATCAATGTCTTGTAGTTTTTAGTGTACAAGTCTTTCACCCTCTAAGTTAAATTTATTCCTGGGTATTTTATTCTTTTTGATGCAACTATAAATGGGATTATTTTCTGAATGTCTATTTCTTTAAAAAAAAAAAAGATTTTACTTGAGAGAGAAAGAACACAAGCAGAAAGGTAGAGGGAGAGAGAGAAGCAGGCTCCCCACTCAGGTCATGATCCCAGGATGCTTAACTGACTGAGCCACCCAGGCACCCCTTTAATTTCTGTTTCTGATAGTTTATTATTAGTGTATAGAAATGTACCATGTTTTTGCATACTGATTTTGCATCCTGCAACTTTACTGAATTCGCTTTTTAGTTCTAACAAGTTTTTGGTGGAGTCTTTGGGGCTGTCTGTATGTAATATCTATGCTTTCATGTTTGTGTCATTTACATTAGGGGAAGAATGTTCATGAGGTTAAGTGACTTAGTCCTGCAAGTGGAGGCAAGGTTTGAGTTCAGTGTGTTTGACTTGAAGGCCATGTTCTTTCTCCTGCACGGCCCTTACATCAGGTACTTATGGGCTTGGGCTATACTAGTGCTTTTTCATGCACTCTTGCATTGGAACCTAATACTAACTTTCACTTCACAGCTTAGCGTTCTGGGACTTAAAGAAGATGAGTGATGGAAAGTGTGTCTGTGCTGCCCACCCCTACCCACACTTGACATGCTCCCAACTTGGTCAGTCACCCCCACAGTGCAGGTTATTACAACAGGTTAAGGACTGCTCGCTTGCAGTGCACAGACTTGCCCTCTGTGGTCATTCTACCCCACTCCTATTTTGCCTCTTTGTTCCTCCTGTTTATATTCCTTTTCTTTTCTTCTTTTTTTTTTTTTTTTTTTGAGAGAGAGAGAGAGAGTAGGGTGAGGGGCAGAGGGAGAGAGAGAATCTGAAGCAGGTTCCACGGCCAGCATGGAGACCAACACGAGGCTTGACCTCACGACCCTGAGAGCATGACCTGAGTGGAAATCAATAGTCAGTCTCGCTTAACCAAATGAGCACCCCCAACTGTCTGTATTCTTGAGTTCATTGCTGCCACATTCCTCCTGCAAAGCCCACATGTGTCCCTGTTAGCAATTCCTTGCCTTGAACCTGAGAGAAATCACAGCAGACTGCTTTGGGGATTTATTCAGCCAACCCCCCACAGGCTGGCCCTATTGTGTCTGCCTTGGCAAATCTTTGTCTTGCCTCTCCAAGCTCTGGTGGCCTTTTTTTAGCTCCAGATTTCTTGCTTGGATTAGAGCGACTATCTTGACATGTTTCCTGTGGGGTTTTGTTTTCCTCCATTTTAAAATTCATTTGCTCACATAAATGAAGCCTATTTTAAAAATCAGCCCAACCCCTAGGGGAAAAGGTAAAGGCAGCCAGGAAAAGAACTCCCCACCCCCTGTACTGCCCACCCAACCCGCTTTTACTATTACAAATTCCACATAGAAATAGGAAAAGTCTTCCCACTCTGTTTCCTAATCTATTGAAATATTACATGAGGCATTATTTTGGCTCTTTTGGAATTTCTCTGTGTTGACATTACCATACTGCAGATTATCTGAGCCTTTTTTCCTTCCGATACTCACATATCAGACACAACTTTGCAATTCTTATTTTTAGCAGCTGATTATGTTTTTGAAGTCCACACCCACCAATTGCAAGGAAAATACAGCTTTACATCATTCATTACCAATCAGAAAACAAACAGAAATGAATAAGAATAAATATTATTTCATTGATGCTTACTGTTTGATGTTTTTATTCTCTTTTTTTTTTTTTTTTTTTTTTTTTTTTTTTGTGAAGCACAGGAGTGTCTGGCTGGCTCAGTCAGTAGAGCATGCCACTCATGATCTCAGGGTTGCAAGTTCAGGCCCCACGTCAGGTGGAGAGTACTTAGAAATAAAATTTTATAAAAAATTAAATAAATAAGTAAATTGTGAAGCATACTTACCTTTATCTAGAGATCTAAAGGTTCACTAATTGCCCTTCAAAGGGTAGAGGACAGGGTTTATGATAAGCTCTTACAATAAATAAATATTATAGTGGATTCCTGAAAAGAATTTTGGTGTTCCTGGCTATGACGTTTCTAGTTCAAAATGCTCATGAAGTTCTCTTCACAAAATTGTGCAAGAAGAAGAAAAAGTAAATCTTGATTCAATTTGTTAGTTATACTGTGGAGGGTTTTTATTTATGAATCAGTAAGAACACACACATTTATTCAATAAAATTTATTTATTCTCTTTTTGGTACAGATCCTATTCTCAATTGCACCTCATTGCAGAATCAGATTTGAGGATGATTTTATGCCTCTGAAATATGTCCATTAGGCAAGCTTCTCATTTGGAACCCATACCATTATAAATATCAAACTGTGGGGCAGGAAAGGAAAGTGAAGAAATAATTAAAACATGAATATGTAGTATATGTTAGTGGATACTGCTTGCATGAAAAATATTTCATATCTCCTTAGATTTATACACAGAAGTGGATAAAATAGCCAACATAGGTACAGATCAGAGCCTGTGAACATTCAATAAAAGTGCTAACAAAAATTTGAGTTTGATGTTACATTACCGCTAATATCCATCAATTGTACTTATTAGCATACGTAATAAAAGATAACGTCCTAAGCCTATCCTGATGGACAGAAAGTTCTGTTCCAAAGTGAGATATAGTCTTAAAATTAGTGACATTGATTGGCTTTCTTACCCCTAAGGGACCCTAAACACAACCTTTGTTAAAATAAAAGAGGAGGACATATTCTTAGCATGCCTTAGGAATTAGCTAGGAAAGATGAAAAACATAACAGATCCTTTTTTTAAAAAAGATTTTATTTATTTATTCATGAGAGACACAGACAGACAGAGAGGCAGAGACACAGGCAGAGGGAGACGCAGGCTCCATGCAGGGAGCCCAACGTGGGACTCGATCCTGGGTCTCCAGGATCTGGCCCTGGGCTGAAGGCGGCACCAAACCACTGAGCCACCTGGGCTGCCCTAGAGGTCCCTTTTGCTTCAGAATCCTTTCTACTGGATGCTTCGGGTTAACAGACTCAGGGAAAGAACCGAACAAAGTAAACAAATGTGCTTAACACAGTCTTCTCTACTTCAGCAGCAGGGATAGATTCACATGTTGGGGTGTTTGTGGCATCAGATTCCTCCGGGTGACCTCACCTCCCAAAGCAGATGTAAGTGTTAGCAAGACACCTAAGAAGAATCTGCCTTGAAAAATAAATGTGAGAGTAGAGTGTGGAAGTAAGGAAAACCTAGGGCTAAATCCACCACAGTACAAATCACAGTGCGTCCCTTGGTCATGTCAAGGCATAGCAGAGAATGGGTCCATGTGTTTTATGCACAGTGGAACCAGCTGGATGCCCTCCCAGCACCCCCCTGGGGTGGGTGGGGGAGCTCCCGCTGCCCCCATGGCTTCATTCTCCTTCCTCTAGCTCATATTCTTTCTTGTCCTTGTCTGCCCTGCTCTCTCAGGTCATTTTTTCTCTCTCGTTTTCTCTTTCTTTCACTCTCCTTTGGTTTCTCATTTGTCTAACTACTGAAATTTACTGTGTATTTTCCGTGTTCTTCTTCTTAATTTCCAAAGCAGATTTGAAGACCACTTGTATTTATATCTGTCAAAGTCAATGTGAGTTTTATTTGCATGTGAACCTCAGTGCGTGTGTGCATGTGTGTGCGTGTCCCGTAGAGAGGGGGCAAAGCCACTGTCCCCCTTCCAGAATACGAAGGAGGTTCATCTCTCTTATGTCAGTACCTGCAGATAACAATTAAAGTTGCTAATTAAAGTGTTACCACCTGCTTTACCAACCTTGGAGTTAAACTGTACAAAAGATAATCCTGGCATCCCTTACCCTGCCTCCATGACTATAATGTGTTAAAATAGCAGCTATGGCTGCTGACATTCCCTGGCTTTGCTCCTATTAAGTCATGAGGTAGAAACGGTACCTTCTATAAAGCCTGAGTGTAGGGCGCTTACTATTCGTATGTTTGGTTTGCTGGTGCCCACCAGCCACAAACCACCAGGAACACGTGAAAGGAAGCAAGGCTTTTGAACTTGCTGCCACAAGTGACTGTGCTCACCATGAGGAACCAGGGATCCTGTGAGTAAGAGATATTTGGGAGGGGACATTATAAGATTTGGTCTGATGGTGGGTTATCTGGGGGAGAGTTTAAAGAAGAGAGGATTTGAACGAAAAAAAAAAAAAAGAAGAGAGGATTTGTTTGGATCCAGTGCTGTTGGGAAGCCAACACAACGTGATGGTTGAGTGTCTTCATGCTGGTTTCCCAGGAGGCAAGAGGGGCCTGCTAGGTGGGTCTGCCATCGGGAGAGAGCCAGAGTCACTTGTGTTAGGCAGAAGAGGGAGCTCTGGTTATTTTTGTGATCACACCACCTTTGGACGAATTGAGACAAGGTAAACTCACCATTTTTTTGGTCTTGGTTTACCAAGATCCTGGAGTGACCTCGTTTGATTGTTGCTGATACTCTGTGGAACCCGTCTCGCTCCACAGCCTCGCTGTGACTTACAAGCTGCTAGATGTCAGGGCCTTTTGATTTTTCTTTCTTTCTCAGGTCCTGGAATAAATGAGAAATAATCAATCAGTGAGTCCATGTATAGTAGCCACTACGCCCAGTCCTGAACTACATGGTAGGGAGACCATTTGGAGAAATATTCATTCATAAAATACCAAGAACAAGAAATACTAACCGGGTGGCTCAGTTGGTTAAGTGTCTGCCTTCAGCTCAGGTCATGATCTCAGGGTCCTGGGATCGAGCCCCACATCAGGCTCCTTGCTCAATGGGGAGTCTGCTTCTCCCTCTCCCTCTGACCTGCCCCCCTCCCACTTGTGCTCTCTCTTTCTCTCTCTGTCAAATCAATAAAATCTTTTTTAAAAATACAATAAAACACCAAGAACAAAAAAAAAATAATATAAAAGAACATGAAAGAATTAGAAAATACTTCACCAAGATCTGAAACTGAAGTGAATATTCCATCATTCATCAATCTAATACCATGGAAAATTTTAAATAAAAAGTTTTGATGAAGCTCTCAATTTATCTCATAGCTATAAGAAATGTTACAGTCTGAAAACTAATTTTTATAAGTAACCCGTTGATTTTTTTTCTCCTCCTAACTCTGCTGCTGAAGACACTTATTTGAACAGTTGACAACTTTCTTTTTTTCCCAATCACAAATTACATATACTATACTATATATGTATATGATATGTATGCTTAGTACTTTTACTCCTTAACGATAATGAAATCATTAAAAGAATTTAAATGTGGGAAGAAAAGCTTAAATTGGCAGAATGGTTTGACAGGCTCACACCTGTATTTGGGAGCTGCTTGAAGAGTCCCGTTTTACACATTACATTAGAAAATTCAAGGGAGCGGCCCTGATGAAAGCGAAGTTTAAGAGGAGTGTTGGTCTTTACCTGCACCGCTTCCTACACTAAGCTCTCTCCTCACTAGATTTTGGGGGGGCAACCCCAAGTTTGTCAATGTTGCTTACAACTATGGGGGCCATCGTGGAGCTATCTCTTTCAGTGGAAAGTATAGATTTTCTTTTTCTTTCTGTTTGTGAAAAAAAAGATGACACGTGAGGATATTCTCTTTCAAAGAATAGAATCTCTAAGAAAGAGAGATGCTGTTTTTCTTTGAGAAAAATGAATCACCTTTAGGTTTAAAAAACCATAGCAAATAAATAATCCTCACACCCATCTACTGGTGGGTAAATGAGCAAAGTACATACTTCTGTGCCTCAGTTCTCTTTTAATTTTTTTTAAAGATTTTATTTATTTATCCATGAGAGACACAGGGAGAGAGGAAGAGACACCACAGGCAGAGGGAGAAGCAGGCTCCATGCAGGGAGCCCGATGTGGGACTCAATCCTGGGACCGGAGTCATGCCCTGACCAAAGGCAGATGCTCAACCACTGAGCCACCCTGGCATCCCTCGGTTCTCTTTTTATAAATATGTGTAGTTTCGATAGATGCTGCCAACAATTTTCCAGATGGGTGGATCAATCTACACCCCTATTAGCAATGGATGAGAATTTCAGCTCCCCACATTCTTACCAACACTCAAGAGTGTTAGTATTTTTAATATTATCCGTTCTAGTGGAAGCATCCACCGGTGCTTATAGTATGCATTTAGCTAACGAATACTGAGGCTGGGTACCTTTTAATATGTTTACTGGCCATACAGATCTCTCTAGTGAAATGCCTATTTAAAGAATTTTGTCCATTTTTTCCCCAATTTTTTAAATTGGGTTGTTCTTCTCTTACAGATTTATTAGAGTTTTTAATTTATTCCGGATAGGAGTCCTTTGCTGAATACATGTACTACAAATATCTTTTCTCGCTCTGTGGCTTGCATGTTTCACTTTTTTAATGGTGACTTTTGATGAACAGCAATTCTTAATTTTGAGGAAATGCATCCATTTTTTATTCTTTTGTTCTTAAATTTATAAATTAGCAAATTTATAGAGCTGCAAACCCATCACCACAATCCAGTTCTTTTTTATTTTTATTCTTTTAAAGATTTCTTGATTTATTTATTGAGAGAGAGAGAGAGCACGCACATGTGTGCATGAATGGGGGAAGGGAGAGAGACAGAGAGAGAGTGACAGACAAGCAGACTCCCTGCTGAGCACGGAGCCTGATGTGGGATTTGATCCCAGGACCCTGAGATCATGACCTGAGCTGAAACGAAGAGTCAGGTGTTCAATCCACTGAGCCACCCAGGCACCCCTCCAGTTCTTTTTTATTTTTTTTTAAATTTTTTGTTAACTTTTATTTATTTATGATAGTCACAGAGAGAGAGAGAGAGAGAGAGAGAGAGAGGCAGAGACATAGGCAGAGGGAGAAGCAGGCTCCATGCACCGGGAGCCCGATGTGGGATTCAATCCCGGGTCTCCAGGATCGCGCCCTGGGCCAAAGGCAGGCGCTAAACCGCTGTGCCACCCAGGGATCCCTCCAGTTCTTTTTTAATGCTGTTGAGAAAATCTGCCCCAAGGTCTATATGAAATAATATGGTAATAAAATTTCTCACTGAAAAAAAATTATCATCCCTGGCATTTCTTCTTGATATGATAAAAGCTACTACTTATCCCAAAAATAAATTTTTATGCACATATCATAACACCTTTGTAACACATATCATACTGCATAGTAATCCTTTGCTTATCTGTCTGACAGCTCTACTGGCTCTGAGATATTTTTATATGGTATTCAAGAGCCTAGACTTAAGAATCAGTCAAGTCTTAGCTCTGCCCTTACTGAGCATTTCTGGATCTCAGTGTCTCCATCTATAAAATGGGTGATAATATATATCTACCAGGCTGTTTCTTAAAGATACGTGAGATTATGTGTGTACAGTGCCTACAACAGAGCTGGACATAGTCTAGATTCAATAAATATTGTCTTTATTATTTTATTTTCAAATCAAAGACATCAAGTCAATTCCTGTCCAGCACCTAACACAGTAGGCATTTGACTCAACCTACCCTCAAGCCTATTGCCTTTGCTAATCATTTACGTTTTCAGCACTTGGTAGTGTTTTTATTTTGTATAAATGTCTTTTTATTCCCTGGAAGGAAGTTACCATTTATTATTTGTCCAAATTTATCTCTTTAGTTCATTTTTTTTCTGAAAAACACCTATTAATTCATGTCTCTATGACAAATATTAATATAGATTTAGAGAGAAATTTATTGAAATTCAATGAATTAAACTTAGCCTATTATTGTCACTCTGGAATATTTTTTATTTCATATGGGAAGACAAGATCACTGTGGATTCTTTTTTACATCACTCTGATTTCATCCTGGAAAGAATACGGCAACATATGTCAAATCATTTTGAAAACATACACATTACATCGTTTTCTTTTAAGCCTGATGGTGACAGGCCACACTACTACTGAGTAAATTCTTACCAAGCCAAAGCTTCTGGGCTCAGCTTCAATGTTTTATTTAATATCACCCCTCCTAGTTTCTTCTGACAGGCCTCAATCAAGATGTTCGCTAATACCCTTGCAAATTGCATTCTGAATGGGTTTGCTATCACTGGGGCTTATTCTGTTAAAGTTTTCACAATAGCACACACTCCTATTGGCTTATTACTAACCTGAGTTGTTACTGAAGACACCACCTCTTCTGTCCTCAGTGCTGGTAAGTGGGAATTTCACAACCCTGGGACACTGTAATGAGCTATCTGGTACGATTCTGAACCTGGTAAATTTTTTTTAAGATTTTTATTTATTTATTCATGAGAAACAGAGAGAGAGAGAGAGACAGAGACATAGGCAGAGGGTGAACCTGGTAATTTTTAAGTGCTTTCGACTTGTAAAGTAGCAAATTGATATACTCAGGGATTTTTGACACTTTCTTTCCCAGAGTGAATGACACTCCTGGGATGTTGCTTCATGTAAGAAAACCAGGTTTCAAAAAAAAAAAAAGAAAGAAAGAAAGAAAAGAAAGAAGGAAAGGAAGGAAGGAAGGAAGGAAGGAAAGAAGGAAGGAAGGAAGGAAAGAGGGAGGGAAGGAACGAAGGAAGGAAGGAAGGAAGGAAGGAAAGAGGGAGGGAAGGAAGGAAGGAAGAAGGGAGGGAAGGAAGGAAGGAAAAAGGGAAGGGAAAAAGAAAACCAGGCTTCCAGCATTGGTCAGAGGAGCTGCCATCTGGCCTCCAGGTCCTGACGAGGAGCCCGTCATCTGCGCTGGGCTGGCATTCGCACTCAGGTCACCAGCCAGCCCTTGCGAGGAAAAAAATAAAGTTGTCAAGAGAAAAATTTGCCATGACCCTGCCAGGTGCCACTCAGATATGACAAACTTGCCTTCCTGTTTTTATTAAGTCTTACTAATTCTGGAGAAAGAGAGGGGTTTTTTTTTTCTTTTTCTTTTTCTTTTTTAATACGTGCTCATCCAAAGGTCAAAACAATTTTAAACAAGGGCAAGCGTGGTCCTGCAATAAAAATGCAGCAATCTAACTGTGCAATAAGTTCACGGAGGGGCCGAGAGAAGTGTTATGTTTACCTCTCTGGAAAGGGCACTTTAATCAAAAGATTGATGACAAGACGAGCTTTGAATTTGTTGTTCTGTTTCTTCTGCATCTGCATGAAATTGTGTCTTTGAAACCATATATTATTGAGATGAGTGATAGCGCAGAGAGGCACATGCTCTGAAGTCAACAGAAAAATACGGCAGCAGAGCAGAGGGCTTGGCCCACCTTGACAGTCCCCGTGCTGGTCATCCGGTAGGAGGTACCAAGTGTGGAAATGGGTAGGGACAGTTGGGGGAACTTTGTCCCCACTGTGACATGCAGACACTTGGGTCTTCCGTACCTGTGTGTTTCCTTAGGTAGGTAAGGACAGTCACGGGAAAATCCAGGGCCTGCTGTCTAAACACAGGGTGATAAATGAAGTTTAAAAGTATAAAAAGCAGTGGTGATGAGATCCAGTTCTCCAGCCTCCCTGTCGCCGATGGAATATAAACCTTCCTCTCCTGCAGCATCAGTGCTTGCTCTGGTCTCTCAGCTCCAAACAAGAGGCCGTTCTTTGGAGTGTGGTCTGCACTTGCCTGCTACAGGCTTGGTTCCTTGCTCTTCGTGGAGGGGACAGGTGCCACTTGTCCCTGCCCGGGCATACGGCTGCTCTGCAGCCCCAGGTCCAGAGGATCGCTGCTCACAGGCAAAAGTAACAGTAGGCGAGGTTTTATGCATGGTCAGTCTCCACGAATCATGTAACAAGATGGGTGGGCGGTGGGCTGTTGGCCAAGATCCAAAACCCTAAAAAAAAAGGACCAGATTGAGTTGGGAGGATCATGACTCTTAACTTGCATTTGAATTGGTGACCTAATAGGGGTTAGCCCAGTGGGGGTGTGAAAGAAACGGTTGGATGTAGGGACACCTGGTTGGCTCGGTGGTTGAGCATCTGCCTTTGGCTCAGGTCCTGGTCTGGGGGTTCTGGGATCGAGTCCCGCATCGGGCTCCCTGCTTCTCCCTCTGTCTATGTCTCAGCCTCTCTCTGTGTGTCTCTCATGAAAAATAAATTAAAAATCTTGACAAAACACACGCACACACACACACACACAGTTGGATGTACTACGTATGCTTGATCTCAGAGGAGAGAGTTGGTTTACACGTAAGCCCCATGGAAGCATGTGCCTATTTGAAGGCCTGGGTGCTGTGAGTTTTTTGCACAGAGAGCATGAGGACAGGGAGCCAGGAAGAGAGGCTTGGAGATCACCCACCTGGAAGCGTTGGAGCAAACCCTGTTGGGATGACCCAGAGGCAGAAACAGCCACTGGAGAAGGAGGAGACATCAGGACCAGGAGCAATCAGAACTCGTGACCTCCGTGTGATGATGGCTGCAAGACAGAGGGGAGCACTGCTGAGCACCCGATCCTCCTGGGGCATCCGGTAAAGGGAAGGATGCAGGTGGCGCCTTGGCCCTAATGAGGGGTGGTCTCGCCATGGCCAAGTGAGCAGAATGATTGGAGGAGAATCCACACCAAAGAGATAGGCAAGAGAGGAAACCAGCACATCCGGGCCAGGCCACCCTTCCAAGAATTTGGAGATGCCCAGGGCTTACCACCCAAGAGGGAGGAAGAAGGAGTCATGGTGCACAGCTCCTGAGAAGGTGGGGCCAGGGTGGGACCCCAAGGACGGCCGTGGAGAGGACAGAGGCAGGGGACATTTTAGAGGGCGGTACCTGTGGGAGGCCTGCTTGCATGTTGGCTCTCTTTGATCGCCTCTTTCTCTGTGACATGAGACAAGTTGACTTGTAGAAGAGCCACTGGGAAAGCCCGTAGGCCCCCAAAACATGGAGGCGTGTACTTGGATGAGCGCAGACCACGTGCATATGGAGGGGCTAGAGGAGTGCGAGCCGGGGGTGCAGGCAGGAAGGTGAGCCGGGCCCCGGGGGGGAGTTAGAGTTTCCACCCACGTGTGCTGAAGCCACGGGCCTGGGTTTGGGGGGCCACATAGCACGTGCTGAGCAATGACTATGCAATCTAGCAGGTCCCGAGAAATGAAGATCTAGCAGGGTGTCCCCTGACCTCAGGACAGGTGCAGCCTTAGGAGCAGGTGGACGTGTCCACAGATGGTGACGGAGCAGCCCACGGGCTCCGATGGGAGCCAGGGAGACCCAGAGAGAACTTGAATGGCAAAACAGCGTTTGTGTTGTAAAGAATAAGGAATGATAAGCCTGGCGAGGAAAGGGAATGTGTGTTTTTGGGTGGTGGGAACAAGTGAGCCCTGTTGCTACAGCGTATGGAACTCACAGAAAACTCGGTGCTGCCGCATAAGGCACTTAGGGCACTTCTGAATCCCTAGAAGCATCAGAGACTCGTGCAGCCAGAAGACACCAGAAGCCAAGATCGTCAATGTCAGTGCCCCAGGTTACGGAGCTGGAAAGAACCTGAGCGAGGAGGAAATGGAGCATGAGCCTCATGGTGGAGGGAGAGGTCGAAGCCTCACCTCCTGACTCATGTTTCAGTGCCGGCTTCTTGGTGATCTCTATTTTACCAGGAACCCTCCACTTGCTCGATATGCAAGGCCCAAAAGTCACCACGGGGAGGGGCAGCATTTTCTGGACTCCACTGGCAAGCAGCAGGTGTCTGGCTCAGGTGCTTCGGGCCGGGGTGATGCTTCACCACCAGCCTTCAGGTCCACAGGCACAACAGTCCTGCAGCCACGAGTCTCTAGGATCCTCACCATTGCCCTGGTGGATCTCTGTGTTAGGCTGGACATGTTACCACAACCTCACGGGACTGCAGGGCAGGCTGGGGAAGGCTTTGTAAAGTCTCCGATTATGAGTTAGGCTGTAACAGGCTGTCATCCCCTTCACTTGCCTTATGGTACGTGTCTCTGCAGTCTCCTTGGGATCCGTCAAGGTATCAGGCTTAGCTAGACATCACTCCAACCCTCCAAGACATAGAGAATAGAGAATAGAACCCAGGAAATCCGGTGTCTCCATAGATGAGCGAACAAGTCAATAGAAAGCCATTTGTTTCCACAAATATGTTCGGCAATCTTGCGTTCGTTTAAACTAAGATTTGCCGGCCTGTGTAGATATAGTAGACTGCACCCAACTTAAATTTATCTCTTGTTTTGGCAAAACTGTCTGTCCTCAGGTCATGATTCTGAATGTTGATATCGGTACAGCACGACAGCTCTCGCAGATGTAGAAGATCGTGCTGAGTTGCCATTGACTGTGGGCTATGCCAGGGTGTCCCAGAACGGAGGGAGCCTGGTGTGACCCAGAATATGGCCCCTTCTCTGCAGACCATCTAGTGTCACCCCGCGGGCTGGGTCTGAACCCCCCCTCTTGGCCGCACAGCAATAGCCTGTGACATCTGTCAAAACGAGTCCCTGATTTAACGTCAAGTTTAAGAGGTCAGTGGAAAGGTACAAAGGAAAATATGAAGCCACCTGAGAAGCTAGATTCGGGATTAAAGTTTGACTCTAGCGTGGCTAAGAGGAGAATAGGGATGTGATACGGTGTGAAGACGGGATGCAAGTTTTGCAAATCAGGTTATTGCTAACAGGTGAGGCTGATTGAAAGGTAAATGCAGTTATAACCCCAGACCGACTGCAGGGCTGTGATCAGAGATGGTCACATACACGGCATAATCGCTACCGCTTTTCGGAGACAAATTGCAGCGCATCTGGGATCACCGGTGGCCCAAACTGTCGTCAGGTGGCATGAAGTTGCCCCGTGTCAAATCACCTAACCATTGATACAGCAAAGAAGAGTGAAAGGAACAACAAAACAACACAAAACCACATTTTAAAATCCCCAAACAGGGATCCCTGGGTGGCGCAGCGGTTTGGCGCCTGCCTTTGGCCCAGGGCGTGATCCTGGAGACCCGGGATCGAATCCCACATCGGGCTCCCTGCATGGAGCCTGCTTCTCCCTCTGCCTATGTCTCTGCCCCTCTCTCTCTCTCTGTGTGTGTGTGTGACTATCATAAATAAATAAAAATTAAAATCCCCAAACACTAGGAATCCAGAAAGTATATACAATTTCTTAATTTTTTTTTCTCTTCCCTTTCTCCTTTTTTATTTGTTTGGGTAAGAAAAGGGGAGCTAGGGGATCCCTGGGTGGCGCAGCGGTTTGGCGCTTGCCTTTGGCCCGGGGCGCGATCCTGGAGATCCGGGATCAAATCCCACATCGGGCTCCCGGTGCATGGAGCCTGCTTCTCCCTCTGCCTGTGTCTCTGTCTCTCTCTCTCTCTCTCTCTCTCTCTCTCTCTCTGTGACTATCATAAAAATTAAAAAAAAAAAAAAGAAAAGGGGAGCTAGAAATAAAGACTTACATCCGTATAGCTGAAAACTATTGCTTGAGCGCCTGCTATGACAGACACTACTTCTCAGTCATCAGTCCCAAAAGCTGAGCCTTAATGGGTCTCAAGCTCCAGGGGGATGGGAAGGGGAGTCCAAAAATAAACGATAAACCCAAACCGTGTAACATATCCAGCAGTAATAAATGCTGAGAAGTAAATAGGACAGTGTGGGGGCTGGAGGAAAGGAAGATGCCATGTTAGGTAGGTTATTAAGGTGGCATTTGAGCGACATCTGAGGACAGAGGGTGAGGGGCCTGACGGATATTAGGGAAACAGGAGTCTGGGTGCAAATATCACCTGCAAAGCCCCTGAAGTGGGAGTATGCAGAGTGTTTGAGGGTCAGCAGCAGGCCCAGTGACTGGAACAGCATGAGCAGGGTGCAGGTCACAGGGACTGTGATGACTTCGGCTTCTGGTCCTAGTGAGGTGAGCTGTCCAGCCGGGGCAAGCGGAGGCCTGCCTCTCTCTGACGAAGCCTTGGAGATCATTCCAGGCTAGAGGTACTGACATAGACACGAGGGAAGCATTTAGTGCAGTGGGACTGGCCCGGCCACCAGTCATTTCCATCGAGCAGCTCCCCAGTCATCTGTTCTGCCCACCAACAGTCGTGGGGGCCTGGAGCATCCCCGACATGGACAGAGGGAGGGGGTGCAGAGCAGAGCAAGCCGCAGCCCTGCCCTTAAAGAACACACAGGCCAGGCTGGAAGACACGACTAGAGACAAGAATAAGTAAGACCCCTGATAAGTGCCCTGGCAGGGGTGGCGGGGAAGGGGGGGCAGCATGCAGGGGGTCCAAAGGGATCTTACAAAAGAGATGCTTCACGGCACAGCCCCCCGTGATAAAATAATCCATCTGTCCCCCATCTGTGTGGCCTGAATCAGGCTGCAAGCCCCTAAGAACATAGGGACCTTTTAGGTTTATCACTGTATGTCCCCTGCACCTAGCACATAAGAGGCCATCAACAAATGTTTGCTGTTTCTTAAATAAAGTGCAAGTCACTTAATCTGGGTTGGATGGGGGAGGAAGAACAGAACAGACATCAGACTCCCAAAGAAGGTGACCGTGGACCTGAAGTTACGCACAGAGACACGGCCATGAGGACAGCATGAGCCAACACATGGAGATATGGGGAAGCAGGACTTACTCTGGGAACCACGACCAGGTCTGTGTGTCCAGAGCTGGGATGTGTCAGCAGGAGATTAGGCCTCATCAGGGAGCAGAACCCTTGTTATGCAGAGTTTGGGGATGAGATTTGGCATTGAGGCAGCAAGGAGCTACTGGAGAACCTTCTCCAGGGAAGAGTGAGGCCGTGCGATGCGTTGGCATGGGGAGGACGGGCTGAACCCGAGAAATGGGCAGAGGCTGGAAGCATCCTGAGAAGGAAGAGCGATGGAGTGGGTGACTGATAAGAAACGTGCAGTAGGAGATGGAGAACAGGGGGATCTTCCGCTGAGATGGGGAACAGGGGGATAGTGAGTTCCACTTGCACGTCTGGGGTTGCCTTGCCTTATAGGTCCAGCGATAGGCTCGATACTACTTTGCACATCTCTGCAATATCCACAGGCAAAAATAACCATCGTACGTCCGCTCAACGAGAACACGTTGTGTCAAGCTAAGAGCGGGTTATGTAGTAGTCATGGACTGGCTGGGTCCCCGCCCTCATGGAGCTTCCGTTCCGCTGGAGAAGACAAAGAGTTAACAAGGGAAGACATGACCCCATCACACACCGTGATAAGTAGCACAATTAAATAAAACCGGCTGCCCTGAGAGGGAATGACAGGAAGCACCCACCTTTGATGGTGTGGTCCAGGATGTCATGTCCAAGGAGGTGACATTGAAGTGGAAACCTGAAGAAGGCAAAGCATGAGCAGGGAAGGGTGATGGGTTCCAACCAAGGCAAAAGCTCCGCAACAAGCAAAGGGTCGGCAACAGAGGAGGAGTTTATGTTTAATAAAAAGGGGGGTCAGCGTACCCAGGCTGGTTAGAGAGAAAATGAACAATTCAAATGGGAAAGGGCCGGTGGCTTTGCTACTTTGCCTTTCACTTCCTAATAGACATCTTCATAAAAGTACTCGTCTCCAGCCGCAAGGCAGCAGTAACCAAAAGGAGTATCTGAGTATTGAATAACCTCTCACATTCACTACGATCAAACTGAAATCTGCCGCCTTGCCAGAGAAAAAGTGACTAATTGACATAACGTGACAGTCTCTGAAGAAGCTCATTTAATATCGGCAGGTTAATCAGCCAACAAAACAAGTTTTAGTTAAATACTTACAAGGAAAAATTTATCCTGTGCTTTGATGTTCAGTTCGCTGGTTGTCAGGGAAGAAGAAAAAAAAAAAAAAAAAGAATGAGGGCAAATTTTAGAGGTTTCACTGTTTAAATAAGTGTCCCTTTTACCCACTTGAAAAATCTGACACTTATTGTTATTGAATTTTTTGTCATCTCGCTGCTCTTCTGTGAGATTGGAGGACTTTGAATTTGTGCCACTTTTATTAACTGCTGTGCCATCGAGAAAGGCTTTAGCATCTTAGTTCCCTGGGAGAAGGGCCAGGTAATGGATGGATAATGTGTGACTCCACTGGCTTGGTGTCCTGTGAATAAGAACGGGGTGAACAGCAGGTGCGATACGGACCCCGATGGCAGGCCGCACAAGCGGTGTCTTGCTCTGCTGTTAAAGGGTGGTTGCCTTTTTTTTTTTAGATATGACAGGGTTAAAGGTCAAGAATGATCAGGGTTTTGCTTCTTCTTTTTTTTCCCCTTTTTTAACTTGTTAAACAGAGAAGACAAGATTTGTTCAAAACGCCTTGGCTTTAAGATTTATCTTTTCCTCTTATCCTTTTCATGACGCCCCTGGTAAAGTCTTCATCAGAGTGGGCTGGAGATCAGAAAAACTCAGCCGGAGACTTTCTCCAAGGCGGCGTTTATGTGGGGCTGACTCCAGCTCCATCCAGCGCGCTGTGCGAGTCATCACAAGGATTATAGTCCTTGATCCTCATCGGTCCAGTCGTCACACCCTTCATCTTCTCCCCTCTGTCAATTTATGTTTGACTGCACGTACGTCCAAGACCCCGCTGTCCTGTAGATTCCGCTTTGTCCTGGTTACATCTCTGGCTGCCCCCTCTCTGCTAACATGCTCGTGGCTTTCCAGCTTCGATCAGTCACGTTTGCTTTCTTGAATCCTCATCACCTTGACCTCTTGAAGCTTGATCACTGGAGGAAACATGACACTGCCCTTCATGTTCATTGGTGACCTCCTAATCCTCAAGTCCAGCGCTGTTGGTCAAGCTTTGTCCTTCCCCTTTCTGGAACATTCTGTAGTCATCTGTGTGCCTAGGACCCTGCTAGAAGCTGGAGGTACAGAAGCCAACTTACATATAAAACAATTGCGAGTGTTGGAGGGGAATGGGTGACAGGCACTGAGGTGGACACTTGACGGGATGAGCACTGGGTGTTTTTCTGTATGTTGGTAAATTGAACACCAATAAAAATTAATTTAAAAAAATAAAATAAAGATACAGCAGCTGAAAAAAAAAACAATTGCGATACAATATGCGGAATGCAGTAACTAAGGTCCGCGTTACCTGTGGTTTAACACAAAATGGGGAGTTGTAGACGTTACCTTGCAGAATGAGAATGAGGGCAGATTTCAGAGAAGTGGCCTTTCTTTAAACCACATTGACTTGATTCTCTTTCCTCATGGTGGCTGCTTTTCAAGTCTTTCGTCATCTGCCAGTGTGGGCATACCGCGAGGCAAGGACTTAGCTGGCCCCTCTCCCCGTCCTACATACGGATTCCCACTCTCAAGCTCTGTTATCACCGTGGGATGGTTCACAGATGTATGGTTTTTGGCTCCAATCTCTCTCTTAAAGTCACAATCTTGTCTCCTGTATATCCTCCTCATAGTTGCTATATTAGAGGGCTTCTCTCCCAGAGGACTACTGATATTTGTCCCACATTTGAGGTGGGACAGTTATTTGTTGTACAAGACTCTCTCACACAACGCAGGGCTGAAGCATCCCTGCCCCTGCCCCCCAGGGCAGTAAGTGCCAGTAGTACCCCACAGATGTTCCTGAATCATGCCTCATCAGGTGGAACCAGCCCCATCATCGCCTTAAACTCACCCTACATAAAATCAGACTGAACCTCTTTTCTCTAAACCAGTACCTTCTTCTGAAATAAGAATATCTTTCAAAAAGTTCATATTTCCTTAATCTTAACACCAAGGAGTCACCACTGACTTCCTTTCTGGTGTATTTACCTCTGCCTCTGTTATGTGACACGCCATGTTCATGGTCCTTCAAGTCCTGATTGCCCCATCCCTGGGTTTCCAGTCTCCTTCCCCTTATGGCACACAGCCCAGAACATCACATTGGCCATGCTTCTCACTCGCTTTAAAATCCACAGTAGCAGACTTCTACTGCAGGATTAAGGCTGCAAAGGTACCATAAAAGCTCTCCCCCATAAACATTTTAAAATGCATGAAAAAAATATTTTTAAAAATCCTTTGAAATATATAATTGAGCTTGCATGAAAGTGAGGAGGATCCTTAGGGGCCAAAAATGAAGCCAAACTGTGGACCAACAGCATTAATGTGTGCTAAAAAGCCAGAAGCTGGCCTAAGGGCTTCTGCCACTTGCCTGCAACCTATGGCTTCAGTTTCCGTGACAGTGGAGGAAGAAGGGGCCGTGCCAAGATGAGTTGCATCGAATGTCCCTTGATGGGCAACGGATTTCACAGGTCAACTGAAAAAAAAAAAAAAAGGCTGAAAACCCACCTTGCAAAAGGATAGCATAGAAGTTTTCACTGTCCACACATTGGCTTGGGGTAAAGAGAAAGAGAAATTATGCCTTGAAGCTGTGTAACAAAAGTCAGTTCCGATGCATGTTTACAGGTCTGTGTCACACTATTTGTATGGTTGAAAAAAAATCAAGCTGGAAATATATTCTAAAGAAGCTCCAGCTCGGTAATACCCCAGGTATCTGATAAAAGCAAATGGATTTCTCCAAAGAAGACACCCAAATAGCCAACCGACTCATGAAAAAATGCTCTACATCCCTCGGCATCAGGGAAATACAAATCAAAAGCATAATGAGATACCACCTCACACTGGTCAGAATGGCTAAAACTAACAAGCCAGGAAATGACAGATGTTGGCGAGGTTGCCGAGAAAGGGGAACCCTCGTGCACTGTTGGTGGGAATGCAGACTGGTGAAGCCACTCTGGAAAACAGTATGGAGGTTCCTCAAAAAGTTGAAAATAGAGCTACTCTACTGGGTATTTACCCTGAAGATACAAATGTGGTGATCCTAAAGAGCACCTGCACCCCAATGTTTAGAGCAGCACTGTCCACGATAGCCAAACTATGGAAAGAGCCCAGATGTCCATCAACAGATGAATGGCTAAAGAAGATGTATATATATATATATACAACATCTTCTTTATATATATATATATACACACTTTATATGTATATATACTTTATATGTATATAAAAAGTATATATATATATATATATATATATATATATATATACTGGAGTACTACTCAGCCATCAAAAAAATGAAATCTTGCCATTTGCAATGACATGGATGGAACTAGAGGATATTACTAAGTCATTATTTTGTCTTATTTTTAGTAAGTCAATCAAAAAAGATAATTATCATATGATCTCAAGTGTGGAATTTAGGAAACAAAACAGAGGATCAGAGAGGAAGAGAGGAAAAAAATAAAACAAGAGGAAATCAGAGAGGAAGACAAACCATAAGAGACTCTTAATCATAGGAAACAAACTGAGAAAAAAAAAAAAAAAAGGAAACAAACTGAGGGTGACTGGAGGGGAAGGAGGCGCGGGGACGGGGTAACTGGGTGATGGAAATTAAGGAGGGCACGTGATGAAATGAGCACGGGGTGTTATATAAGACTGATGAATCACTGACCTCTAACTCTGAAACCAAGAATACATTATATGCAATTAATTGAACTTAAGATTTTTGAAAAGCAAATGCAAATTATCTGAGAGGGACTCAACTTATGTGGGACCTCAGAAAATTCCCACAGATACATTTCCAAGGAACATCATCCCAAAGGCAAAAATAATCATGAAGTGTGTGAGGAAACAAGATGCTGTAATTGTGAGTCAATAGAAATAACTAATAGCATTTTCAGTCCTGCAAAAACTTCAGATATTGAAATTATTGGATCAGGTTGGCTTTTTTAAGAGGAAATTGAAAATATGATTAAGGAAGACACTAGCAAAACCAGTAAGTTGTCACCTGAAAAAGAACCAAATAAAAGTCATAGAAATCAAAAGGTAATCAAAATTAAAAGCACAAAGGCAGGGTAAGGTAGCAGCTTGTACCCAGCTGAAGTGAGAATGAAAGTGAAATGAAAAACAGATTCTGAAGGAATTTCCAAAATAATCCACCCAGGGAGACAAAGAATTGTTAAATGTGAAAAAAGAGGTTAAAAGTAAGGTATTGAGATCAATAACATCTAGTACATTATCTAATTGGAGTTCTGGAGAATAAAAGAAAAGAAGCAGAAGCCCTATTTTCAAGCTAATACGTTAGCTAAGAATTCACCAGAACTGAAGAAGATACGCAGATTCAGATTCAGATTCAGATAAAGAGTCACAATGTATGCAAACAAGATGAGAAAAATGCCCAGCTAGACAGAAAGAAAATACAGATCTCCATGCTCCTAAATCTTAAAAAATACAGATCGCCTACAGAAAGAATGGGTGTTAAGCTGACAGTTGACTTCTTGACAGTGGTAACCTACAGCCACTGGAATATTCTCAAACTGTTGGGGAAACATAACCATCGCCCTTGAAAATACCTGCCAGAAAACCATCTATTATGAATAGAGTCTAAATAAAGACATTTTTAGACAAACAAGAGTAACTGTAGATCGAGAAAAAATTTAAATTATTAAGTATATGGAGAAGCACCTTCAAAAGAACTTCGTGAGGTGATGAAAATGTTTGCCGTCCAGTATGGAAGCCACCAGCACACGAAGCGAGGGGACTGTGGAACTCAAGTTTGGTTTGATATCATTGTAATTCATTTGAATTTTTAATAGCTGCATGTAGCTATTGGCTACCTACTGGGCAACACAGATTAATTAGCATCATCGACAAGTGTGAGCTACTGAACACATATAGAACAAGTAGAGAAAAAATTTTTCTCAAGTACCTATAAAGCATTTTTTATTATTAATTCCAAACTGAACTCTAAAACGAATCTCAACAAATTTTAGACTGTTGGTATTATGTAGATTATGTAGACCATGATCATATTAAATTTTAAAAACTGGGGCACCTGAGGTGATTCAGTCAGTTAAGTGTCTGCCTTCAGCTCGGATCATGATCCTGGGGTCCTGGGATTGAGCCCCTGAGTGGGGAGTCTGCTTCTCCCTCTCCCTCTGCTGCTGCCCCTGCTTGTGTTCGCTCTCTCTCTTTCTCGCTCTCTCTCTCTCTGTCAAGTAAATAAAATCTTTAAAAAAATAAAATAAAAATCAACTAAAAAGATACTTTTTAAAAATGACAGCGTAAAGTAAAACATGCAATTAGAAATTTTAAGACACTTATAAATAGTCTCTGAGTCACAGAGAAGTTAATAATCAAAATTAGATAATACATATTACTAAATGAAAGTGACAATACCATTCAAAACATAAAAAATGTTCTAGAATGATATTTTGATAGAATTTATAGCCCTGAATGTATGTATGTATGTATTTATTTATTTATTTTTTATTGGAGTTCAATTTTCCAACATAGAGCATATCACCCAATACTCATGCCACCAAGTGCCCCCCTCAGTGCCCGTCACCCAGTCACCCCAACCCCCCACCCACCTCCCCTTCCACTACCCCTTGTTCGCTTCCCAGAGTTAGGTGTCTCTCAAGGTCTATGACCCTCACTGGTATTTTCACTCATTTTCTCTCCTTTCCCCTTTATTCCCTTTCACTATTTTTTATATTCCCCAAATGAATGAGACCATATAATGTTTGTCCTTCTCCGATTGCCTTCTTTCACTCAGCATAATACCCTCCAGGTCCATCCACGTTGAAGCAAATTGTGGGTATTTGTTGTTTCTAATGGCTAAGGAATATTCCATTGTATACATAAACCACATCTTCTTTATCCATCATCTTTCAATGGGCACCGAGGCTCCTTCCACAGTTTGGCTATTGTGGACTGAATGCATTTATTTTAAAATTAGAAAGGCTAAAAAAAAAAAAATTAGAAAGGCTAACAACTATTGAGCTAAGCATCTACCTTGAAAATTAGACAAAGGACTCTAGAGTATATCTAAAGAAAGTAGAACAGATAAAATAAATGTAAAAGTAAGAATTAATGAACTTTAGGTCAAACACACAAAAAAGATCAACAAAGGGCATCTGGGTGGCTTAGTCGGTTAAGCGTCTGACTCTCGATTTTGCCTTAGGTCATGATCTCAGGGTTGTGAGATCCAGCCCTGTTTCGGGCTCCATGCTCCTAAATCTTAAAAAAAAAAAAAAAAAAAAAAGATCAGCACAGTTAATTCTTTGAAAAGATTAATAATATCTATACATTTCTAAATAGACTGTTTGGAAGAAAGGACGCTAACAAAAATAAGGGGGATATAAATACAGCTTTTCTGTAGGATTTTATTTTTTATTCATGAGAGATACAGAGAGGCAGAGACATAGGCAGACAGAGAATCAGGCTCCTCACAGGGAGCCTGATGCAGGACTCGATCCCAGGACCCCAGGATCACACCCTGAGCCAAAGGGAGATGCTCAACCACTGAGCCAATTTATGGCCCATAAGTACAACTTTTTACCAGTATATTTCAATGTTTAGATGTAATGGACACAATCATAGAAAATACAACATATAACTACGTACAACAGATATGCAAGAACAGAAACATAAATGGATACGATCTTATAACAAAGACATTGTATTTTATTAGCCTGAGATAGTTTCGGAATGATTCCAATCTTATTCAATGCTCAAACCATTCTTTGAGGCCAGTTTTAACTTGATACCAAAATATAGTGATGGTACCACATGGAGAAATGTCAGGCTGATGTCATTCACAAACATAGCGGCAAAAATTCAAAACAAATGAGCAAAGAATTAATATGTGTTTATATAGATATATTTATCACAACAAAGTTGATTATTTTATAAGTACCATCATTTTTAAAATACCTATAAATGCAGTTTACCACATTAACAACTAAAAGGGGAAAAACATCATTTCATTAAATGCAAAGCTTTGACTAGAATTAAATATAATGTTAAAAAACAATTAGCAGATAGGAAATGGAAAGGGAACTCCCTTAAACAACAAGACGAGATGCTTTTTAAATGGGACAGTAACATTGCACTTCATAGTTCAACATTAAAAGCATTTTCCATAAAATCAATAAACATAGAGGAGACCCTCATCACCAATGTAGATTAGCTTTGAGCGGTAGGTCATAACCATTAAGACAGGAAAGAAGGTATAAAAATATACAGACTAGAAAGGAAGAAACCAACTAACATAATTCATAAATAAAAATGTACGCTTGGGAAAATTAAAACTATCAATGAATTAATTAGTTGCGCTAATAGAGTTTAACAAGTTTCTGGATATAATACCAACATTAAAAATTTCAATCGTAGCTCTATAGAAAATAGCACAAAGTGTTAGAATATGTTATGTTTAAAAGCATGCCACTAAAAAAAATAAAAAATAAAAAAATAAAAGCATGCCACTTATGAATACACCTAATAAATATATGAAAGACTTCTACCAAGAAAATTGTAAATTTTACTGAAAAATGCTTAAAAACATCTAAATGGACAGATTCATCATGACAGTAAATAGGGTAAGTGCATATTAGAAGTTTGTAAATTTTCCATCAGTTTATCTATTGATTTAAAGTAATTTAGTTTGAAAAAAAAATAAAGTAATTCAGTTTGAAGTTCTGCCTGGATTTTCTTTTCCTTTTTCTTTTTAATTGAGGTGAAATTCATTCATGTAACATTAAGTGAAAATTTCTGTTCTATTCAGTGCATTCACGGTGTCGAACGATCGCTCCTTGTGTCTGCTGGCAGAGGGCTGTCCTCATTCCCAAAGGGAATGCCAGTAAGCAGCTGCTGCCCATTCGTCCATCCCAGCCACTGGCAACCACCAGTCTGTGTTCTGTCCCTGGGGACTTGCCTCTTCTGAATACAGAGTTAAGACAAAAAAAAAAAAAAAATCAAACTGGATTCCTACAATACATCATTAACAAAAATTAATTCCAGATGATTTAAAGAACTAAATGGAATGGTTAAAGGATGCCTGGCTGACTCCGTCAGTAGAGCATGAGACTCTTGAACTCAGGGCCATGAGTTCAAGCCCCATGTTGGGTACAGAGTTTACTTGAAGAAAATAAAAAATAAACAGAAATAAACAGAAACGGTAAAACTTTAAGGTCTTCATTAAAAAAAAGTAGACAAAAATATTTTTTTATCATTTCAACAATAAATCATGAGGGAAATGTTAAATTTACCTAAAAAATAAAATTAAGAATGTTTCCTTTCCTTATTATAACCACCATAAAAAGTAAAATCTGTGGAGTGCTTGAGCAGCTCAGTCGGTTAAGTGTCCGACTCCTGATTTCAGCCTCAGGTCGTGACCTCAGGGTCATGAGATAGAGCCCTACATCGGGCTCCATGCTCAGGGCAGAGTTTGCTTGACATTCTCTCTCTCCCTCTTGCTCTGCCCCCTCTCCCTGGTTGCACCCTCTTTCTATCTCTCTCTAAAATAAATAGAACCTTTTTTTAAGTAAAATTTACAATATTACAATTATTAAAAGATTATTATCCTAAGTATTTTCTACCAGTCAATAAAACAAAAAATCCAAGAAGAAAATGGGCAAAAAATATGAAGACTTTTTTTTAAAAAAAGGAAACATAAATGAATAAACACAGAGAGGCAAACAATCTTACAAGTAATCAGTGAAGTATAACTAAAAACAAAAAAAGGTACTCCTTGTCATTCACCAGTTGTCACAAGTTAACAGCATAATGCCACGGGTTGTCAAGGATTTTGAAGTTTTATAGACTGCTGGTAGGATTCTGCATTCATACAAGTGCTTGGAAAAACAATTTCAAAATGCACAAACCATATGACCCAACAATTCCCCTACAGAGGATCACGCTCAAAACCCTGAGACATTTTCACACAGCGTGTTGAAATAGCAAAGAAACTAGACACAGCCCGATGTTGCTTACTCTTAGAAGAAAGTATGATACACCCAGAGAGCAACACACCATAATAACAATGATGATAAGCTAAGCACAAGTCTATTTCGTTATTCTTTATACCTTATATAAATTTGTAGTTCTGTGTGTAAAAATATTTTAACTTCTGAAATTTTATTTTATTCACTTGTTTATTTATTTATCTGAGAGAGAAATACATGCATGAGCAGGGAGATGGGGGGGGGGGGGTGGAGAAAGTATCCTCAAGCAGATTACCTGCTCAGTACAGAGCTGGACACAGGGCTCCATCCTGGGCACCTAAGTGACCTGAGCTGAAATCAAGAGTCAGCCACTTAACCGACTGAGCTACCCAGGCACCCATTAACATCTAAAAATTTTTATATTTGACTCCCCATTATTTAAAAACTTAAGTGCAAACACCATCAAAGTGCCCAAAACCATTTTTCCAACCGTAAATTCTGCTTCTCTATACTGCTGCCACCAGCTTAACTGACTACTCCATATTTCCAGAAAAAAGTCAGGTGTTTTCTGGCTTCATACCTTGGCCCAGCCATTCACCAGATGCTGAAATGCTCAGATCTTCATCCTGGTTTTCTAGATCTCACCCTTCCATCAAAGCTGCAGTCATACCTGCCTCCTTATGGAGGCCCTCCAGTCCACCCTTATCCTTGGTAATTGTTTCTTTCTCCAGAATCCTATGGGACTCATTGCCTGAACCACTCTTAAGACATCTAGTGTGTATTTTTTCCGTCTTATTATCTGTATGCCCTACTAGGTACCACGGCATAAAACTTTCATAATTGTAAATTAGTGAACATAGTCTTTCCACTAACTGAGAAGTTTAGATTGGGAGTCAAGTGTTCACCCTTATTCCCCAAATTCTCTCTCTAGCACTAAAAAAGGTGCTCGTTGATTCTGTAGCATGCCATTTCAGTTGCAAAGCAATATTTTGCTACTAATTTAAGAAGTTATAGTTGTCCTCTAAGTATAAAACAAGCTGAGGTGCATCTATTATCTATCAATCAACAAAAGTCAAGGCACAAGATACCAAGTGTTTCAACATAAATGATGGGTCTGGCCTAAGACACATTTTAACCAAAAAAAAAAAAAAAAAAAAGTTTTAAATGGAAAATTAAAAAAAGCAGCAGCCGGTACTCAATCAAATCATCATCCCTGACATCTAGTTTAATTTCCTCTTTCTTTGTTTTATAATTAGTAAAAGAAATATTTAAAATAAGTGGTCAGGGTTTTTCTAGTGAAAAAGACTAGAAAAGTATATTACAAAATTCTACAAATAGTACGTGGTTGCATTCGATCACTTTGGTATTACTAGTCACATTTTTTCCTGGGGCCATGGTACCAAAGAATTAGCCAGAGTGACAAAAGGGGTCGGGAACCCCAGGACCTCTACAGAAACTGAGGCCAAGTTAACAAAGAGCACGTTGGCCTCTTCCGTTCTCTTTAATACAGCTCCCGTCTGATCTGTCACTTCAATTCCATTCAAATTAATAAAATCTAATTCATTTGAATAGGATTCAAAGTGATTTGATTCAGTTCAATCAAATTCTGCTCAGTGGAATCAGCCCTTGATTGAAATCTATTAAGTTCAGCTCAATAAAATAAATTTAAATATTATGCATTAAAATTAATTTTTAATTAACTAACATTTCAGTTCAGGTCCATTTTGATCTGAACTTCCATTCTCCACTTCTAAATTTGGTCCCTATTCAAATTAATAAAATATCATAGAATCCAACGTAATCCTGAACGATGCACCATGAGGCTAATCAACCGCATTCATTTCTATTCATCCCTAATCAAATGAGTTTAGTGACATTCAATCACAAAACGATAAATGCCCACCTTTAACTACCATATTGAATGTTTATATTATAGCTTCAAAATCATGAGTTTTCTCAACTTCACAACACTGTAGTAGGAACTCTATGGGACTTTTTGGATTCATCCTTTGTTTGGTCTTTATATTAGCATAGAATCAGATGGCTGGGAAACAAAAGAGAATATTGTTATCTGCTTTAATAAGCTGGTTTCACAAAATTTATAGGCAGCTTGAGATGATAGGCCTTTGTGTCTGTGGAATGCCAAGATACAGGTTGCTTATTTTTATTTTTAAAGTTCTTGATCTAAATAGTAAAATACAGACATTTGGACTCAGAACCACAGCTATGAAAGTGGAAAAGAAAAAAAGAAAGAGATTACAATGACTACATTATTCTGAAAAAAAAAATGGAAATTTTAAATGGAGGTGTTAACTGTACCAAACACCATCATCACCTTTTCATACCTTACCTAGAGTAGTATTCTAATGGGACCCAGACACTGACCTCTCAGTATTCTATGAACTAAAGCCACAGTGTCATTGCCTCAGGTCAGCGTAGGCCGACGTGTCTGATGATAAGGATCATGGGGCATTAGTGACCAGGTCCCCAGATCACCCTGAGATTCTTATTCTATAGATCTGAGTTTGTAGGCCAGGGAATCTAGAGAGTTGGGTAAGAGCCTCGGTTGGAACTTCTCTTAGGTAAACTGGAAACTCTTGTCTATACGAATGTCCTGCCAGAGGGAAGAAACAGCAGCAATCACTCCATGACTTCACCTCCCAGCCCTCATCCTTCTCTGAGAATCCCGAGACTGCCATGGTCCAGTTCTTAGAAGTGATTGCATGGGGACAGACTCTCCATGACCAGGAAGAGAGACTGCCTATATTTCAGCCAGAGAGAACTCTAGAACTGGGGGCCTGTTTCTTTTTCTGGTGCCTTGGATAAGGGGAGCCATCAGCAATAGCAGTAGCTGGGATTGTACACGTGGCATCCTGCAGGACAACGTGAATAGGAGAATCTGGCCCACTTAAGCTTCCAATTTATTGCTCTCAAATTATCTAGAGGGCTCTCTAGTAGCTACAGCACCTTCAAATTTCCTCTTTGCTCCAGCCCAGCCCAGATGTGATTTTAAGGTTTTACCTTCCTTCTCCTCTAGATTATCTGCACTGCAAGGAAGATTCTCACAGGTACAGAGGGCTTTGTACGGACAACCTAGAATTACACCAATTAAAGATGTCTCATATTCTCATTCTTTGTGCCTTGGCATGGAGTACTGTAATCAGACCAGAGTAGTCGGCCGAAATTGGTGTAGTGACGGTTGAAAAAGATTCAGTGGTACTTTGGCGAAGACAGAATGGAGGAAAAAAATGGGAGATTTTTCAGAGTAGGAGTCACTTCTTTAGAAAGCAGATCCATCCTGCACTGTAGGAGGCTTCAAGCAGCCAGGATGCTGCCGGAGGTGGGAGGATGGGGAGCAGTCAGGTGGCTGCCAGCAGGGGGGCACTGAGCAGAGCCTCTGAAAGGCAAGTTTCTCCTGCAGTTGTACTTGCTCTGCTTCCCCTGCTGAAAAGCCCCCTGTGATTCTCTAACAAAAGTTGTACATAAATGGATAGTAGTAGACAAAAAAAAAAAAAACTAGGTTTCGTCCAGCTGAAAATATGTTTGTAAGTTTTCATTTTGGAGATTATAAAGCCTTATGGTGTTGTGTTTTAATAACCTCTAGAAGCGGATGACACAGAACTAATTAAACATCCCAGTGACCAGACTGGGTCTTCTCTTTAGAGTGTGCCACCACAACATTTATTTAAGCAGACGATCAAGGCAGTTTGTACAGTCCAGAAGTTTTAAAGAACACACTTCGAAAATCACACAGGTGTACCATATTCTCATCAAGAGGTCCCCATGTGCTTGTCCTTGGGTCTCTCTCGACTTGTTAGTGGGGAAAGTGGCAGTTCTCTCAGTTTCTTCAAGTCCTGAAAAACAGGTAGCCTCTTTCCCTTCCTCCTTTGCCAGTTAGTCCCCCAAACACTAATAAACCCTTCAGCCTAATGAAACTTGATCTTGAGTACAAACAGTGTAGTGATTGTTTTTAATTTGATCAGTATCTGATGGTTCTAATACAATGCGCCTTGCTCTGATAATTTAGCTTCTAGTCAACTTTGAGTATGACTTATCATTAATAATCTGGTCCCAGTGGTTACACCTACTGAATATAATGAACAGAAATCTTCAGATTTTGAGGTAACAGAAGTTCTTGAGCCCTTGGCCCGGGATAACTAAATTATTTCTCTTCTAACCACTCCTTCCTCTTGTCTTTTGAAAGTCTTTCCATTTTTATCACCTTTAACTGCTTTTCCCCAGGGCCAATTAACAGGTAAATAATGATTTGTAAAGCAAAGTGGAGCACTTCATTAGCATAGCACTGGAATAAGGCAATTCTTCATTCAATGCAAATTGAACCATTTTCTTGCTGAATATAAAATATATGCCAAATTAATAATTTATTTTAGTTACAGTAATTTGATTTAACCAAATGTGCCAATGCTAATAACAAAAGGGTGCAATTTGCTTTCTTCCCTAGAATATGTGTTTCTTACTGGCATTCTTTTGTTCCTGGCAGATGGGAAAAGTTAAACATTTTGTACTGGGCTTAACATATTTTCTTTGGAAGAACAAAAGAATTTCGATCTGGCGTCCTCTTAACTGGGAGCAGCAGCCATATGGGCTATATATGACTTGAGTCAAAGGTGAGGGATGGGGGAAGAACTGGGAATTTCAGCCACTCTTACCTGGTCACTAGCGTGTCACCTCCTTATACTGAAAGGAGGAAATGTCACTGCAGATCATCGTGCTGGATCCCACCCTGGTATCTAATAAGAGTCCCTCCCTATAGGAACTGAGGGTTTGCCATGTAGGATTGGTTCAGAGGTTAGATCCCACACTGAGTTTAGGCCTCCTGCTGGAACACCTACTACCCAAGCAACATGACAAAGAAGCTTCCTCTCTGGGGGCTTCTTCATACTCCCTGCAGGTGCTGTTAGGAGCCAACGGGCTCCCTTGTCCACACATTTCTCTAAGTCACATGCTAAAGGAGAGTCTGATAATTCCCTTGCTCCTTTTACTGACATCGTTCTGATTTTTATAAAGAATATTGAGACACATTCAACTGCTCTCATTCATGCAATTTACCATCACTGTCTATAATGAAAATATAACAATGTTAGATTGTTTCTCTTGGTTGCTTAAAGAAGTAATTTGAAACTGAGCTAAGGTTTGAGGTGTATACTCTTCTAGAGGCTGTTTGAATGACAGAAAGAACAAGGGACTTTCCTGCTAGACATTCTGTTAACTCTCAGTTCTGCATATGTCTGGTTTGTTTCCTCCTCTCCACCAAGTATGTTAGTATCTCCTAGTTTCCAAAACAATGATAGTAACCAAAATTTCCTTTGAGGGAAAGAATTTAGCCTTAAGTCACCTTGAAGAGATGCAGTGTGATAAATAGATGTGATAACCAGCCTAGGTCATGTTTCTACATTTTTAGGGTCAAGTTGTGGTCTGGAAGGCCCCAGGGGCATTTGCAAGTTCAGCATGGTGCTGTCCACCTTTGCCCTCTTCCTATAACGTGGCCTAGTGATAGAATCAACAGAGACTTTGTTCAACTTATTGGCCAGATGGCCTGGCTCAGATTTTATAGTTTCCATAAATGGAATTTTTCAAGCCTTGTTTTTTTGAAACTCTTGACTGCATCAAAAGAAAACAGGAGTTTATTTTTGGTCATGGTTCCAATTCTAGAAAGCATCTCAGTTTACTCTGAGATGGAAAGAGAAGGAAGGAGCAAATAAATGAGCAAACAAATAAACAAAAACACCTTGAGTATAGAAAGCAAATACAGCTCCCTTTATTCTGGAACATGGCCCAGATAGGCAAAAGATAGGGTTTCAGAGCAGATCCTTATTTCAAAGAGCTGGCTTTTCCTCCCTTCAGAACAGGATACTGAAATTCCCCTTTCTACTGTTTACCATATCAAATCAAATATATTTTTTAAAATTCTTCTGCCATAAATGATCCTGCAAAGGGAAAAAAAATAACTTTTCCAAATTAAGTCAACACAACTGGAAAATCTAGAGATGTGACTAACTCTTTTCTAAGTTCAAAGTCTTTGCTCATTTATTGTATCAAGCCTGAACCTCCCAGGAGGGTTTCATGACTCTAAACTGCCCATCCCAAAAGCAATCCCATGCACAATTTCACCAAAAAGCCTAATATATCTAGCAACAAAACTAACCAAGGAGGTGAAAGACTGATACTCTGAAAGCTGTAAGACATTATTAATAAAAGATACTGAAGACAACTCAAGCAAATGGGAAGATATACCATGCTCATAGATTAGAAGAATTAATGTTCTTGTTACCCAAAGCAATTTACAGATTCAGTGCAATCTCTCTCAAAAAACCAGCAGCATTTTTCACACCACTAAAACAAATAATCCTAAAATTTGTATGGAGCCACAGAAGACCCCAAATAGCCAAAGCAATCTTGAGAAAGAAGAACAAAACTGAAGGTATCACAATCCCAAGTTTTAACATATGGTAGAAAGCTGTAGTAATCAAAACAGTGTGATAGTATTGCAAACACGTGCACACACACACACACACACACACACACAAGACACAGATCAATGGAACAGAATAGAGAGCCCAGAAATAAACCCACTCTTATATATTCAATTAATCTACCACATAGAAGGCAAGAATATACAATGAGGAAAAGACAGTCTCTTCAATAAAAGTTGTTGGAAGAATTGGACAGCTACATGCAAAATAGTGAAACTAGATTATCTTTTTACACCAAACCTAAAAATAAAATGGACTAAAGACCTAAATGTAAGACATGAATCCTTAAAATTACTAATAGAAAACATAGCCAGTAATCTCTAGAATATCAGCCTTAGTGACATATTTAGGGATATATCTCTTCAGGCAAGAGAAATAAAAGCAATAATAAACTATGGGGACCACACCAAAATAAAAAGCTTTTGCACAGCAAAGGAAACCATCAACAAAATGAAAAGACAATCTATTGGCTGGGAGAAGATATGTACAAATGATATGTTCAATAGGCATTAATATCCAAAATATACAATTTGTACAACTTAGCACCCCCCCTAAAAAAAAACACAAATAATCTGATTAAAAATGGGCAGAGGATGGGAATGAGACATTTTTCTGAAGAAGACACACAGATGGCCAACAAACACATGAAAAGAAGCTCAGCATGACTCATCATCATCATCATCATCATCATCAGGGAAATGCAAATCAAACCACAAGGAGATATCACTTCATGCCAGTCAAATGGCTATTATCAAAAAGGAAAAAATAACAAGTGGTGGCAAGGATGTAAAGAAAAGGAAACACTCGTATATTGTTGGTGGGAATATAAATTAGTGTAACCACTGTGGAAAACAGTACAGAGGTTCCTTTAAAAATTAAAAATAGAAATACCAGGGATCCCTGGGTGGCTCAGCAGTTTGGTGCCTGCCTTCGGTCCAGGGCATGATCCTGGAGTCCCAGGATCGAGTCCCACATCAGGCTTCCTGCATGAAGCCTGCTTCTCCCTCTGCCTGTGTCTCTGCCTCTTTCTCTCTTTCTCCCTTTCTGTGTCTTTCATGAATAAATAAATAAAATTTAAAAAAATAGAAATACCATATGATCCAGTAATTCCACTATGGGATATTTACACAAAGAAAACAAAAATACTAACTTGAAAAGATACATGCACCCCTGTGTTTATTGCAGCATTATTCATAAAAGCTAAGATATGGAAGCAACACAAGTATCCATCAACTGATGAATGGATAAAGAAGATGGTGTGTGTGTGTGTGTGTTTGCGTGCATGTGTGTAATGAAATATTACTCAGCCATAAAAAATAATAATGAGATCTTGCCATTACATCAACATGGATAGACCTAAAGGATCTTATGCTAAACAAAACAAGTCAGAGAAAGACAAATAGCATATTATTTCATTTATGTGTGAATATAAAAAACAAAACAAATGAACAAACAAAAAACCAGAGTCATAAATCCAAAGAACAGACTGGTGGTTGCCAGAAAGGAAGGGAGTAGGAGATGGTTGGACTAGGTGAAAGGGATGGAGAGGTACAAACTTCCAGTTATAAAATAAATAAGCCATGAAGATGAAAAGTACAGCAGAGTGAATACAGTTAATAATATCGTAGCAATGTTGTATGCTGACAGATGGGACTGCACTTACTATGATGAGCACTGAGGAATAGAATTGTTGAATTGCTATGTTGTACACCTGAAACTAATATAACATCGAATGTCAACTATACTTCAATAATAAAAATAGTCTATCTTAAAAAAAAAAAAAAACTATCAGTGTATCTAAGGCAGTACTGCAGCAGTTTTCATGCAATTCCAGTATGGTTCTTGCCTCATTTTTATTTCTGAGAACTTGCACAGATACTAGAACAACTGTGTATCTAACATCCCAAAAGTGTGGGTGAGTTCTTATAATGGAATTCTAGCTGTAGACCCAAAGATTCTAATTGACTTGCCTTCTTGCCTTCCGACATGGCACCACCCCCAAAAGATTCTACTCCTTCCCAGCTTCCTGCAAGAGAAGCTGTTCCTAGGACCTCCCCTTCTCCCCTTTCATTCCCTCCCCTACCTGCTGTTACCTGGCTTTTTCTTGTCATCATTCAACCTGCAACTGATTTCAATCTCCTGTGACCTTCTAGATGTCAAATTAAAAGTTGAGATTCTCATCTTCATGGACTTCACTATGAAATCTGGCAATTCTGAATACGCTGTCTTTTGGAAGCTTTCTTCATATTTTCCTCCGCCCTCTCTGACTACTCCCTCTCTTGGCCTCCATGATGGCCATCTGCCTCTCTTTTACTTCTCCAAATGCTCTTGTAATCCAAGAGAGTCCAATGGCATCTCTTCTGCTATCAATATTTTCTCATTTATCTTCATGGTTCCTAAAATGGGATTTTCGGCCCAAAGAATGTTCCTAAGACCCAGACTTCTATGGCCAATTGCCTATTTTAGATATCAAATTCACCATCTTTTCTTCAACATTCCCTAAACTTCTTATCTTCCTACCTACCCTGTTATCTGCCTTGGTTTAACACATCACCCAAGCCAGAAGCCTGGGTTTACTCCATAACACCTTCTTCCTACCTTCCCTCCCACCCTAATCCCAGCAATCCTACACCAATTATACCTCATTAATCTCTTTCTAGTTTTTTTTTTTTTCCTTTCCATTACCACTGCCAATTTATTATTTCATTCTGTATTAACATAGGAGCATCACATCTGGCTTCCCTGACTTCATCCCCCAAAAATCTTTCATCTTACTGTGTAAATCTTTAAAATACAAATTTGATAATTCCCTCTGTGAAATCATTTAATTGGTTCACATTACTTATAGGATGAAGTTCCATCTCTTTATGTTGGGAGGATATAAACACTGGGAAACAAAAATAGACCAGTGCAAAGTAATTTCTCACTTGGACAAAGATTTTTTTTCTGTGATGCCCTCATCTATGATTAATTACTACCTACTCCTGCTACCCTTTCTTTCAAACATACCTCTTCAGACTGATTTTACCATATTCTGCCTCTATACTCCTACATATGTTTTCCATATAGAACTTTACCTCTCTGACTTTTACATTCTGCTCCCTCTGCCTACAAACCTTTAGCTCTCCTACATTCCTATTCACCTGGGTAATGCCCATTCAGCCTTTGACACATAACTCAAATATTTTACCTCCTGTGAGAAAGTTTCCTTCATGACCTCCTTTCCCTCGCTCAGGCTCCTGTGTGTCATAAATCTTATTAAGCTCAATCTGTATCATTTTCCTCCATCACCCTGCTGAGTTTCTTATAATATTTGACATACAATGGAAATTCAAGTGATATCTGATGATTGGCTGGTTGAATGAGTGAATACATGAGCGAATATTAGGCCAAATAATAAAGGCAAGTGTATTATATAAGAACATTTTATGATGTCTCATGACATACAGTGTTGAACTTCTGGTTTGGGAGCAAATCTGGGGTGTGATTGAAAGAATTCTTTTAGCTTTCTAGACCTCAGTTTCCTTACCTGTAAAATAAGGAAATCAGACTAAGACACAATGAGGGTCATTTGGCTCTGATAGTTTATGATCCCCCAGATTATCACTTCATGGAAAAGCACAGCTAGCCATGAACTTAGTTGTAATTTACAGAATCAGTGCACCATCTATATGCCTTCATCGTGGATGTCCCCAGCTGGCCAGCCCATCTACTGAGTAGATACCTAAGTTACTGAAACTTGAATGTCAAAGCTTCTTCCAAGGAAAGAGGTACCTATCCTGGTGGGAAGACTTGAGCTTACCATTCCCTGTTGTAATATTTTTTATTAAATATTCCTATTATTGAAAAACATGTACTTTGTAAGAGGGTAAAGTGAAGTTCAGCCTACTGGAGAGTAATGTTGCCTCTGGGGACAGGAGTGTATGGATGACATCAATGTGGTCAAGCCTAGTCTACCTCATTGTGTCTTTCCCCTTTCTCATAGATGGAAGCCCTTACACCTGGTGGGTCGGCAAAGCCAACGAGAAGCACTACTATTGGGGTGGCTCCGGGCCCGGGATTCAGAAGTGCGCCTGTGGCATTGAGCGGAACTGCACAGATCCCAAGTACTACTGTAACTGTGATGCAGACTACAAGCAGTGGTGAGTGCAAGTTCCCCTCCCAGTGTGCCTTTAGGTCAGACTCATTTGCTAGAAGAGAACATTTGAAAATCGCTGAAATAGTAAGACAATGGGTTAGCGGTGTCTGGGAGCTGACCCAGTTGACAAATGTCAGGAAAAAAACTGAAGAATATAAAAGCAGAAAGAGGTCAGTATTACAAGGGTGTGCATTTAGAAATAAACAGACACATAACTGATGTGTTCCTATTTTATTCAGAGAGAAGAATAATGAGCCATATAGTAGAAGGTGATTCGCACTATAAAACATGTTTTGTAACAACAGAGGGAATGACCGTGGACCAAGAGCCCCAGTGCAGGCATGTGGGAGCCTCCGTAGTAAACAATCTCCTTCCCTGAGTGCTTCCACCTCCTGCAAGGTTTCCTTTGAGTAGCTGTACAAGAAAAAAAAAAGAAGGGGAGAGAGGAAAGGAAAGGAAAAAGTCATTCTTTACTCTATCTTTGGCAACAGGGCTTGCCAATCTACTTCTCCTCCATGCCTGGAACTGTTTATAATTCTGATACCGATCAGCTCAAGAAAGATCTATTTTGGGTTTCTTTCATCCGTCTACTGGCTTTTGTTCGGCTTCACAATGAATGGAAGGGTCTATGTCAGTAATAGATACAGATAAAATCAGCTGTCATTCAGCGTGAAAAAGAGAGCCCCCAAACGTTTCGGTGGAAGACTATAAACCAAAGTTGGGCTCTCCCCAGAAGCATACATTGCACCTGCTTCTCCCAATTGCAGAAATATGGAGGGGCCCTCTGCGTTCCACTCCTGCCTCTGGACAGCAGCAGAGAGCAGGGCTCTGGCTCTGAATTTCCTCCAGAACAACTCCAGTTTACTTCGGTCGGCCTCTGTTTCACGCTATTTAGAAGGACAGTTTACCAGACCAGTTCATTCTACCAGTTAACTGAAAACTAATTCTGAACGTAAAGTTATATATATGATTCCTAAGGAGGGTGGCTACCTATTTTCCAAAAGCCATTTTTCTTTTAGTAAATGAAATGAATTACTAAGGCTCTATATTTCAATGTTTTAGAATTGTGCGTATGTGTGCAGGCACATGGAAATAGCTACCATTATTCTTTCATTGTGGTTTACTGCAAAGAGAAAATCATAATATTCTGTTTTTAATTTTATTTGTTTGAAAAATGTCTCTGCACCCATTCATACACTCTATCAAGATTGGAAGTCAGGAGAGTGGAAGCCAAAGGGAGGGCTCTGAAATTAACTTTTCATCCATTCATTCATTCACTCATTAACTCAACAGAAATTGATTGAACTCTTATGTGCCAGAGACTCTTCTAAGTACAGGGGATAAAACAGTGAATGACAAGAACAAGAATCTCTGCCTTGATTTATGTTCTTGTTGTCACTTCTTACTGGTTGTATGACCTTAAGCAAGTTCCATAAACTCAGGTTCATTTGTCTCTTAAATGTTGACTCCCCGTCCCTTCAAGAAGCTGACTTTGAGTGCATTCTCTCCAAGTAGGAGAAGTGAGAGCATGATCCCAGATGGTTCATTGTCTAGCAACGCAGAGTGTTCATCCAACCACAGAGGACAGCTGAGCATTCAGGGAAAGAAAAATCTAGTGCATGCATTCAAGTGAAAGTCGTTTTTGTCAGACATCATGCTAAATTCTAGGGATACAATGGTAAATAGAACATACATTTGTCCTGAAAGAGCTCAAAAACTAATTGAGGGAAGAAACCCAGAGAAATAGCAGAACACAATCAGTGGTCTGATGAAGGCATTGCACGATACAACAAAACCAGTGGAAAAAAATTTAAGTTTAACTGAGGGAGAAGAAGAAAGGTTAGTAAGGTCCTCAGAGGGAGAAGAATGCTTGGAAGAGAAGTGAGAGTTGGTGGGCACACTCTTCCTTGCAAAATCGCCTTGGAGGAGAAACATGACACAAGCATGGCCAGTTTGGGGAACCATCGGTGCTGTGGATTTGGAATGTGATGTGGAGAAGGGAGGAGCTGCAATAATGCTAAGCATGTGGGTAGTATGACATTGGGGCTTCCGTTCTTTTCAGGGGGTGTGGGAGTTTGGATTTATCAGCAATGAACCCTGTGGAGATAGGCTTGATGGAGGAGGCGGGAAGCGAGGAGGAGGATGTCACAACAGTCCTTGAAGGGAATTGAGGGCTGAAGGTGAAGGAAAGCACAGCCACAAAGAAGGAGGAAAATGTATGAGATGTTCAGGAAGTGGTATCTACACTGATAGCTGGCCTATATGAGAAGAAAGAGATGAGTCCGGGTAGGCTCCCCAGACCTTAAAATGGAGTGGAAGCAAAGCTATGCATCAGGCTAAGGAATAAAGGTCTGAGCAAGTAGAAGATGAGTTTAGCTTTGAAAAGTATTAAGCTAGAGATGCCTGCATAATATCATGTTGAAATCCAGAGGGCACCATTAATGGGATTACTGATAAGAAATAGAGATTTCAGAGAAATGTATTTGCACCTGAAATCATTTCAAAGAACATACCTGAATTCAGATCGCGGATGAGAAGACTCATTGCAAACAGATCTATTCAGCTGTACTCACAGACACGCTGCCCTGGCAAGACATGGCTGGAGCATAACTGTTCACCATTTCTCAGGGCCCCCGGCGTAGCTGATGTGTAGTCCCCTCCTGGCTTAATAGCAGCTAAGACACCCTCCGTGCCTCGCTTCTGTGAAGTTTGTCTAATGTCCCCTAATAGAGGCACTATATTTTGAGCAAACTGAAAGGCAAAATGAATACGTTTACAATAAATAGCTATTAAGATGATCATCCCTGTTGAGCACAAGAAAGAAAGCCTTCGGTGAAGTCTTACTGGTCTTTGAACGCGCCAGCCCCTGGCAAAGGGCCTGCTATGTGGATGCTTTAAAAATGGCCACTTTTGAGGAGACTTTGAACCACTCTGAAACTGTGCAATCAAAATAAATCTTGAATGGCAGACCTATGTGAGTGTGAATGGAATATAGATTATGAACGCATTCCGTAAATTGTACGGTAAGGGATACATAGCTATCTGCAATTCTTAATTATATAAATTTCAGTACAAGGCTTAATGACTCCAAATGGATCTTTAGAAATGAAAACAGATGGTGGAAAGTCAATCCCTTCACATGCTCTGGACCTGCAGCAGACCTCAAGTCAGAGTCTACAGCACCACATGGCAGGGTTATAGATAGGCTTTATTGGAGAGACTTCCATGAGGTGTCATCCGAGGAGAATGTTGCTGGTCTCCTAACCTCATCCACCCTCAGAAAGAGATACAAGAGCCAGGCTGTTGTGCTGAACACAGCAAGGGTCTACGTTCCAAGGAACCCCTTCCTGGGTCCTCTTGCTTCCCATAGGGCAAGAATGAGAGCAACTTTGTTGGTGGGGGCAATTCAGACTCTTAGGGCATCAGGCAGACTGCACAAAGGGACAAGCTGCTTACAGGCATTGTCCAGAGGTTCTCTTTTCCCCCATAACAGGGAGGAGCCACGCCCCCAGTAGGAAGCTGACTTTGGGTGCGACATCCCTGTCTAGAAGGGGAAGCCCTTCTCAGCTGGTTCACTGTCCAGGCAACCTAGAGTGTGTGCTCCCATGATCATGAGGATCCAGATCTTTTTGTCCTCCCACAGGGGAGAGCTAAGAGATTCAGGAAAAGGAAAACTTCACCCATGAATCCAAGTGAAAGTCACATATGTGAAAGCGCACTTGCTGTGATGTAACAGTGCAAGTAAATGTTCTACTGAATCTCATGCTTTCAGACTCCATGTCCAGCTAAGAAAGTTACTCTTTCCAATAATCTTCCCTCAATCACTGTGAATCATCTGATTGAAGTGCAGCGAGGCTCATGTGGGGACAAATCTCTACTACACTCTTTTCGTCCGTGTGTGACCTAAGTCAGGACATCCGGCTCCTCTACATTCCCATATCAGCAAAATACAGCCAGCCAGCCCTTCCCAGTTCATGCAGAGACTTGGTAAAGTGCAATCATAAACAAATGTTTAAAATTACAGTAAGGCAGATTATTTTTTACTATTTGAATGTTGAATGGGACCCTAGCTAAAATTGTTAACAATTTCTTAAATTATGGTTGCGTAAATTGGGGCCCAGGAAAGTTTAAATTACTTTCCACAAATTATATTAGAAATGAGAAGCAGAGAGAAGACTTGGACCCAGATTTCCAAACTTCCAGTCCAGTGTTTTTCTATAACATCATGATCAAGGAAGGTTATTCACACTGTTTTTATCTTTTTAATGATTTATGAATTTAATGTTTAGCTAGCTATATCTAAGTCTTAAACGTAAAGTAAACAAATTGACCACATGTTTTATATTCTCTCTTTTTTTTTCTTTCTTTTAAGAACTCTGGAACTTAGATTAAGCATTTATTCTTATTTACTAGAGTAAAATACACAA
The DNA here is from genome assembly GCF_048418805.1 of Vulpes vulpes. Classification (NCBI taxonomy): domain Eukaryota; kingdom Metazoa; phylum Chordata; class Mammalia; order Carnivora; family Canidae; genus Vulpes; species Vulpes vulpes. The sequence continues at coordinate 2,873,229 of NC_132786.1, read as the reverse complement.
AAATGGAGCTGGGATAAACAAGACAGTAGCTCAGTGCGTGAGCGGGCCTTACTACAAACAACAATGGCCTGTGAGAACTATAACCATCTCAATGATTGCCTGATTATCTATGCTGTGAGAAGTTTTGCACAGTTATTTCTGAAATTGAATGTAATTTAACATTTATGATTTACTATTCATGGCAGTGGTAAATATTCCCACCTACCGTGCCAGAATCCTAATTAAGTGAGCCTTGGCCTCAGCTAAGTGCCCACCACTGGGTAATTCCTGGTCTCGTGCAGCCCGACTCAATGAGATAAATCATCACATCTGAAATTAGCAGTTCCAAAAATGGAATTACCAGCGAAGGCGTGCCAGTCATGGTTTGAGTGCCCTTCTCTTGTTGTACTTGTAGAATTTCTGGGTGGTTGTGTCCTGGCCAAGATGAGCACATACAGAAGGGGAAATAAGCAAAGTGAAAAGCCATTAGCACAGTCTTTGTGCTACAATTAGTGAGCATTTCGCATCTGAGGCTCAGAAAGGCCAGGCTCATGCCTACTTGGGTCTCATTCCATTGACCCTGAAGGGAACTGGCTTGTCTATAGGTCTTCTCTTCTTGGGCCAGAAATAATCCATGACCAACTTTTCATAGGCAGCAGAGAACCTCTTCAATGTTTTCAAACCAGAAACATTTGATTCAGTTAGCTTACTACCAAACAACTTGTTAAATCCTTATAACATTTTGAAGAGTAGATATTATATTTTTTGTGGCTTACAAACAGTCTCATCTAATTTTTTAAATAATATTTTTCCATGAAACGTGTTTACTCTTATTCAAAGTGAAATATTTATATGTGCATTTTGGTTTGCCATTGTTCAAATCATAATAGTGAATACTGAGGAATGTTAATTATGTGTCAGACATTGTTTCAAGAGCTTAAATGCATCATGTCATTTGATGCATTGACCCTATGATTAAGGCACTACTTTATCCTCATGTTACAAATAAGGAAATTAGGGATGCCTGGGTGGCTCAATGGTTGAGCGTCTGCCTTTGGTTCAGGGTGTGATTCTGGCGTCCCCAGATCAAGTCCCACATCAGGCTCCTTGCATGGAGCCTGCTTCTCCCTCTGCCTCTGCCTCTGCCTCTCTCTATGTATCTCTCATGAATAAATAAATAAAATCTTTTTTTAAGTGTTTAAAAAATAAAAATTAAAAAAATAAATAAATAAAAATTTAAAAATAAAAATTAAAAAAAAAAAAGGAAACGAAACCCCAGAGGAGTGAAGTTACTTCCCCAAGGTCACATAGTAAGTGATAGAGCTAAGAGTCAAACCCAGAGCAGACAAACTACAGACTCATGCTTAAATATTACACAGCAAGGCATGTAGAGAAAGCAAATTTTTAATATATACACCGTAGAGTATATGGTAAAGAAGCCACTTTTTGAGGGCAATTTGGAAAGTGCTGTCAAAACTTGAACACATATTCTTTGACAGAGCTTTTTACTATATGGCATTCCCTTTCTTAAACAAATACAAATAAATGGAGATGCTGTATTTACCATTTTTTGTAGTAATCAAAACAAAAGAAACCCAAAGAGAAATTTCCATTAATAGAATTTTAGAGAAGTATACTGACGTTAGGCTGTTGAAGGAAGGAAGGAAGTAGATACTCAAACACTTGCATAAGAAAATGGCCAGGGTGAAAACGAAAAAAGAAAGCGGAAGAATAATATGTACGATATGAGTCTGTTTTTCAAAAAATACATATACAGCCATAACCCTTATACATACATAGACAAGTTCTGGAAACCATACAAAATAAACTATTAATAACAGTTAACTCTGTGGACAAAGGATATGGGGTCTTGTGGAAGTCTTGTCTTTGTCCCCTTCTACATCTTACTTACCCTTGGAATGTTTTTGTCATGATCACAGTTAACCTGTTAAATTAAAATTTTTAGAAGTAGCTTAAAAATCTAAAACAATGGGCGCCTGGGTAGCTTAGTTGGTTAAGCGTCTGACTGTCGATTTGGGCTCAGGTTATGATCTCAGGGTCATGAGATCGAGCACCGCATCGGGCTCTGTGCTTGGCAGCAAGTCTGCTTGATGTTCTCTCCTTCTCCCTCTGTCTCTCCCCCCACTCTCTCTTTAAGTAAAGAAATAGATCTTTCAAAAAAAAAATCTAAAATGCAAAAGTAAGGGCCCCCACAGGCCTCCTATTACATAACAACAAATACTGTTTTCCTAAGAAAGCAGATAGAAGAATACGTTTCAGCAATGGAACAAAAGCATCTTGATTCTTGATTCTATTAGCCCTGGGATTAGAAGGAGCTTCTAGGAAATATGCAGGATGTCTCTCTCCCATTTAGCACAGAGACACAGAACATCCAGGCCCTCAGCCTTCTAACCACATGCAAAATACTATGTTTTATCATATTGGTCTGAATTCTGTAAAATGCATGTGGGTGCTTTTAATCCTCCTGGGACCCTGCTTGGGACAACAATCCCTTCAGATCTCAATACTCGGTGCTCTGATTCTTGCCCTATTGGAGGATGTGATATTATGAGTCATAGGGTTCTCAGTCACGAGGGGCACGCTTCTCATCGCTAAACTGACCGACACGGTAACCAGTCTTCACATAACTGCCAGTGTGTGTGTGTGTGTGTGTGTGTGTGTGTGTAAAATGAAATATTGAACTGGGTAGTCATCGATACATTTCCTTTTGAGAGACAGAAATGGAGGTGACCTTTTCATCTAACGAAGGGCATCTTCATGAAGTTAAGCTTTGTTGGAAAAACCAAAGAAGAAGAAAAAGGATATGATTTCTTTTATACCGATTTAGCCCCAGATTTCAGTGTGTCTCTGCCAATGTGACACCAGAGCCAATTGCAGACAGGTCCCAGGGCCCCCCGTGTTTTAGTCCTCGTGCTTCCTCTGTGAAGTCTCCTGGTCCAACTGCCCGCGTGGTGAAGTTGCCGCTAAATGGGATATTCCTCCAAAGTTTAGCTGCTAAGCTCATTTAGAAGTGTAAGTACTTTCAATATGTGGGTCAGGACTCAGAGCCAAAGGCGAGGAGGGCTTCTGCTCTTTCATTAGGGATTCATCCTGGGATGTGAAATAGGAAATATCCACGCAGCTCATGTAGGCGGGTGCTGGAGAGCTCAAGATGCAAGGCATCCGTGCGAGTTGAAAGACCCCTTGGCAAACGGGGGTAGGGAAATGTCTCTCCAAGTTTCCAGAGGATGCATAAAAATGATATATTATATTCTGTCTCAGGGATATTTTGGTGCCAGCTTGCTTGGCACAGCATAGAATCTTCTGTCACCTCGTGGATTGTATCATGACAGAAAGGTAATTGGGCACCAGAGAAGATGTCAGCAGAGTGTCAATATGGTTTGACCACTGCCCCTAAGTAATATTGATGACAGGAAAGGAAGAGGGATTCATGAGGTGTGAGCCTGTCAGATGTTCAGAGCGTGCCATGGGTTCCCGAGATAAACGCAACCCACCACCAGAATGCTAAATGGACCCCAGCAGAAGAAATTTAGCCATCCTGAGCAAAACAGAGCTAGATGCCAGAGCGCTTTCTGAGCAAACACAGTTCATTTTCCATCCCCTCTGCCCAACATGCTTTAGAAAGACAGAGGTCCGTTCGTTATATTTTCTTGGGGCGGGGAATTGCATTCTCCCTAAAAATCAATCATGAGAGAAGGATCAAATCAAAAGCCACGTTATTCAGTTTAGAGCAAAGTGCTGAGCACGCAGTTTTGAAGCATGTTGCAACTGGGTCGTGGTCGTGGTGGGGGGCACACATGATGCAGCCCATTTGTCTGCTGGTTTGCTCCGTGCCCCTCTGAAAGGTCCAAGCCATTCCCCGTACAGCTCACCATCACACTCCTTACCGTGTCAACCGCCTCTCCCGGGCCTTTCACAAATGCCTGCCCCTCGTCCTCCAGCTTCTCTCTTACTCCAGCTCCCTTCTGAACCTGAGCTCTGAGCAGTATTGTGGCAACCTCCCAAAATAACTCCTGAGCTTGATGCTCCCCCATCCTATGACTTTATAACTGATTATCACTGTCCGGCTTCATAGAAATTAGGATCACCTAGGAAGCATTCGGAATTACCGACCGTCAGGCCCCGCCTCAGAATAATTTAATCAGAATCTCTAGGGATCAGGTCTGACCATCCTGGACTCATCCAGACTTCCAAGATTTCAAGTGTGTAGCCAGGGTCGAGAGCCACTGATTTCCAGTTAAGCTGGGCTGCACATAATAAAATCAATCAATAAATAAAGCCTTAAGCAAGACGAAACCGTATTTCTCTTTTTTGTAAAAGAAGCCCAGGCTCCTTCCAACATTCTTAGAGTTTGACCACATCCTCAGCATCCAGTAGCGCTTCTAGAGCTCCAGCCATCACATTCATGTTCCAGGTGGAATATGAAGGGGATGAAGAAAGCAGGAGTTCTCCCTCTGAAAATGACCTCACATACCACAGCGACAAAGATGTCTGAGTTATGTGGCTTTTAACAGGGCACGAATGTGCGTCCCTAAAAATGAGGGTTCTCGTGCCAAAGGGGAAGGGGAAACTAACGGTTTCTGCCCCAACGGTTAATTCTTCAGAGGAGCCTGCTGATATCCTGTCCATACACGTTCCAGAGGGAAGCCTGCGCTTCCCTCATTGTGCTCAGCTAATTAAATACCTGATATTAGCATGAAATAAGTCGCTCTACATGCAAGAAAATAAATGCTTGAGGTGGAAATACAGGATGTTGGGAAAATCAGAGGAGATGAGCGTGGCTAGTAACACTTGTCCACCTGCCTTTGCCAGCCCCGAGAAGGGTGTACCTCCACTGCAGGCAGATGCTGGGTGTCAGGCGCTATAATGGTCCCCAAAGATGTTCAGGTCCTAATTTCCAGAACTGGTGAACATGTTGCCTTACAGAGCAGAAGGGGCTTTGCAGGTGTGTTTAAGGATAAAACCCTTGAGATGGCAAATTATCCTGGATTATCAGGGTGGGCCCAGTCACATCACAGGAGTCTTTAGAAACGGAGAATGTTTCCCAGCAACGGTCAGAAGGAAACCTGGTGATGGAAGAAGGATCGGAGAGAGGCCAGGTTGTTTACCTTTGCAGAGCAAGGAAGGGAGGGGGTCCATGAGCCAAGAATGAGGACATCCTCTGGGCCTGGAAAAGGCAGGGAAATGGATTTTCCCACAGCAGCTCCAGAAAGAAACTGAACCCCGATGACACCTTGATTTCGGTCCAGCCGCGCTCGTGCTGGGATGTTAGTCTACAGAACTGTAAGGAACAGCCCTGTGCTGCTTTAAGATGCTTAGTTTGGGGTAATTTGCCGTGGCAGTGATAGAAAACTTACACATCTACTTTCTGCTGCGATCGGAGTCATTGAAAACACTCTGCAAGACATTTTTTTTCTCTCTCGGAGATATTGCTGTCGAGTCAAGGTTGACTGGGAGAAGAATAGCCTTGCAACCCACTTAAAACGAACGTCCTTAACGGTCATCTTATGGCCAACGCCACGTTCCCTGGCCCTCCATCACTTGCTAAAGCGAGAGCTTCCAGCCTGCGCAGAGAACGTGCAGGGTGCTCCTTGGATGTATGGTTCTCTTGACCAGGGAGGACTGTTTGCTGGTTCTTATCTGAGATCGGATCCCCTTCAAGTGGATGATTGTATTGCAGTCGATACGAATTTTTCCAACTCAGAAACATTCCTGGGTACATCCAGCCTTTCAGCCAGGCCTGGGGCCCTGCTGTGTACGGGGCCTGTGCTAGACCCTCCCGCTGGCCCCCAGAAACGCAGGGTGGGTGGGCACCTTTAACGGTGTGCCTCCTGCTGAAAGATTTAAGCTGTCTTCTCGATTCCTTCAGCATTTTAATTTCACAAAACTGATCGTGCTTTCTTTTCTTTTTTTTTTTTTTAATTTTAATTGACAGGCAGAGAAATGAGTGAATAATGAGGGGTTTAGCCATTTTCTTATTTTCATAATATCTAATGAAGTAAAGAGGACATTAGGGGCATGATGGGATTTCCAATTGTAATACCTCGTTTTTATGGCAGATGCCATTTAGCCTGCATGGTGGCCTGTCCGCATCTGGCCTTGATCCGTTATTTATAGCCAGTTAAACGTCATCTAGATAGCCCCAGCTCTATTAGCAGTGAGCTTTCGTAGCTAGGACGAGGCCTGAAAAATAATGAGCGGCATTACTTCTTGTTATTATTATTTGGGGATATTTTGGCCAGCTTGCTTCATTGCATGGAAACTACCCTGTTTCCCAGGACCCTTGATGCAATAGTCAATTATCAAATATATTTTTCTGGAGTCGTGTGTTCCATTCATTCATTTCACCAATTACGCAGTGAGTTTCCACTGTGCGGTCTACGCGTAAGAATGACAGTACGAGGTGATGCCCCCTCTGAACCACACGGGTCCACTTACACTCAGATTTTTTTTCAATAAATACAGTACAGTCCTATAAATGTATTTTCTCTTCCTTGTGATTTTGTTAACACATTTTCTTTTCACCAGCTTACTTTATTGTGAGAATACATAACACCTATAAAAAGTATGTGTTAGCGAACTGTTTATGTTATCAGTAAGGCTTCTAGGCAACAGTAGGGTATTAGCAGTTAAGGTTTTGGGGAATTAAAGGTTATTTGCGGATCTTTGACTCTGGGTGGCAGGGAGGAAGTGGACAGGAGAGGTCAGCGCCTCTAACCCCCGTGTTGTTCAAGGGGAGGGGGATTCTTGGATGAAAATACAAAGTAACACTAGGACACAGGGGTGGGCTATAGACTGTTTGTTTTCAGATCAAAGAGAACTTGTAAATGCTTTCTAGAGAAAGAAAACCCTCCCAAGAAAATGGTTTGGAATGATCCTGTCAAGTCCCAATTAACCACATACAAATTATCCCATTATAGACTATCCATACTGTTTATTTCTAGTATAGAAAGCATTACAATAATCCCTTTTAATCCTTGTTACATTTTAAATATGCATGTCAATGCAAATTACGAGTATTGAAAAGCAAACGAAAGCATGGGAAATAAATGAAGAAATGTGATGAGGGAGAAAAGAGCAGTGATGGGAAGTAGGCAGTCTGGCTTGTTAAGAGCAGCTGTCCCATTTCTGAACGTATGTCCTGGTTTCATGTTCCCCGGGCCCAGCCCCGCTCTTAATTCAAAATCAATGTTGGGAGAAACCCATCACTGACACCAATGTGGCAGCCTTTCGAAGGGTCAGGCCAGGGCGTCTGGAGGGCCACTGCCCCAGATTCCCTCCTCCTTTTCAGGGGCACAGGCTGCCTCTGAGTCTTCCACAAAGATACTGATGGCTTCTCAGGGACTGAATGCTGATGGCTCCTGAGGGACCTTCCAAGGACACTGTGGGATAGAGAATGTAATAACATGCACATGACAACTTGTTTTTTGTTTTTTGTTTTTTTTTCTAGTGATGGGTTATTTTCCACAGTAGGTCCACCCTACTGTTGGTTTACCCCAGGATGCTTGGGCTAGGCTGTAAAGTCTAGAAGCCACTCAAACTACCCATAGTTCTCCCCATGAATGCGCATCCATTCTGATTCTAGGACTACTTCAGACCCTGTTCATCACTGTTAACTCCCCTAAGACTGCATTCAGAAACAGAAAAACAGGCCAAAGGAACGTGAGAGATGGTTATGAGTTGTTAGTAAAAAGAGGTTGCAAAAATCAGCTTGTGAAAAATTTATCCTAAGCTCAATGTGAGCCATCGGTGTGATGTGGCCACCAAAATACACAACAAAACTAAATACTCTTGATATAACCTTGGTCAAACGCCCAGATCACAAGATTCTACAGCATCAGCTATACCACACCTGAGGTATCTTATCTAGTGCTGGAAAACTAGAACATGGACGATGAGGTCAGGGAATTTGAGGAGTATTCTGTATGAGGACAGTTCAGCAAAAGAGGAAGGGAGGAAGGGAAGAAGGAAGGAAGGAAAGAAGGAAAGAAGGAAGGAAGGAAGGAAGGAAGGAAGGAAGGAAAGAAGGAAGGAAGGAAGGAAGGAAGGAAGGAAGGAAGGAAGGAAGGAAGGAAGAAAGGAAGGAAGGACACTGTTCAGTGCAAGAGTCACTTCCCTTGTGTTATGGGATGAATTTTGTCCCCTAAAAAGGTATGTTCAAATCCTAACCCCAGCACCAGTGAACATAACCTTATTCGAACATAAGTCCTTGCAGATGTTGTCAAATCACAGTGAGATCATTAGACTGGTGAGTGGTATCTTCATCAGACGAAGAGAAGGGACACAGAGAGACACACACAAAGAAGAGAAAAATGTGTCAAGATACACACACAAGGAGAATACCAGGTAAGGATGGAGGCAGAGACTGGAGTGACACGTCAATAAGCCAAAGAATGCTGAGGATTGCCAGTGACCTCAGAAGCTAAGAGAATGGCATGGATCAGATTGTCCACTAAACCCTTCAGAGAGATTCTTCCCTAGACCCCAGAGACAGCTTGATTTTGGATTTCTAGCCTCAAGAACTGTTGGAAAATAAATTTCTGTTGTTTTAAGCCACCCAGTTTGTGATCCTTTTTAACCACAGCCACAGGAAACTAGTGCATCGAGCAGTGCTTGCTCCCAAGCCAAGGTATTTCCATGTGGATGGCTGCGGGCACTTCCTGGGGTCTTCCCAAATGCTCACCATCACCCAGAGCACTGTATCTGCAGATCGTCATATGATCCTCACAACAGCCCTCTAAAGTACGCACCATTTTTAGGTCAAGCTTGGAAATAAGGAAGCCAAGGCTTAGAGAGGTTGATGAACTCGCCCAGGACCACACAGTTAATAAGTAGGGAATGGGGATGAATGAAGGCAATCTAATGCTGGGCCCCAGGATTTTAACGAGTGTGCTCCATTTCCTCCGGAGAGGAAGGAGAAGTGGTGCAATGGGTCAAAGAGCTAAAGATGGAAGGGAAGACGTAGCAGAGACAGCATCGCGGGACCACGTATCTCCTTGAGAAAGACAAAGGAAAGAAATGCAGCCTTGCCCTGTCCTCCGGGAAGTGCGGGAGCTGGACTGTGCACGAGAGTAGTGACCAAGGTAAACAGAGGGCAGCTGTCAATGCCTCTCTAATCAGAAAGAAACAGAATACATGTGGAAACTGGGATTCATAGGGAGATCCAAAACAAGTTTCTAGAAAGAATAGGCAAGAGAAACAGAAATGAATTCAATTCCAAACTGTTATTAAATTTTTAAGATTGGAGTTCAATTTGCCAACATATAGCATAACATATAGCATAACACCCAGTGCTCATCCCGTCAAGTGCCCGTCACCCAGTCACCCCCACCCTCCTTCCACCTCCCCTTCCACCACCTCTTGTTCGTTTCCCAGAGTTAGGAGTCTCTCATGTTCTGTCTCCCTCTCTGATATTTCCCACTCATTTTCTCTCCTTTCCCCTATAATCCCTTTCACTATTTTTTATATTCCCTAAATGAATGAGACCATATAATGTGTGTCCTTCTCCAATTGACTTATTTCACTCAGCATCATACCCTCCAGGTCCATCCATGTCGAAGCAAATGGTGGGTGTTTGTCGTTTCTAATGGCTGAGGAGTATTCCATTGTATAGAGAGACCACAGCTTCTTTATCCATCATCTTTTGACGGACATCGAGGCTCCTTCCGCATCCAAACTGTTACTAAATTAAGATGCACAGCACCACATGGATGATCTCTCATCAGTGTGCCAACGTTATTATTTTAGTGAGTGTAAACATACATATGACACTCCCAATCATCCTTAGACTCTTGCCATGACCCTTCCTGCAGTCCCTCTTTGTGATAGTGCATAGGTGGCCTCCAACCAGTGTCCTCGTCACTTCTGCCTGAGAAGTACCAAGCTTCTCTTCCTGTCACCTGACTTTTTTCCAGCACAAACCAGGTTTGTGGTTTTTATTCAGGTCTTCCTCCTCTATTTCTTCACACTCCAGTGATCTTCCTGCCCAGTCCATTCTTTTTCGTCCTCATGAAGAACATACTTCCAATCCCAGGAGCCTGTCTTCCTGTCATCTTAAGTCATGGCCATCATGACTGCAAACCAGGTCTCCTCTTTAAACCAGCTGAGCTTTCCTTTTTGATCAGTTGCAACCATCACCCAGGTCCCCTGTAAAATCACCAGAGATGTCACTAGAACCTCCCGTTAACTCCGCAGCGGGTCTTCCCCTCTGGAGATGCAGTGCAAAGTCATACTTTCCATGAATTTCTAGCTTTTCTTTCTTTTTTTTGTTTTTGTTTATTTTCCTTTTTCTTTTTCTCCCCTCCCCCACCCCCACTCCTTTTCTTTTCTTTTTTAACTATGGATCCCATCATTCATTGGCAAGCTTTTAGAAAATAGAAGAAATTCTAGGAAGTTAATTGTATAGACGTATACTTCATATAATTCAAATTAACTAATTTTATTTTTAATACTGTGTTTTTAGAATGGTTTTAGGCTCACAGCAAAACTGAGTGGAAGATACAAAGAATCCCTATTTACCCCCTCCCTCCCAACACGGCCTTCGCAACTATGAACATCCTTCACCAGAGTGGCACGTTTGTTAGAACAGATGAACCTATACTGACATGTTATTATCATCCAAAGCCCATGGCCCGCATTAGGAGTCACTCTTAGTGTACGTTCTATGGGGTTGGATAAATATATAATGACATGTATCCACCATTGTAGGATCGCACAGAGCAGTTTCTCTGCCCTAAAAACCCTCTCTGCTGCACCTGTTCATCCCTCTTTTCACCCCAATTCCTGCCAACCTTTGTTTTGTTTTGTTTTCCATCTCCATAGTTCTGCTTTTTATATAATGTCATGTAGTGAATCACATGTTGATAGCCTTTTCAGATTGAGCTAATTTTATTTTAATAAAAATAATGTTAAAGTACATGGAAGAATTTAGGGATAGTGACATTGTGAAAACCAGTATATATTTAATTATCCTCTACTTGAAATTTAAAACAGATGTAAATGTCCTTTGAGCTAGCTGTAACTTGCTCGAATGAAATCTTAGTTAAAAGTCCAATATGAAAAGATTTAAAAAGTCTTGAGGCAAAGGGAAGGACCAGTGGAGTACTCCACCACCTACATGCTTCCTTTACCCATCATCCTCAACAGTGGGCAGTTAGTATTTTTATGAATCCTCCAGGGCTTCATGAAGCACAGCATTAAAACCACAGATTTCAGGGGATGCCTAGCTGGCTTAGTCAGTGGAGCATGTGACTCTTGATCCTAGGGTTATGAGTTCGAGCCCCACATTGGGTGTAGAGATTACTTAAAAAAATAAAATCTTAAAAGAAAAAAAACAAAGATTTCCGAAAATAGGACTTAAAACATTTAGTAAGATTATAAGAGGAATATAACAAAAATCTCTTCATTTTTCCATAACAATATGTGAAAAGCAGTCTGTAAAGTTGTCAGAGTTTATCTGATGTTTGACTTCACGTTTTTTTTTTTTTTTTTACTTAATGTTTTTTGATCCCTTGGCATATACTTCCTCGAGTTTGTTAAAGGACTAATATTTCTAAACCAAAGATATTACTGATAATCAAAATTCAAAGAAAATTAAAGCCAACATCTTTTAATGCGTTGAACACTTTAAATCACTGTGATCTACATATTACAGCATGCATTCCAAATTAAAATTAAGGTTTGATTAATTGACTAGTATACAGATCGTAGTCCATGAAAAGTTTCTATATTCTTCATGCCAGAATTTATCTTGTGAACATTCAGAGTAAGTATCCAAAAATGAGAAGGGGGAAAGAAAGATTTTATAAAGGAGAACTGAGGACACCGGGGGAATCTTCATAAAGAAAACAATGTTTTTAAAATACTTTGTTGGTTCGAGTTCAAGTCATAAGACAAAGGCGTGTTTGACTCTTAAGACAAGTTGACATATGTAGAAGTAGTTTGATGATCTGGAGATTGCCTAAAGACTATATTTCCTCCCTAATTTGAATTATTTATAATCCCATAATTAATTACACAGAGTAAAATTGAATTGCTAATAAATGCCAGAGAAACCAATTTAAATTGGTATTCATCTCCAAAGTCAGCTCCTCTATAATCACAGCAGATTTTTCAAGGTTTAATATTTACTACAATAAGTCAATAAAACAACTGCACATATTAGAAATGGTAGACAACCTCCTCCCAGGATATACATAATGTACATGTTAGATTTAGTTTTTGTTTGATACAGAAAATCTTTTTAAAGATTTCCACTCCCTAAAGATAACTTTTTAAGCAAGGAAAATGGACAGTATTCTGTTCACCCAGTTATTGACCTATTCACTGGACCTCTCCTTGTCTTTCTCTTTTTTTTTTTTTTTTTTAAGATTTTACTTATTTATTTGAAAAAGACAGAGGGGAGAGGGAGAGGGAGAAGCAGACTCCCCACTGAGCAGGGAGCCTGACGCAGGGCTCAATTCCAGGACCCTGAGATCATGACCTGAGCCGAAGGCAGATGCTTAACGGACTGAGCCACCCAGGCCCCCCTGGACCCCTCTTTCTCTTAGTCATTCTCAACCTGGGTGGGTGGCAGTAGCAACCTGTGTCACGCTGAGAAACCTCTGAAGGTCACGTTGGAATGTTTGAAGTACCGTGGACATTAGTAGCCCAATACGGTTTAAAAAGAAGTTTGATTTACTGTAAGGCTTAGAAGAGTGGAATAAATACGACTTCAAACATTGTAGAATAAATCAAACAGCTTCTAGGCTCAAAAGAATTGGCAGGCACGGGCTAGTGAATTGGCCAATATCATCGTTCTTACAAAATAAATTTCCAAACCCAAGTCATTTCTTCGTGCTCATGCAATATCTTCAGAATTTCATGGAGTGAAATAAGCTACGTTTCACCAATAAACTTTGAAATGTTAGACTAAATGCAGACAAGTTCTTTCCTGATTCGGGAGTTACTGATGCTGCCTGAGGATTTTTCTTTTGGGACTCGGGGAGCAGACCCCAGAGTCAAGCTTGAGGTCACTGCACTATTTTCCTCCTACAGAATTTCCTAAACCAGTGAAATCGGTGGTTTCTCAGCCTGGGAGCCTATTCTGCATACTCTGTGTTTATGCAAGAGGGTATTGCTTTAAACAGTTAATTTGTGATTCCATATATGGTGTAGTTTGAGCCTATAATTAAAGAATACTGAATTTTGCCACCTGCAGGTTTGCGCGGCCTTCCCATCATTCAGAGCCTGTTTCTTCCCCTGGTATAGCCGCACTGAAAGAACTCGGTCATTTCTCCAAAGTGGGAAATTAATTGGTGTGTGGCTTATTTCTGAGTTTGGGTTATCAAAGGTCACCAAACTTTTCAGTTTCCAAAATCTTCTTAATATGGGAAGCCTGCGTACGGTGATGAGCAGTTAAGTGAGTTAAACCATAAAAGTTACACTTCCAAGCTCAGAAGGGATCTGAAGCATCTAGTTCAAGGCTTTTTACCTAAGAGGGCAAAGAAGAAAATGGCAGATATAAATATCATCTGCAGCTCTGGCGTCTTGAACAGCCCACATTACCACCGAATGGCAGGGCTATACGTCTCAAAGTTTATGAATATAACCAGTTCTTATAGCCAACGGGTAAAGGAAGTCCAGAAGATGAAAAGCATCACATCTTATTCACAGTGTGTTCACTACCTCCCCACAAATACTTGACTGCTGGAATATGTGTAAATTTGTCCCTGTCCAGTTCTACTGTTGCTCATGCTCCAAAAGGTTTTTCGGGGTTTTTTTCACTCCTGTTGCATTTAAATTTGAAAGACAAATACGGAGATTTTTGGAATGCCTTATTCTGTTTAGTAAATTCCAGAGCTGACTCTTGTAGAACATTTAGCTCCGGCCATAAAGTTTAGAAATTACATTGACTACTAATCAGTTGTAAAGCCATTCTTTCTAGTTAAAAGATTTGGATGAATCTTTTATTTGGAAAATAGGTTGCATCTAGGAGTCTGTATTTACTTGCAGCAGCTGAAAATTGAATTTTAGCCACGTTTTGGTCAGTTGCAAGTTGAAATTGTATAACTGAAATCGTTTACAAGATTAAGTTAAATCAGGGTTGAGAGAGAATATATGGTGACATATGAACTCAAGGTTACCGACTAAATTCTATATTTTTAACTTCTTTTTGAACCCTTATAAATACCTAGTGAATTCTGGTATGCTCTTGCCCTTCTATTCTGGTCATGCAATTTATGATTAAAAGAAAAAGCTTTGTTTTAGAAAAATTTTTCAGGGATGCCTGGGTGGCTCAGTGGTTAAGCATCTGCCTTCTGCTCAGGGCATGATTCTGGACTCTTGGGATGGAGTCCCACATCGAGATCCCTGCATGGAGCCTGCTTCTCCCTCTGCCCATGTCTCTGCCTCTCTCCATGTGTCTCTCATGAATAAATAAATAAAATCCTAAAAAAACAAACAAAAAAAAAGAAAAGAAAAAAATTTCATTTACAGCGTTAGGGAAAAAAATCTTAGTATACCTCTTTTGCTCAAAACTGGTTTTTAAAACAACCCTTCTATACATTTGCTCTCTCTACTTCACTGTTTTTCTCCTCGCCATGGATATGCTTATCTGGAAATCATGTATGCATTGTAGCATGCGGGACATCAGACCCTCAGGAGAGATGCAATGTAACACTTGCTATGCACCCTTATTTTCATTCCTCACTTAGCTTCCTAAAACTCTTCTTTTCACTCGAATCTAGTAAAAGCTCATTTGAATGTGTGCTTTTGAGTGGATAAGAAAAAAAATTCTAAAATAACTAGTCCTTCTTTGTACTTTTTAAAACACGTATTGATTTTTTTATGATGGCACTAAAACAGCTAAACATAAGGCCTTTTATCTAAGCACATTAGGTCTCCATAGTAAATTCATTTAAAAAGGAAGTTTAGAGAAAGCAAAATAAAACAAAAAAGAGGTGACTGTTAAGTCACATATTTGGGCACACAGATCCAGTCTCTTTTGCAGGGTTGTATTTTTTGTACATTTTTTTTTTTATATTCACCTATCATGAACCAGTGGACCTTGACTCCAAAGGGCAAGTGGTGTGGGTATTGCTAGAAGAGGGTCAGTCAGATCTGGCTTAATCTGAAAGGCAGAGAGGGGTCGGTTGTAAAAGAGGATGAGATACTATCTTGTTGAGCTTTTTTGTTTGCGGCACCCTGGAATATGAATGCAAAATAATGAAGAGCGCTGTTGAGAAGGTATCCTGGAGTTGGTTTTGCTTCATTCAACTATGAAATGACTACATGTATTCATTTTTCTCTCCCCTCTCTCATTTTGAGGATATGATAAAATATGTTTCCTCTTTGTCTCCTCTTTCTTTAAATCGATCTTCTTGAAACAAAATAAACATATAACCACCATGCTGCACCTCTGCCCCTTGATGATATGGCTTAGACACTTGCAATGCACCCTTATTTTCATTCCTCACTTAGCTTCCCTCAAGAGTTAAGCACTCTTGACACTCAAATGCTGATTCGAGGGACACAGTACTCAACATAGGAAACACGATGGCAGACTTCCTGTCTCTTTCCCTCTATGCCCTGCATCCCTTAAATGGAGCTATGAAAGTTTCTGTGCCCTTTTGATAAAGAAAACCAAAACGGAACACAACAAATGAGTGAATGAGTTAGAACAAACTTTGGCAGCTGTGGATAAAGTCGAACCCATTGCTACAGGGCAAAGGAGACCTAAAATTATAGGCAGGACCTGCTGCAGTTCTCCGCCATGTTCTCTCCAGGGTCCCACATCACCCCCACCACAGTGAGTCCCACCTTTCTGGTTTTTCTCCAGGATTTTATTCTTAGATCTCTGACTGTTGGACTTAAGAAGGAAATGCAAGCCAGTCAGTCTTGCCTGGATTATGGGAAAAGTCAGAAGACGGATTGGCCTTTTTGTGAACCCTATGACCAGCTAGCTTTAGAATTTGTGTTTCTAGTTCACATTTCCATTTTCTCACAAAGATCTTTAAAATGCTTTCCCCCAGCTTCCCACCTCCCATATGCATCCACCCAACAGGACATCTTCCAAAGTGTGGGAGTTGCCTATGGTTTTACCAATACTGAGCTGTAAATACAAACTCAGATCTTTGTTAGTGGCCAACAATGCATGAGACAAAAATAATGTGTTCCACTGAACACAGCTGGAGGGTGAATGTCCCCTAAGGCTGCTGGTCATCTGAACCCTCGGACTAACCATTCCGGTGCCTTATTCCTGTGCGGCGGTGCCTTCTTGCAAACATCCCTGCTGTCTTTTCTTTCCATGCTGCCATGGGCCCTCAGTACTCAGGAAATGAACCTCAGTTCCTCCTGGAGCAGATCCCCACATATGAGATCATGCCTGAGTCCACTGGATAAAAGCAACAACTTATAAGCATGAGTTTAATTCCCTGGTGGTACTGAAGAACAACATTAAATTCTCATTTCCTAGCCCCCATTGAGGTGTTAATGACTTCCTAGATTTTCTTTTTTTAAGATTTTATTTATTTATTCATGAGAGACACAGAGAGAGAGGCAAAGACATAGGCAGAGGGAGAAGCAGGCTCCTCGAAGGGAGCCTGATGCAGGTCTTGATCCCTGGACCCCGGGATCATGCCCTGAGCTGAAGGCAGACGCTCAACCGCTGAGCCACCCAGGCATCCCAACTTCCTAAATATTTTTTCCCATGACTTAGAGATTGCTATTTCATCAATAGTTATGAGATAAGAGAGATTTGGGGTTAAAGACCCTAATTGCTCCTGTATAAAAATAATAACAATAGCAAGTAACCATTAACAAGCCCCCACCATTTAGCAGGTGCCTTAGATCTTTAATCCTCATGACAGTCCTCTCAAGTAGGCACAGTGTTCCCATTTCTCAGGTGTACCAGGTGACTTTCAGCAGGGACAACTTTCTGTCTTGCAGCTACAAACTGGTAGCTAAGTTTTGATCCCATGTCTGACTCCAAATTCATTTTATTTTTGTAACGCCCATTCTGTGGAGATAGAAATTATGACTGGTTATTATTGCTTTATTTTCCTGCATTAAAAGTCTTTTTCCGACTTTAACCACTCATAAAAATAGACATCTACAGAAAAGGAAGAAATGAAGTCATTTACTACCAGATGCCAGACTTGTCCACTAAGCTATGATTTTGAAGCATGCAGGGGACAGAGCAGCAAGACAAATAGATGATGAAACAGGAAAAAAGTCTAAAAACTGATCCACAGCTAAAAGAACTTGGCATTGAAAGAGCAAACATGAGGAACTGCTAAGGAAAGGAAAATAAATGATGTTGTATTCCTTAGATTTCAATATTTGAAAAATAAACTAGATGCTTCCTCTTCAAACAGAAACATTCAGAGAAATGTAGAGACCTCAATGTAAAAAAAAATTTTTTTTAATGTACAAAAAAAGATAAAAATTTAAAAATATGAAAGGGAAATGCAAGTGATATCCCTGACATCCAGGGAAGAAATAGCAGACCATAAAGAATATAGTAATAAACCGGACCTCATCAAAGTTTGAAAATATTCGTATAAAAAAATCACTATAGTTAAATTGAAAAGATACATAACAGATTAGAGGAAGGTAATTATATAACAAAGACCAGGATCCAGACAATTCTAACAGACGCCTACAATTAATAAAAGGAGTGAGGCAGCACTTAAAATTTGAATTAGAAATTAGCCAGAATGATTTTGTTTTACGTTTTTAAAGTAATATTTAATAGGACCACATTTATATTCCTACCATCTTACTGGTTTTTATTAAATATCTTTCTGTTTTTAGTCTTCTTCCAGACCCTGGGAGAATAATTGCTACAAAGTAGGATATTTAGTTTATCTGCACTGTATTCATATGAAAACAACAAAAATGCTAGGGAAGCGCCAGTTCTGGGCCACAGAGGTGAACACAGATGCTTTAGACAGAGGCTTCTCAAAGACGCGAAAAAAAAGCCCCAGAGATTGAGAATTTTAAAACAGACCTTCTAGCTTGAAATGGGACTAGTTTTAATTAGTAAGAAAGGTAATGTAGAGTATGGGGGGGGGGGGTATTGGGGGGGGGGATTTTGGTAGTGATTGCTCTAAATTTGTGCAATTTATGGAATGCATACTCCTTTCAAAAAATAGGTCTCGTATGAAGCTGGTCAGACGCCAGGATTGTGTTCACTTTCCACCAAACATGGATAGCCTGGGGCTGTAGGGCTCTCTAGTTTTCCAGCTAAAAGGAAACATGAGAGCCTGGACTCTGAAGTCTGGGGTCGTGGTAGATCCCCTGCCCACCCGGCTAGAGGTGGATGCTTAGAGCATAGGGCCTGTTGGGAGCAAGGTGGGTGCCTGACAATCCCAGTCACGCCTCAGACCTTCCATTCCTCTGTTCACTGTCAATTTCATCAGTTCATATTCCCATTTCCCTAGCCCAAAGGCTCATTTATCTTTAATATCCATTGGTTAAATGTAAGTACAACAACCCGCTCTTTGTCTCATAGGACATACAAATTTTGAAATCAATAAAAAGATGTTAACGTAAAATATAATCACACAGTTAAATATGTACCAGGAGCCAAAAAAGGGAGAGGGGAAGCAGATAACATTTTACTTACATTTAAGTGAAAAGCCATATATTTTATTTAAGTCTATGAGATAAAAACAGGCATGAAATCTATCGGGCAGCCTGGGTAGCTCAGCAGTTTAATGTCACCTTCGGCCCAGGGCATGATCCCGGAGACATGGGATCGAGTCCCACGTGGGGCTCCCTGCATGGAGCCTGCTTCTCCCTCTGCCTGGGTCTCTGCCTCTCTGTCTGTTTCTCATGAATAAATAGATAACACCTCTAAAAAAGATAAACAATATTTGGCAAAAAAAAAAAAAGAAAAAGAAAGAAAGAAAGAAATCTATCTGAATCCTCCAGCAACTACTCAGAGTTTTGTGGTCCTGGGCCTGTAGTTGAAGCAGGGAAACTCAAAAACCTAAGAGGAGGTATTTAAATGCATTGAGATGAATAACGAAAGAGCTTTCAAAATATCATCGAATATCATCGTATTCTGATCAAAAGTAAAGGCAGCTGTGCGTCTCCATTCTTGCACGCGCACACACACACACACACACACACGTGCGTGCATGTGCTCATCCACTGTGGCTGGCAAGGAAAGCTGAGTGCACCAATCTAAAAGGTTTCTTCCTTCTTTCACCACTTGAGGCTGAGAGTTATTTGGTTTAACTTGACTCACCCTTGGTGTCCTTCAAAGCTATAAATTTCAAAACAAAGATGATCAGAGCCTTAAAAATGGTTCCTGAAGCAATTTGCCACCCAAATTTACCTATATATATAGTGATCCAGACATTACTGCTTCTGATAGAGAAAAACAGAAGGTATAGTCAGGCCCACAGGGCAATTGTGGGTACAACAGGACCTTGTAAACCAAATTCACTAAGCAGGAGTTCCTAAGCATGAGGGAAAATCTTTTAGAAAGATCTGTAAAATGATTAAATTATCATACCTTCTGACTGTAAGTCCCAATAAATGGTCTTCATTATAATATTTGAAGCAACCATATAAAAAGAGAAACTGCTAAGTTATCTTATATTTCTATTGTAGAAGAGCAATTTTTCATTGTCAGAGTTGGTTTTGTGGTTATTATTTAGCTGGAATTACCCTAATAATTTTCTGTCAAGACACTACTACGTGTGCCCTCCCTGAAATACATGCACGTCCACCCACGGCTGGGTGCTGTTAAAATGGGGTGGCCTGATGCCGCCCCCCGCCCCTGGGAACACTAACTGTGCTCAGGCCTAGGGAGGAGAATTTGAGGAAGGCTTTGGGATGAGGGGTCACATGAGGGGAAGAGAGAGACCCTGGAAGGGACGACAGGGGCTATGGGCTTATTTGTAAACTGGGGATCAAATGTGTGGAATTTACAAGGTAAATAAAATAGCAGTAAAGAGGGAGAAATCCAGAGCCCTCTTCAGCAGTACATATATTAAAACTGGAACCATACAGAGAAGATTAGCATGGCCCCTGCGCAAGGATGACACACAAACTCGCGAAGCGTTCCGTATTTTTTGGTTTCACTCATGCGTGGAACATATGAAACAGTGCAAGGGACCACCAGGGAAAGTGGGGAAACTGGGTGGGGAAAAATTAGAGAGGAAGACAAACCATGAGAGACCCCTAACTCTGGGAAGCAAAGAGTTGGGAAAGGGGCATTGGGTGGAGGAATGGGGTAATAACTGGGTGATGGGCATTAAGGAGGACACTCCATGGGATGAGCACTGGGTGTTATCTAGATGTTGGCAAATTGAATTTAAATAAGTTTTTTTGAGTGAGAAGTCTGCCTCCTACCAGGATTCCCAGTAGCTTTCCTGGAAACCGTTAGCCCTCCCTTCTCCCCTGCCAGCACTAAAATATTATTCACAACACACACAAGTTTCCAGATGACACTCACAGAAAAACTTGTCACGCCCAAGGGACTGTCTCTCCCCAGAGAGCTAAGCAGACAGAAAATAACTATGTGTCTTTATAAACAAACCCCTCGTGAATGACAGTGGACCCACACATGTCAGCTCTCCAACAGAGTTCATACTCGCTCAACTGCCAGGTTTGCTCCTATTCTGATTCCGGAATTAAAATGTAATTAGTGTATTTTTAATTAGTCCAAATGTAACACATTAAGATTCGGTAATTACTATAAAACGATGAGTTGTGATTGAATGTCCCCTCAAACCAGAGACATTTAAAGACAGGTGCCATTTATTGCTTTGTTGTTCCTGCCTTAAAAACTCTCATCTTTCCCTGGGTGAATATATAGTTTCAAGATCTGAGTGATTACACTGGGTTGGAGCTTTACAGTCGGAGTCCGCTATCCTGACATCGTTAAACTGTGTAAGTTCTTTGATAATGTGATGGTGTCCACCTAAGAACCTCGTGATTGCCTTTCTTTTTGGCCGCACTTTTCTGGGTGTTTCCCACGTTAGTATGCCCCTGTACCTTATCTGCTTTTAAGACCAGTTTGGTTCATGAGATGTTACGTTTTCTCTTTAGTCTGACGCTGAATCTCACTGCTATTTCTGGGTTCTACGTATCCTCCCGTCTCAGCAGGACTTAGAGTAGATCTAGACAAGTGGTCGTAGGGGTTCAAGATCCAAAGCAGAACAGCAGCCCTAAATGAAGCACCTGCCGCAGATAGGAGTCTTGTCTCTTAACTCTCACGTTTCCTGGACTGAATCAGGTCAGATGGGACCAAACACTGATGGATTTCTCAGTTACACTGGAATTTTAAATGACATATAAATGAGCTAAACTTGATATAGAATTAAACCTTCCATCCTATAGCCAAAAAAAAATAATCATTGGTAAATGATTTCTGATAACTCTTAAGACACGTTGCTCAAGAGGAGAAATCCTAAAATCATTCAGTCATACGTAATTTGAGATCATCCCACCTGAATGAATCATCCCACCCTTTGTAGGAAAACTGCCCGTGCCTTTTCAACCACATACTCCAGAAGCCTGTTTCGGTATCTCGAGAGCTCATGCAATAGTTGAGAGCATTGATCTGTGCGTTGGAGGCTTCATATTTCCTTTGAGTCACAGCTGTCTCTCTGTAACTTAGATTTAGTAATGCCAGCTCTGCCCAGTGCAGGGAGAAATACAGAAAACACACACGTCCTTTTTCCTGGCCCTTCAAGTATGTGACAACTGCTGTCAAGTCTTTAAGATGTCTCCAGACCTAAAATCCCCAGTTTCCATAGTAGCTCTGGAATCTTACCTTCCTCGATACTATCGCACTTGTGAGTGTTCTAATTATGGCAACCAGACATAAAGACAGATGTTCAAGTGTGTCCTGATTGGAACCGT
This sequence comes from Vulpes vulpes, assembly GCF_048418805.1. NCBI lineage: Eukaryota > Metazoa > Chordata > Mammalia > Carnivora > Canidae > Vulpes > Vulpes vulpes. Next base: position 2,851,368 of record NC_132786.1, on the reverse strand, counting down.
GATAGTCACACTATGCACGTCTTGCTTTGTTTGAGTCACCAGGTCCTTCAGTGCATGCCAATAACAGATTAACTTTTTATATAACTTCTTTTATTTCCCTGCTAGCGTGTCTGGCATTTTTGTGTAAAGCCTTCTAATCATTTTTTACGTGAAATGATGTTGGGTCCTATCTCTCTATTCTATACTTGGGATTTAAACCAGAAATTTTTCCACTTAGTCCTATTGGATTATAGACTGTTACTTTCTTTTTCCAGTTTACCTAGATCATATTGATCTTGCTATGAATACTGTGGGAAAACATCTAAGTTTAGCTTATCCACAAGTTTCAAGAGTGTACTTTCTCTTCCAAGGTGTTACTCCTTTTAGGCAGGAAAAGCCCAAGATCAGACACGCGCCACATGCACCTGTGGAAGCGTCTTTCCAGAAGTTCACTAAGTGAGAGTGCACCTACCCCCTCGGTCATTCAACCGCATTCCAACATGTCAGCAAAGACTTTATGATTGGCTCAATCAAATGTTCTTCTGGAAGGAAGACTTACTCACTAAGGGACTTTGCCAGTCTTTCAATCTCTATGCGCGCTAACTGCTAGACATCCTATCTTTTCTTTCTAAATGCTAATGAGCCTTCTGTTTAATGGAAAATCCAGCATCCTGGGCTTCTCATTTTTATGTTTTACTCTTTCTGCCATTTTGGGGAAAAAAACAAAACAAAACAAAAAACAGAGTAACTCTGTTCTCCAGAAATATTTAACATAAAAATGTAAAATTTTGCTCATATCCTTTCTGAGCAGGCCTTGTGCACCCATATGAAGTAAACACTGTGTTTTAGAACATGACTAAGTACGTGATTATTCTACATTGACTCCTGATTTTCCAAGATGTTCATGATACATAAGGAAGGAGTGTTATTATTTAAAAACAGTTACAGGCGAGAAAATGACAACACGTGAAGGAAACAGCATTTCATGTCTCTAACAAGACCATCTGCCTGTGGGCAAGATTTTTTAAAAATCCTAATTGAAAAGAAAATAATGTTAAGAGACATATGCCCATGTTTACAAGTGGAGGGGAATTGACAAAATGTTTGTGTTTTGCCAGTACTTTTACAGACAACTGTTACACATAATGGGGAAAATTAAAATCAGTAATTACCTTTCTGGTCTGCCGTTGTTTTAAATGTGCTTGGGATTTCCTAAGCGTCCATTCTAAATAATTACTTGTGATAAGTTTAAATGTCCTCATTTAAAGGGTTGTAGAATGCTACTCAGTTGTTTTGCAAAGTGAATACTTTGATGATAACAAAGTCTTTTTCCTCCTGTTACTCCCCAGTGCTAGCGACATTGTGTTTATAGCTCAATTTGTAGATAATCCTTCAAGCCACACTTTTTCTTAGGCACAGCCATCATAAATGTCTTCTTCCATTTGGCCCTGGCACTGCTTGGAACTTGAAATTGCTATTTGCTGCCTGCCAATTACAGAATAATTTAAGGTTTGACACTTCCAGGCATAGTTCTTGAAAGACGCAAAAGGAATATGTTAAGGTGGAATGCATAATATTTGCTCCACATTGCATGGCTTCAGTAGATTGCATAGAATTATAGCCAAATTGCCAAATAAATCAATGGGAAAAAGTCCTTTCCTTTAAAGAGGTGTTTTGTAGTGGTTTTAGCATTCTTCTGTTCTGGTGGGGCATAGAAAATTTTTTCAAACAGATTTATGTGGTTGACCATCGACTGATCTGGATCTGTGAAAACGTGTGACAGATGTAAACAACGATAAAATTTTAACATTGAACTTAAAATTCTATGAAACAAAGCAAGATGTGATTTTTTTTTAAATCAATTTTGAATAATTAAGAAGCAAGGGAAGGAGAGAGTTAAGTTTCATGGATCTTTTCAACTCTAAAATGTAATAATTTTTCTTCTTTGTGTATTTGTGTCTAAATTATTCAGCATTTACAGTGCAAAGCAGGAAAGCTGTAAAGCAAAGTAAATTTGTGGTTTAAAAGGGTCAAGTATAATTTTGAGGACTCGAAAAGCTTTTTGTTTGGGACAGTACTAGGAAATATGCTGATTACTGTGAGAATAAGAAAATGAGAAATGAATTATTTATGTACGTCTGCCATCATGCCTGCAACATCTGGAAGGGCATTCACGCACAGTTTATTAACACACACTCACACCCATGAAACCCACACAAACAAAAGTCTTCCTCTTGGCCAATCATAAACATGCTCAGATACCAAAAGATGGCTTAAAAATTATTTTCTTTACTCTTCCCACCTAGGTACCTTGGATGTACCCCCAGGAGTGTTTCTCCATTTTCTGTATTTTTCTAACTTAACATCCAAACACATAACACAAATACGCAGCAGTAGCACAAGCAAGGTAATAACTTCCAGAATAAATTTGTGTGAAAAGCCTCTCATGTCACCAGGATGAGGGCAAGGTTAGGGAAGACGGACAATGAAGTGACCATCTAACATTGTGCTGGCACATTTACCTTTTGGTTTACTTAAGTGACAGACAAAAATCTCAAGGCATGAATGAAGACTCAAGAGACAGTGACCTGGGGAGGTGGCAGACCAGAGAAAGCAGAAGGCCAAGTACCAAGAAATGCCTCCAAATAAACCAAGTGGCTTGGAAGAAAATCAACCACAACACTATTAACATAAGCCATGGTGGAGGGTTTTCTATGTGGCTTTTTCAGGAAAGGGTCCAAATGTCCCTAGATCGGCAATAGTTGGTGTAGAGAAGAGAAAATTTTCCCTCTACCCTCTTAGGTTCAGTAGCTAGGTTTAGGAAATAAACTGGTTACTGACACATTGCCAGGAGAAAAGTTTCTCACATCTGTTAAATTTTTAACATCATTTGCCTGGGCATCACAGAAAGAAACAAAAAAAGTGAATCGCCCCCACAAAATGGTGAGATTTTAGAGCTTACGTACCACCTAATAAGGGAAGGGGAGAGGGGATAGAGGCAACTCAGAAGAGAATAAATGATTTTTAGGAAAGATGAATGGGCCCATAGAAGAATAGGTGGGAGGCTTGATAGTTTGTGACAGAGTTTTTCTGGGTGTGTGTGGTATGGACTTTTAGTCCCCTCTCCAGTGATAAGCATCAGTCATTCCTGGTTGATGAAACTTCCAGGAAATGGGATCTTTGACAGTTGCTTTCCTTTGGTCCTTTGGAAGGACCTGTCTTTAGGCAGATAAAGAGAATTCAGAGAAAGCATTTCCCCTCACCTGCTGCTTTTCATATGTCTTCAGCTCAAAATAATCAATATAACTAAGTGACATATTTTAGGGTGTCATGTTCTGAACTTCAGTGGTCAAGGGTGGTTCTCCAAACAGGGATGAATTGGTTTTGTTGATTAGCAGGTGTGTCACATGGGCAGTTTAGGTTTTTGCTGGAGAGAAACAGAAGCTAACTTCACATATAAGAGTGCATGGGGAGGGGTGCCTTGGTGGCTCAGTTGGTTAAATGTCCAATGATTGATTTCAGCTAAGGTCATGATCTCAGCTTTGTGAGATGGAGCCCCCCATTGGCTCTGAGCTGAGTGTGGAGCCTGTTTGAGATTCTTTCTCTCCCTCTCCTCTTCCCCTAGACCCAGCTTGTATACATGCTCTGTCAATACATAGATAGATGATAGATAGATAGATGATAGATAGATAGAAATATATATATATATATATATATTTTTTTTTTTTTTTAAATGAGATGCATGGGGAGACCAGAACCTGCCAAGGCCACAGTGGCGTAACCTTAGTCCTTCATCTCTCACATTACAAAGAAAGATATTAAACCTTTACAGAATAGAAAATGAGTGCCCCATACACAACAAAAGCTCAATGAGTCTAAGTTGGAAATGGCTTTCTCTTTTAGAACTTATTTATTTTAAAAATATACTTGGATTTGTTTGTTCTTTGTAATCCTTGAAGATGATTAAGATTTCAAGAGGAAACATGGTCTCTTTTGGTGTAATGACAAGTCACCAAATTAAATTCCATTTCTATACAACATTTTTTTTAATTTGTCTCACAATCTGGGATAAATGAGAGGAAAAGCAACATACCTTACCTTAAAAATTAACTCTTCTTCTCAACCCCATGTTTATGCAGATTTGGTCATAGTTAACTCAGTCTGCTCTAAATTTTCTTTCATTTTAACTCTCCTCAATGATGAATTTAGAATTTCATTTTAACCATTCAAAAAGACAAAAAAAAAAGAAAAAAAAGGTCCACAGTACGCAAACAAGATGATCAGAGCCATGCAGAACAGAAAACTATATTTTCAGGTCAATTGCAAAAACATTATCTCCTCTACAAAACCCCTTGGGTTGTATGAGAGTAAATCTGTCTGGCTGGCGATATCCTTAAAAGGAAACTTCCACCTAGAAAGAGACGTGAATGAATTCCAGCACAGGGTAGCTGGTCATTCTCCCAGAAAGAGGGAGTTCCAAAGAAACTTGGTTCTTAGCAAGAAATAGAATTAGTGAACTCAGTGACATTCTAATGGATGGAAAGATCCAAGAGGTCTGGTTCAACCCTACCAGGTCATTTGGAAGCCAGAGAAGCTGGCTTGAAGCCCGACCCTCGGCTGGAAGTCAGGGAACTTAAACAGGATCCAGGGACCTTCTTCATAAGAAGCTCCAGGAAGAACAGCTTCCACCCAAGCCTGAGGGTTTGAGCTGAGGTCCAGATAAAATGGGTGATTCCTGGTCCCTGCCCATAAGAACATCAGGGAACTGTGATTTTGACCTGGCAGCGTTTAAAAGAAAACTATAGACCCAAAATGAGAGCACTAGGTTAAGGCCCCGAGTCACTAAACCAAAAGTTAATATCCAACCCGACTGCATGAAGTTTCAACCCCTCAGAAATGTAACCTTTAACCAATCAGCATGAGAATTTCCTGGTCAGCTCTAGGAAATTTCCTGAAAGACCCCTTCGCTTCCCCTTAGAGGGGTGACCTAGCCTATAGCAATGGATTCTTTGCTAATAATTTGCCTTTTTTCCACTACCTCTCTGTTTTTAAAGCCCTTTTCTATGGCCTTTTAGGAGGTCCCATCCACTTGCTAGATGGGATGCTGCACAATTCGTGAATTGATTAATAAAGCCAAATAGACCTTTAGAATTTACTTGGTTGAATTTGTGTTGTTTAACAGCAATAAGACCCCAGAAGAAACATAGTCATTTACTGTGGGTGCAGGGACAGCCAGCTTTCTCTCAGGAGCCAAATACGAGCAACTTTGTCCTATCAGGTCCCAATTTCCACCCACCGCTGGCTTGAGAAGCAAGGGAGTCGATTGCAATGAGCTTTTTTGTGTGAACTCCTCCACCCTTCAAAATCCAAAATCCAAAAAGTGGCATCACAAAATCCAAAAAGTGGCATCACAAGCCAGAGTCCAGGATGGGTTGAACTCCAAATGTTGTTACAAAGGCATAATAATTTACCAGGAGCTAACTTTGCAAACTGAAGACTGTTTTCAACTGTGACTGTGTCAATAGGATTAATGCAATCCATACGGTTGGCTAGCACATCAGATAAGTATGATGAACTATCTTCAGTCCCAAGAGAACTGGCTTTTACAGCACAGCATGAGCTGTTCACCTAGAAAAGTTAAAAAAAAAATGTCTTTACAGTTTTGTTTATTGTGCTTATCACAAGTGCAGGAAGCTCACATTTGCATTGCTAATAGCCCTCTTTCAAAGTTTGTTGACATTTCAGCTGATCTTTAATGTGCTTTAATGTTATAACACCCTTGGGCAAAGTCAGTTCCCCAAAGGGAGATAGACAGCCTCTAGGTGGCCCTGTGGAAGCTGCAGGAACACACAGACCCATATCCTAGTCCACAAGATTGGGTGAGCTCTGCTCTGCCCAAACCACCATACTCTGGAGCCCAAAAACTGAATACTTGGGCCCTGCAAATAGGGAAGAGGAGAAAGGCATTTATGCATGTCCTTTAAAGAAAATGTGAGGGCATATAAGAGATTCAAAGGACAGTAGTAAAGAAAAGTACAGAAAGGTAAATTTATAATCTGCTCTGGAGAGTAAATCAGGCTACTTTTTCTATAATAGGGAAGGAAGAGAGAGAAGATTCATTACTGACCATCAACCGGCTTTATTGTAGAGAAAGAATGGTCCAAACCTCTATATAATAAAGGAAATATCTTGCTTCTTAGAATATATGTCCTAGATTAAATTAAGGGTGATGCTGATAAGGAGCAGGTACTAAATCTGGGACCAACAGGTTAAGAACAGTCAAGAATGACCCAGTTATGGTTTGGGAATATATGTACAAACAGCTGAATTCAAAATAATAATGTTAATAGAAAATGTTAAAAAACAAAAACTTAGAGCAATGTATATATATCTTGAAAAGAAGTCTCATTGGGAGAATCCATGCTGGTACGATGCCAGTTTTAGAAATTGGGTCTGATATAGGCAGAAGGGTAAGATTTAGGTGAAGACCTACAATCTAATGTTGGTGTTGTAGGGTCAGAAACTTTCTCCTTCTTCCCTTCTAGGTTCTCTGGCTAGTCTAATAATTAGACATAAGGCAGATTAGCTGGGGAAAAATAAATTTGGGATTTACAGGAGCTCCATATATATGTGGGACTCCCTGGCAATCAGGGAGTTGAGGTTTATATACCATCCTGAGCTCAAGAAGGGGGCAGGGGTCTGGAGCTTTAAAGGGGAGGAAGGCAATTCACGGGGAGAAGCAAATGGAAAATCCTGGGCAAACAGATGTTTGCATGCCACATAGATCAAGTCTTTCTGATATAAAAAAGTAAAAAGTTACCTCTGGTGATAGCTCTCTTCCTGGTACAGGACCCCTATCTAAATTTTTTTAGACAGTTTAAGGGAGAGGAAAAAGCTCTTTCTGTGTCAGCTGGGTTCTGATTTCTCCTGCTTGAAATAACCCAAATACCAATGTGCTGTATTCTGGAGTGGGATATTCTGCTCCCCTTCGATGTAAAAATTAAGATAATTCTTTAGTTCAAAATATAAACTGTATTTATATCCCAGTTAGAAGCATGTACTTTTAAATCTCTTCTTTTCGATGACTAGAGATCATTGGCACATTAACTTGACCATATTTCTTTTCTCCTTGGTGGTATGTTAATTATCAGAGATCATTAGCAGTTTGGTGTCTAAAGGGAACTCAGGGTAGTAGATTTTGAAAACTTGGACTGTAGGGGGACCTTGCTGGCTCAGGCAGTTAAGCATTCGACTCTTGGTTTCAGCTCAGGCCTTGATTTCAGGTCATGAGGTGATGACTTCAGGTCATGGAATCGTGATCTCAGGGTCATGGGATTGAGCCCCACATGCGGCTCTGAGCTCAGCACAGAGTTTGCTGGAGATTATCTCCTTCCCCTTCTGCCTCTCCCCTTGCTTCTGTGCATGTGCTTGCGCGCACACCCACACGCACACACACACACATTCTCTCTATCTAAAATAAATAAATCTTTTTTAAAAAAAAAAAAGTAAACATAAAAACTTGGACTGTAATCTACAGAAAGTTCTTTTATGTTGACTAAGTACAAATAGACGTAGATACAGTCACTTCACACACGTGTACATAACTGAAAGTAAAGCTTCATGAACTAATGCTTACCTCTACTTAGAACAGAACCTGATGTATTATTTTCTTATGTTCTGTTTTTTCCCCATTCTTTTTCAATTTTTTTTTAACGCCGATCATGATCTCCAAAATTGAAATTACCATTGGCTATAGATTTCAACCTACAGTTTAAAAAACATTGCCTTGAAAACATCCCACTTTTTCATTGTGCACTTAGAGGAATTTAAGGAATTTGGGTAGTATTTCTGAGGTCACATAGTAAGGGTTGAAGCAAGCCTATGCCAGTATCTTGTCTTTCAAGCTGTGGCCCAATGAGCTTTTTCCCAGTCCTATGTTGTGTTCAATGTATGTGGCCCCCTCTTCCCTCTTAAAATTGACAAAGTAAGCATTATTCTATGGATACTCCTCTTGCTCACTTTGCATTTTCTCAGGTTTATGGGAAACACTAATTGTACTCAATTGTTAGCTACATGTTCCTCTCTCTCTTCCCTGTCTCTTTTTTCTAAGAATAGTTTATATTCTCATCAGCATCCCCTAAAGCAGGCTGGTAGAGAATGATTGAATCCTGAGAAAGACAAGCTCATGTAGGCAAATAGTTTAAATTTTATATGAGTGGAACAAAATAATGGCATCAAAGTGGCCCTAGATGTCTCTCTCGCCTTCTAAGGAAGATTGATTCTATTGGTTGGGCTGGTCAGAATAATATGTGGGAAAAGAATTGAAGAGTTCGGAGACCAGCAGTATTAGTATCCATTACGGCACACACCGGGTGACTTAAAACAATCGACATTTATTGTCTTAAGAGTTCTAGGGGGACAGAAGTCTGAAATCAAGGTGTCTACAGAGCCGTGTTCACTGCCTTAGCAACTGGTGTTAATAGCAATCCTTGGCATATCCTTGGCATATCCTTGGTTTGTAGACGCGTCACTCCAATCCCTGCCTCTGTCACGACATGGTGTTCTGTGTCTTCTGAGTGCAAATCTCCCTAATTTATAAGGATTAGGGTCAACCCTAGTCAAAAATAACCTCATCTTAACTTGAATACTTCTGCAAAGACCTTATTTCCAAAGGTCACATTCACAAGTACCAGGGATTAGAACTTGAAAATATATTTGTGAGTGAAATCCAATTCTACCTGCTATAAACGCTAAATCAATTTACACTACAAAGGGACTGAACAGATCTGGAGGAGATGGAGAGGAACATGGCATAAAAGGGACATAGGCAGTAAGACATGAAAACAAGGAAAAGTACTTCCAGTGAAATATGGAGAGATGTGTACGAAGTCAACTTTAAGTCATTCTGCTTTAGCTCATGCAACATAATTATTCCTTAGTGCTTCTTCCATAGACCTCTACAAAGTCTTGTATTACCTTCTAAGACTTTGTTCAAGTCAAATTTAGGTTTATTTCTGATATTATACTATTGCAGGAAGCAGCCCACAAGTGTCCCAGCATTAATTTAAGTATAATAAAATCTGTTAAAGGTCAATTTTATTGTGAGTAGAATATATACCATTGCATTTTAGCCACAGCCTTACAATTACACAGAAGGAAAAGATGACAGTAAGTAGAAAAGATGATAATGGTATGGTGATTTTACTGAAAGCAGTGACATTTACATAATTTATTTGCAAATTATTGAATAGTAATTCAGTGACATGCATCTTCCTATTTTATCTAGTGGTTATATGTATTTCTGGTGCTGAAAAGCATAGTTGTGTTTAGTTAATAACTGATATTTGGATGTGATAATGAATGTTTTTTTCTAAATATTTAGATATTTTACTTAGTCTTAGAAACTGTCAGTTATTAATTTATTTATCACTCAGCACTGTGTTCAGTATCTAAAATGTGTTAGGCTCAGAGCACCTGGGTGGTTCAGTCAGTTATGTGTCTGCCTTCAGCTCAGGTCATGATCTCAGAGTCCTGGTTTCTAGTCTCATATCAGGCTTCCTGCTCAGGGGCAAGTCTGCTTTTCCTTCTCCTTCTGCCCCTGCTCCTGCTCTCTTGAACTCTCTCTTTCAAATAAATAAATAAAATCTTTTTAAGTAAAATAAATAAAATAAAATGTGTTAGACATAATTCTATACACCAGAAATATAATAATGAAAAATATGATCAGTCCCTTTATATTGATGGTCTAGTGGTATTAACAGAAGTATCTTCATAGATCAATGGAACAGAATAGAGAACCCAGAAATGGGCCCTCAACTCTATGGTCAACTAATATTCGACAAAGCAGGAAAGACCGTCCACTGGAAAAAGGACAGTCTCTTCAGTAAATGGTGCTGGGACAATTGGACAGCCACATGCAGAAGAATGAAACTGGATAATTCTCTTACACCATACACAAAGATAAACTCAAAATGGATGAAAGATCTAAATGTGAGACAAGATTCCATCAAAATCCTAGAGGAGAACATAGGCAATGCCCTTCTTGAACTTGGCCACAGCAACTTCTTACAAGATATATCCATGGAGGCCAAAGAAACAAAAGCAAAAATGAACTATTGTGACTTCATCAAGATAAAAAGCTTCTGCACAGCAAAAGAAACAATCAACAAAACTAAGACAACCTCCAGAATGGGAGAAGATATTTGCAAATAACCTATCAGATAAAGGGCTAGTATCCAAGATCTATAAAGAACTTATTAAACTCAACAGCAAAGAAACAATCCAATCATGAAATGAGCAAAAGACGTGAACAGAAATTTCACCAAAGAAGGCATACACATGGCCACCAAGCACATGAGAAAATGCTCTGCATCACTGACCATCAGGGAAATACAAATCCAAACCACAATGAGATAGCACCTCACATCAGTGACAATGGGGAAAATTAACAAGGCAGGAAACAACAAATGTCAGAGGATGTGGAGAAAGGGGAACCCTCTTGCACTGTTGGTGGGAATGTGAACTGGTGCAGCCACTCTGGAAAACTGTGTGGAGGTTCCTCAGAGAGTTAAAAATAGACCTGCCCTACGACCCAGCAATTGCACTGCTGGGGATTTACCCCAAAGATATAGATGCAATGAAACGCCAGGACACCTGCACCCCGATGTTTCTAGCAGCAATGTCCACAATAGCCACACTGGGGAAAGAGGCTCGGTGTCCATCGAAAGATGAATGGATGAAGAAGATGTGGTCTCTGTATACAATGGAATATTCCTCAGCCATTAGAAATGATGATTAGGGGCAACCCCGGTGGCCCAGCGGTTTAGCGCCGCCTGCAGCCCAAGGTATGATCCTGGGGACCCTGGATCGAGTTCCCCCTCGGGCTCCCTGCATGGAGCCTGCTTCTCCTTCTGCCTGTGTCTCTGCCTCTCTCTCTATGTGTGTGTGTCTGTCATGAATAAATACATAAAATCTTTAAAAATAAAAAAAGAGAAAGAAACGATGAATACCCACCATTTGCTTCAACGTGGATGGAACTGGAGGGTATTCTGCTGAGTGAAATAAGTCAATCGGAAAAGGACAAACAGTATATGGTCTCACTCATATGGAGAATATAAAAAATAGTGAAAGGAATTATAGGGGAAAGGAGAGAAAATGAGTGGGAAATATTAGTGAGGATGACAGAACATGAGAGACTCCTAACTGGGAAATGAACAAGGGGTGGTGGAAAGGGAGGTGGGCAGGGGGTTGGGGTGACTGGGTGATGGGCACTGAGGGGGACACTTGAAGGGATGAGCACTGGGTGTCATACTATATCTTGGCAAATTGAACTCCAATAAAAAATATACCAAAAAACCCTTCAGAAGTGTCTAGTCATGGGAATATATAGTATGAAAAATATAAAACAGTATAAAAAGAGAAAAATAAGATCATATGTACATATGAATATGTATTCATATACATATGAACATATATATTTAACTGTGGTTTAGTTTTTTAATCTATATATCATTGCTTTTTTCAGCTTTGTTGAAGTGTAACAAAATTATAGTATATTTAAATTGTTCAGGGGGATGATTTAATATACATATATGTTATGAAAGGATATCCACCATTGAGTTCAAACAAATTCATCATCTCATATAGCTAACTTTTTTGTTTTGTTGCTTTTTGGTGAGAGCACCTAAGTTCTACTCTGAACAAATTTCAGTAATAGAGTACAACATTATCACCTGCAGTCACTAGATCCTTAGACTTTACTCATCTTATAACTGAAAGTTTGCACCCTTTTACCAACCTCTCCCTCCCCCTTAGCTCAGCCCCTGGCAATCACCCTTCTACTCCATTTATGAGTTTGGCGTTTTTTTCTTTTAGGTTCCACATATAAATGATACCATTCAGTATTTGTCTTTCTGTCTGGTTTATTTCACTTCGCATAATGTCCTCCAGTTTCCTCCATATTGTTGTAAATGACAGAATTTTCTTCTTTTTAAATCTGAATAATATTCCATTGTGTGTGTGTGTGTATGTGTGTGTGTGTGTGTATCACATTTTCTTTTATCCATTCATCCACTGACAGACACTTTGGTTGTTTCTGTGTCTTGGTAATTGTGAATAATGCTGTAGTGAATGTGTGGGGAGGTGTAAAAAATAATCTCTTTGAAGTAATGCATCTCATTTCCTTTAGATTTATACCCAGAAATAGTCGTTCTGTTTTTAATTTCTTAAGGAGCTTCCATACTGTTTTCCATAGTGGCTACACAAGTTTACATCTCCAACATTGTAGAACATCCCCACCATCCCCAACATTCGGGAAGGATTATCTTTTCTCTACATTCTTACCAGCCTTGCTATCTCTTGTCTGTTAGGATAATCGGCATCCTAACAGATAGAGATGGTAACTCACTATGACTTTGGTTTGCATTTCCTTTTTCATTAGTGATGTTGAGCACCTTTCAATGTATCTGTTGACATATTTATGTCTTCCATGGAAAAATGTCTCTTCGGGTCCTTTGCACATTTTTAAAATTTAATTCTTTGTGGTTTTTTGCTAGTGCGTTTGTATGAGTTCTTTGTATATTTTGAATATTAACTCGCTATCGGATATGTTGTTTGCAAATATTTTCTCTCATTCCATAGGTTGTCTTTTCATTTTGTTTATGATTTTCTTTAATGGGAAGACACTTTTTGGTTTGATATAGTCCCACCAACTATAGTCCCACCCAACTATAGTTTAGTTTTGCTTTTGTGTAAAATCCAAAAAATTATTGCCAAGACCAATATCAAGGATCTTACCTCTATTTTTTTCTAGGATTTTTATAGTTTCAGGCCTTATGTCCAGGTCTTTAACCATTTCAAGTTGATTTCTGTGTATGCTGATAAGGTAGGGATGGAGTTTCATTCTTTTTTATGTGGATATCCACATTACCATTTAGGTGTTTTCCCAACACCACTTACTGAAGAGACCATTCTTTCACCATTGTATGTTCTTGGCTCCTTTGTCAAAAATTAATTGACCATGTACTCATGAGTTTGTTTCTCCTCTCTGTTTTTTTCCATTAATGCTATGTCTGTTTTTATGCCAGATTCACACTGTTTTGATTAGCTTTATTTTTTAAAGATTTTATTTATTTATTAGAGACAGAGAGAGAGAACACAAGTAAGGGAAGCAGCAGGCAGAGAGAGAGGAGGAAGCAGGCTCCCCAAGGAGCAGGAAGCCCATGTGGGCTCCAGAACCCTGGGATCATGACCTGAGCTAAAGGCAGACACTTAACCACAGAGCCACCCAGGTGCCCTATAGCTTTATAACGTAATTTAAAATAAGGAAGTGGTAATGCCTCCAGCTTTGTTCTTTTGTCTCAAGATCATATTGGCTATTGGGGTCTTTTGTGTTTTTATACAAATTTTAGAGTGGCATTGTCTTTTTCTGTGAAAAATGCCATTGGAATTTTGATAAAGCCTGTGCTAAATCTATAGGTTGTTTTTGGTAGTATAGACAATTTAAAAATATTAATTGTTCCAATCCATGAACATGGAATATCTTTCCATTTGTTTGTGTTTTCTTCCTTTTTTCTTTAATATTTTATAGTTTTCTGTGTATTTTATTGCTTTTAAAAAACTTTTATAGCATCTTTTGGGCATCTTTATTGAATTATTAATGACTAATTCATTTGGTAAAATATGTTTTACATACATATGTGCATGGACAAGCTCCTCTAGCCAACATTAATATTACTATATGATAAATAGACAAAGTAAACAGAAGAGTCCAGAAATCAATACATAAATATATAATAATTTATGACAGAATTGGCCTGACAAATCAGTGAGAAGAGGATGAAAAGATGGTTTTATTTAAAAACTATTGTGAGATACTCAGGGGTTGATAGGGGAAAGAAGAAAATGATTCTGTTTCATACTAATATAAATAAACTCCAAATCAATTAAAACCCAAGTCTAAAGGCAAACATGAAAGCTCTTACAAACTAAAAATGAAAACTATCTTTATGAACTTAGAAGTAGGAAAAGTTTTGTTAAACATGGTTTAAAAAAAAAAAAACAACTAAATTTCCCTTGAAACAGAAAAGGAGATCTTAGTTCTGTATGCTAATATCATATAGAACATTCCTTAATGTATTAAATATTTGAAATTAGTTATGTGAAATTGCTTTTTAATTCTTTCTACTTTTGCTCTTCCAATCAATTATCTAATTTAGTCTGTAGTATGAAATCTTAGAAGCTGTAGTTGTAAATAGTGAAATACAAGCTCATTTATCATTTTACTTTTTTCATTTCTAATTTTCAACTGTCATTGGATAACAACAAGGAATCATTTTTATTATAGAAACCTTGCTTTAGGAAAGACTGCATATTTTTAAAACAACTTTACTTAACAAAAAGATACAACTTGCTGGTTAAAAATAAGCCATCTAAATGGTATAAACTTATCCAGCATAGCAAAAATTGAACATTGTGGTTATTTTTTATCTTACATTTATTTTTATAGACAACAGTATGTACTTTTAAAAGCTTTTTGGGGTTTGCGTGTGTGTGTAATTTTGTATTGCTGCGCACAAGAAAACTGATCATGATATAAATAGATAGGCCTGCACACAAAAGACCCGAAACCCCAGAGGAGTAACCTTGGGAGGGCAGAGCTGCAAATTTCAGGTCATTCAGGGCTGAGGGCTGTGTGGAGGGGTGGAGCATGAACCAGGGAGGCAGGAAAGTTGCTTTTAACAAAAGACTTCAAAATCCGTAGGTTGAAAATTCTTCCATGACTGTATCAGAGTGAAAAAAATTTAAAATCAAATGGCTGACTAGAGCAAGTGATTTCAATAAAAGAAGATGAGCTAATTTCACACTACTTTTTCCTCGTATTTCTTTGGACCTATCTGAAATCTGACCATTTATAGTGTTTTCTTCTTTGGAAATGCATCACGGGTAAAATGACTGTTTTAATTAATAATGGCTTACTTGTTCAATGCTTTGCACTTTTCATACAATTTTTTTTATTCAATCTTAAGAAGCACCTATTAAAGCATACGGCAAGTGTAATTTTTTCCTATTTTGTTTGAAATTGTGCTACTAAATGATGAATGATTTAAGGCAGCCTACTTTTACCCACAAATGGAGTCATCTAAGGCATTACTTTTCAAAGCTATGGGCTGTGAAATCATTCTAGTGGTCTGTGACCAACACTTTTCAAAATATCATGAATTAGAATGTAAAATGTCAGAGTACACCAAACATTTGAAGGGTAACTATTTTATAAAACTTTGTTCCAATATTGTTTTAGTTGTGTGTGCATGCAGAGTCCCAGGGAGATAATAAACTTTTTACTGTTGATCAGAGTAAAAATGTTTGGAAAACTAACCTAGGAGAACAAAATTCTTAGTCCCCGTTTGGTTTCAGAGTACTAAAACCCTATTAAAGTTTTCTTATTAGGTTAAGGCAGTATTTCTCAAACTGTGTCTTATATAAAGTTGTTCTAGGAGATGTTAGTAAGTGACCCAGAGAAAAAAAAATATTTTTTGATCAAAAAAATTATAAAAATGTTATATACTAGAAGCCACCCTTGAACATTCACATAGAAAAATTGCAGCATATCAGTTGATCTGAAAAATCCAGCAGTAATGGAACCTGTTCCTTCAAATAATTTGAGCACCCGCTATTTCTCATAGCAACTTGTAATCCCTCTGTTTGGAGAAAGTTCAGAATATGTACCGCACTCTCTTACAATACAGGTCCCCCGGGCAGGTGACATATATGTGTCTTATTCAGAGAACGGATGTGTATTGATATCTGATAAGGTCCTATGTGTTAGCTCTGCAGAGCACATTGTTTCTCAGCATCTCTTCAGCAGGACATTTACTAGACACTGAATAGGGGCCCGTATACCGGAAACTCAGACGTAATGAGGGGCAAGTAACGTACAGCAACAGAGAGCATGGAGAAGTTCAGCAGCTTAAACTCCTAATCTCTTTTGTGGTTTTCCCCTTACACATGGGAGCATGGCTGGTCTTCTGATTTGTACAAAGGGGCTCTGGTAAAATCAGGAGCAATTCTGGTTTTTCTTTTTTTGGTCTTATTGAGATATAATTGACATAGAGTACTGTGTAAGTTTAAGGTATACAGGATAATGACCTGACTTACATATGTTGTGAAATGATTACCACAGTAAATTTGAAGTAATATCCCTCATCTCATACGGATGCAAAAAACAAACAAACAAAAAGCCTCCAGTATCTCTAAAAACAGCTACACCCACCCACTCTATCCCTCCAGTTTGGTGCACCCAAAGAGTCTAACAGAGTTGTGCCATGGATACTGAATTTCCTACCACTAATGAAATTGGCAGAATGGCATCGCAAAAGCTCAAAAATGTTATCTGATATTTCTTGTACATCCAATTACGTGGATTAAGATTAATTTCCCTGGAACAGTACTGATCAAACATTTTAATCTCAGGAGCCCATTATAATCATAAAAATTGAGGACCCCCAAAGCTTTTATTTATGATTTTACATATCAATACTTAACACATTAGAAACTAAAGCTGAAACACTTTTAAATATTAATTTATTTTAAAAATAACTAAGAACCCACTACGTGTTAGCATAACATATATTTAGAAAGCGTATATTTTTCCCCTACAAAAAAAGATTAATGAGAAGGCATTGTTCCATGGTTTTACAAATCTCTTTCATGTCCAACTTCATAGAAGCAGCTGGGTGGGTTCTCATATTCAGTCCCTTGTAATCACATGCCATGAAGCCTGTAGAAAATTGTACTATACACTGATGAGAGAAAAGAGTGAAAAGGAAAATAAGATCTTAGTATTATTATGGAAACAGTTTGGTCCAATAGTCTAAGGACCCCCAGGAAGGTCCCTAAGAGCTCCAGTTGTTCTCAGGCCACACTGAGAAAACCTCTGCCCTAATGCTTTTTGTCAGGTAGCAGAGGGAGTGGATTTGATGGTAGGGAGTCAGGGGGGCAGGGAGCAATTCATTGGCCTGCTCACCCCTCAGCCATCAGGTCACCCACAGTCCCTGGCCAAGGGGAAGAGAAATCTCTCCTGTTGTAGGGAAAGATATCCTGGGACCACCAAGCTGAGGTAGAGGTGAAAGAGCAAGGGAGTCATACCCATATATGACCTCTGCACTGCAAGTCTCCAAAGGATGGCTCTTGATCTGGGGAATGTATCTGAGCTAAGAACTACTGATTATAATCAAGCCATGATTTAAAGTAGTAGCTATTCATAGTGAAATATTTTTCCCCAGGAAAGAATCCACGGTAA